>NC_092752.1:78528324-78844177 GCF_047496795.1 Chiloscyllium punctatum | reverse complement strand
TCCCCCTCTCTCTCTCTGAACCCCTCACTCTGTTCCACTATCTCTGCCCCGATCTCTCTCTCTTTCCCCACTCTCTCTCTCTGTCCTCATCTATCTCCCCCACTCTCTGTGCCCCTCTCGCTGTGCCCATCTCTCTGTCCCCTCTCTCTGACCCCCTCTACCTCCCACTTTTTCTGTCCCCCATCTCTGACCCATTCTATCACTCCCACTCCCTGTACCCCTCTCTCTTCCCCCTCTCTCTCTTCCCCCCATCTCTCTGCCCCCTCTCTCTGCCCCTCTACCTCTGTCCCCCTCTCTCTCTGTCCCTCTCTGTCCCCTCTCTCTCTGACCCCCCTCTCTCTGACCCCCTTTCTCTTTGTCCCCTCTCTCTCTGATCCCCTCTCTCTGTCCCCCTCTCTCTCTGTCCCCCACTCTCTCTGTCCCCCTCTCTCTCTGTCCCCCTCTCTCTCTGTCCCTCTCTCTCTGTCTCTCTCTCTCTCTGACCACCTCTATCTCCCCCACTCTCTGTCGTCTCTTTCTGTCACACTCTCCTCTGCCCTCCTCTCTCTGTCCCCCTCTGTGTCCCGCCTCTATATGTCCCCTCTCTCTTTGTCCCCTTCTCTCTGATCCCCTTCATCTCCCCCACTCGCTGTCCCCTCTCTCTGTCTGCCTCTCTCTCTCACCCGCTCTCTCTGCCTCCCTCTCTCTGTCCCCCTCTCTCTCTCCCCCTCTCTCTCCCCCTCTCTATCTCCCCCTCTCTCTCTCCCCCCTCTCTCTGATCCCCCTTTCTCTGTGCCTCTAACTTTGTCGCCCTCTCTCTACGCCTCTCTGTCACCATCTCTCTGTCCCCCCTCCCTCTGTCCCCTTCTCTCTCTGACCCCCTCTCTCTTTGACCCCTCTCTCTGTCCCACTCTCTCTGCCCCTCTCTCTCTGTTCCCTCTCTGTCCCCTTCTATCTCTTCTATCTCCCCCACTCTCTGTGCCACTCACTCTGTCGCCCTCTCCCTGTCCACCCTCTCCCTCCCACCCACCTCTATCTTTCCCCTCTCTCTGTCCCCCCTCTCGCTGTCCCCCTCTCTCCCTGTCCCCCTCTCTCTCTGTCCTCCCTCTCTCTGTCCCCCGCCTCTCTCTGTCCCCCCTTGTCCCCCTATCTCTCTGTCCCCTCTCTCTCTATCCTTCCCTCTCTCTGACCCCTTCTCTGTGTGTCCCTCTCTCTCTGTCCCCCATTCTCTGTCCCCCTCTCTCTTTCCCGCCGCCCCCCGTCTCTCTGTCCCCCCCCCCCGTCTCTCTGTCACCCCTCTCTCTCTGCACCCCTCTCTCTCTGGCGCCCCTCTCTCTGCCCGTCTCTCTCAGCCCCCCTCTCTCTCTGTCCCCCTCTCTCTGTTCCCCCCCTCTCTCTGCCCCCCTCTGTCTGTGTTCCCCTCTCTCTCTGTCCCCCTCTCTCTGCCCCCCTCGCTCTCTTTCCCTCTCTCTCTGTCCTCCTCTCTCTGTCCCCCTCTTTCTCTGTCCCCTCCTCTCTCTGCCCCCCGTCTCTCTCCCCCCCTCTCTCTCTCTCCCCCTCTCTCTCTGTCCCCCCCCCTCTCTGCCATCCTCTCTCTGCCCCCCCTCTCTGTCCCTCTCTTTTGTCCCACTCTCTCTCTGCCCCCCCTCTCTGTCCCCCCTTCTCACCCCCACTCTGTCTGCTCTCTCTGCCCCCCTCTCTCTGTCCCTCTCTTTCTATCCCCCTCTCTCTCTGTCCCCCCCACCCTCTCTGTCCCCTCTCTCTTCCCCCACTTTCTCTCTCCCCTCTCTCTGTTCCCCTCTCTCTTTGTCTCCCTCTCTCTCTGTCCCACTCTCTCTGACCCCTCTCTCATTATGTCCTCCCAATATTTCTCTCTCTCTCTCCCTCCCTCACCTTATCTCTCCCTTCCTCTCTCTCTCTCTGAGTCATTCCCTGCTCCTTCGCTCTCTCTCCATCTTCTCTCACTCTCGATCCCCCTATCTTGGTCTCTCTCTCCCCACCACCCTCCGTTTCTCTCTAACTGAATCTCTCTCACTTCTGTCCCACCCTTACTCTCTCTCTCTGACACACTCTGTGTCGCTGGTCCTTCCCTCTCCCTCTGACCCAGAGACTGCAGGTTGGTGGTGAGTCTGCTTGTGGGGGGGGGGGGGGGGGGGGTGCGGCGTGTGGGTGTGAGATGATCGAGAGATGTGGGAAGTGCGAGGTGGGGAAAATGGGGTAGAGCCAGAATTGTGAGAAGGAGATAGATACGACAGGAGAGAGAGAGAGAGAGAGAGAGAGAGTGAGGGTGAGGGTGAGAGAGAAGAATGGAGGGCAGGTGGATAAACTCATGTTGGGGGTGTGAGAGAGAGGGGGGAGAGTGAGGCAGAAAGAATAGTGGAGGCAGGTGGAGAAACCGGGGTTGGGGGCTGTCTGAGAGGGGACCAGAGAGAGTGAAAGGGAGAGGTGGTGAGAAAGAGAGATTGTGCAGGAAGGGAGAGATGGAGAGAATTGAGGAGGAAAAGTGGGGGTGAGCAATTGGGGAGGCCAGGTTGGAATGGGGGGGGGGGGTTAGAGGGAGTTAAAGCCAGCTCCTGAGCTCAGGGCGTGGTGCCCTCCCTTCCCTGAGGACCAGGACTTGGGGCTGAGTCTGTCTCTCTCCAGCTCAGCTTCTCCAACACAAAGACACACAACAACATCGGTCACTCTGCTGCTCGGCATGCTTTAATCAACATTGTTATGGTTACAAATGGAAATGATGGATACAGTCCGTGGGATGGTGCCTTTTCTCACTGGCCCCTGAGTTGTGAGAAACATTGAAATGTTTCCCTGTAACCCCCCTGTGGGATAAGGATGGACAAACCAGCGCTACCCTCAGTCTGTTACCATAGCGACAGGCTGCTCCATTGCTGAAACACTGAACTGAAATGAGAAAATCCCGGATGGATTGATTAATGAGGGAATTTGATGGATGGATGGATTTGGGTGAAGGGATATTTCAGCACATTCTTCAGCTGCTGCCTGAACTTAGTCTGGGTCACGGCATAAATCGCGGTGTTTGTGCAGCAACTGAGGAGCTGCAGCATGAAACCCAATTCCTGCACAAAGGCATGGAGATACACAGACCGATACCCAATCCAATACATCCGGCTCCATATAGAAAACAGCATTATCATTGACCATAACAGGATGAAATTGGCCGAGATCACAAACAGTAAAATGATGGATTTTTTTCGGTTTCTCATTTCAGTGTCAGACTGAGCGTCCCCATTGGTGTGAGCGCAGAGTCTCCTGCGGGCTCTGCTGGTCACTAAAATGTGTCTGACGGTGAGAACATTGAGCAGCAGAATCAGGAGAAATGGGACACACGGGGTTAGAATGTGGTGGAGGAACTCGATTGTGACCCAGACACTGGAGGATTGAACACCGACTGTTACATCACAAAACCAGGGGCGGTTCATCAGCCAATACCGAGCCGTGAACATAAAATACCAGGAAATGTTCTTTAAACAGCTCAGCACAGTCACTGCTCCCAGAACCACAGCCGCCGTTTTCTCACTGCAATATTTACTTTTCAGCTTCTGGCAACAAATGGCCACAAACCGATCAAAGGTGAAAGTGACGGTGAACCAGACAGAGCAGTCAGTGGCTGCATAAAGCAGGACGGCGTGGATATTACACACGGGGACGGAGTACACCAGGAAATAAAACTGTTCCTTATAAACAATGGGAATGTGTCTCAGGATCAGGTCGAGGATAATGACCAGGAGATCCGCCGCTGCCATGGCCCCCAGGTAACGTCTGACACATGGAGACAATCCACAATCTTTATAAAGCAGGACGTAGATGGTCACTACGTTAACTGTGAGGAAGGAAAACAAACCCATTATCCATCAGCCTGGAGGCAAAGGGACCCGTTTTAATCGGGGACCCAGTGAGATTTTCAAATGTGTCCCTGTATTCAGGGATTTATTAAAATAATTGGAGCTGGAATAACAAATGGGAAGGTCGGAATTACTGACAAAAATGTGACATTAACCACAAGAAAACCTCCCTCCCCAAACACACAGAGACACATCCACCAGGACAGATGGTTTCTAGAACATTCCCACACACTCGATCACTCGAGAGCAGACACAGGTCACTCCTTCGCAGTTCCTAATACGGAGGGTGGGAATGTTGCTGTCCTGAAGGATTCTCTCCCAGTTTCCTGAAGACAAACGGAGTTTGGGAATTCCTGTATTTTGGTCTAAATTGTGGTCGATCTTGTGTCGTGAAGAAATGTAAACACAGGGAAAACGTGTTCACCCCTTTAACTACCCGAGGGTCCTTCGGAACAGTGTCTCCTTCTCCCTGGAACGGGATCTCTTCCCTCGGGATCATATCGTTTGTTCAATTCACTGACGTCCGGCCGTTCACAAACAATGTCAGGGACAGAACGTCCCGGGGAATGTCAGTTATAGAATGTCAGGGACAGAACGTTCCGGGGAATGTCAGTTATAGAATGTTGGGGACAGAACGTCCCGGGGAATGTCAGTTATAGAATGTCAGGGACAGAACGTCCCGGGGAATGTCAGTTATAGAATGTTGGGGACAGAACGTTCCGGGGAATGTCAGTTATAGAATGTTGGGGACAGAATGTCCCGGGGAATGTCAGTTATAGAATGTTGGGGACAGAACGTCCCAGGGAATGTCAGTTATAGAATGTCGGGGACAGAACGTCCCGGGGAATGTCAGTTATAGAATGTTGGGGACAGAACGTTCCGGGGAATGTCAGTTATAGAATGTTGGGGACAGAACGTCCCGGGGAATGTCAGTTATAGAATGTTGGGGACAGAACGTCCCAGGGAATGTCAGTTATAGAATGTCGGGGACAGAACGTCCCGGGGAATGTCAGTTATAGAATGTCAGGGACAGAACGTCCCGGGGAATGTCAGTTATAGAATGTCAGGGACAGAACATTCCGGGGAATGACAGTTATAGAATGTCAGGGACAGAACTTTCCGGGGAATGTCAGTTATAGAATGTGGGGGACAGAACGTCCCGGGGAATGTCAGTTATAGAATGTCAGGGACAGAACGTCCCGGGGAATGTCAGTTATAGAATGTCAGGGACAGAACGTTCCGGGGAATGGCAGTTATAGAATGTCAGGGAAAGAACGTTCCGGGGAATGACAGTTATAGAATGTTGGGGACAGAACGTTCCGGGGAATGTCAGTTATAGAATGTTGGGGACAGAACGTCCCGGGGAATGACAGTTATAGAATGTTGGGGACAGAACGTGCCGGGGAATGTCAGATATAGAATGTCAGGGACAGAACGTTCCGGGGAATGTCAGTTATAGAATGTTGGGGACAGAACCTCCCGGGGAATGTCAGTTATAGAATGTTGGGGACAGAACGTCCCGGGGAATGTCAGTTATAGAATGTCAGGGACAGAACGTCCCGGGGAATGTCAAATATAGAATGTTGGGGACAGAACGTCCCGGGCAATGACAGTTATAGAATGTTGGGGACAGAACGTCCCGGGGAATGTCAAATATAGAATGTTGGGGACAGAACGTCCCGGGGAATGACAGTTATAGAATGTTGGGGACAGAACGTCCCGGGGAATGACAGTTATAGAATGTCGGGGACAGAACGTCCCGGGGAATGACAGTTATAGAATGTCGGGGACAGAACGTCCCGGGGAATGTCAGTTATAGAATGTCAGGGACAGAACGTTCCGGGGAATGTCAGTTATAGAATGTTGGGGACAGAACATCCCGGGGAATGTCAAATATAGAATGTTGGGGACAGAACGTGCCGGGGAATGACAGTTATAGAATGTCGGGGACAGAACGTCCCGGGGAATGTCAGTTATAGAATGTCAGGGACAGAATGTTCCGGGGAATGTCAGTTATAGAATGTTGGGGACAGAACGTCCCGGGGAATGGCAGTTATAGAATGTCAGGGACAGAACGTCCCGGGGAATGGCAGTTATAGAATGTTGGGGACAGAACGTCCCGGGGAATGACAGTTATAGAATGTCAGGGACAGAACGTCCCAGGGAATGTCAAATATAGAATGTTGGGGACAGAACGTCCCGGGGAATGACAGTTATAGAATGTCGGGGACAGAACGTCCCGGGGAATGACAGTTATAGAATGTCGGGGACAGAACGTCCCGGGGAATGATAGTTATAGAATGTCGGGGACAGAACGTCCCGGGGAATGTCAGTTATAGAATGTCAGGGACAGAACGTTCCGGGGAATGTCAGTTATAGAATGTTGGGGACAGAACGTCCCGGGGAATGTCAAATATAGAATGTTGGGGACAGAACGTCCCGGGGAATGACAGTTATAGAATGTCGGGGACAGAACGTCCCGGGGAATGTCAGTTATAGAATGTCAGGGACAGAACGTTCCGGGGAATGTCAGTTATAGAATGTTGGGGACAGAACGTCCCGGGGAATGGCAGTTATAGAATGTCAGGGACAGAACGTCCCGGGGAATGGCAGTTATAGAATGTTGGGGACAGAACGTCCCGGGGAATGACAGTTATAGAATGTCCGGGACAGAACGTCCCGGGGAATGGCAGTTATAGAATGTCAGGGACAGAACGTTCCGGGGAATGTCAGTTATAGAATGTCAGGGACAGAACGTTCCGGGGAATTCCTTGACCTGTCCATGACCTTCCCCCTCTATCCACCCCACCAACATGATGTACTGAGCAAAGGCCACAGATCCATCCAGCGTGGGGAGCTGCACTGACCACATCATTGCATTATCTATAAACCGCAGATAGTCTGACCAGCACAGCAGGATGTGCAGTGATCACCCGTGAATTAATCTGTAAACCAGGAGCAGTTACCCTTCCAGCATTTAGGACTGTGTACACCACCCCAGTGCATTGATCTGTAACCCAGGAGCAGTTACCCTCCCAGCATGTAGGACTGTGTACCCCACCCCAGTACATTGATCTGTAAACCGGGAGCAGTTCCCCTCCCAGCATGTAGGAGTGTGTACACCACCCCAGTGCATTGATCTGTAAACCAGGAGCAGTTACCCTCCCAGCATGTAGGACTGTGTACCCCACCCCAGTACATTGATTTGTAACCCAGGAGCAGTTACCCTCCCAGCATGTAGGACTGTGTACCCCACCCCAGTGCATTGATCTGTAACCCAGGAGCAGTTACCCTCCCAGCATGTAGGACTGTGTACACCACCCCAGTGCATTGATCTGTAAACCAGGAGCAGTTACCCTCCCAGCATGTAGGACTGTGTACACCACCCCAGTGCATTGCTCAGTAACACTGTGTTAGATCCCTGCCCAGCGTGGGGAAACTTGCAGACCGGGCTGGAAGTGACAGGATGTGCAGCTTCCACCCATTTACAGCTCCATATCTCCATTGTTGCCATGACAAGGGGGTGCTGTGGGTGTGAACATCACTGCCACAGAGAGGTGGCGGGGGGACTCAGTTTAAATATCACCACATGGGAGGGGTTTAGGAAATAGACAGAGAGGGGGAGACTGAGAGACAGTGTCATGGAAGGATGTGTTCCCAGGTTGCAGAATACTGAAATGTAGACACTTCGATAGCATCCTGTAACAAGAGCCAGTCTTCCCAGGAAAGATGGGAAAAAAGGATCTTGGTGTGAGGTCAGATGAAACAACAGCTGCTGTGTGGTTTTGAAATTACGTTTATGTAATTTTATTAAGTGTCTTTTTGAAACAGTACATTACTGTAGAGTTGGAGTAGGGTAATAAGCAGTTAAAGAAAGGGGGTCTCAGAGTTGTGAATAGTTGGTGTAAAATGTTCAGTTTCAGAGTTAAATAAATGAATTGATGTTTTTATTTAAACAGTGGAATTTGGGAGTCCTCTGTCACTCATATTTTAACAGTTTACAAAGCCAATTGACCATTTCTTTATGTTTAGTTTATATTACCAGATGAGCTCAATGTTGTGTCCTAACAATTGCTGTGTGCATCTGTGTGTCTCTGTGTGGGGCAGGTCTGGCAGTCTCTGTGGTGCTTAAAGTGATGCAATGCCACCCTCTGCTGGCCTCCACACGCCACTGCACAGACATTGGCAGAGGGTGAAAACCAACAGGGATTCATTCAGAGAGGGGAAGGGAGAGGGCAGCTGCTCACACACCATCCAAACTGATGTCTTATCCATGGACTGATCTAAATGTCCTTTAAATGTTGTAACTGTCCCTGCTTTCACCACTTCCTCTGGAAGTTCATTCCACACACAAGCCAGATTCGGTCTAAAATAATTACCTCTCGTGACATTTGCGAATCATTTTTCCTCGCAACTTAAAATATCCCTCAGGTTTGAATCCCCAACTCTAGGGAAAAGACATCAGCCCTCCCTTCAGCTTCTCTGTACCCCCCATTATTTTATAAACCTCTGTAAAGTTACTGCTTAATCTCATATTCTTCAGTGAAAAAAATCCCAGCCTAGCTCAATCCCTCCTTTCCCAGCAACATCCAGGTTAATCTCTTCTGAATCCTCTCCAGCTTAATAATATCAACGTCAGTAATATCAAAGTGAATAGTCAAGGTATTTTCTTAGGGTACGGGGAGACCAAAACTAGTGGACATCAGCTTAAGGTGATAGGGGAAACATTTAAAAGTGACCTAAGGGGCAGCTTTTTCACCCAGAGGGTGGTGTGCCTATGGAATGAGCGGGCAGGATGACCACACTGGACACAGTATTCCAGAAGAGGTCTCACCAATACCCTGTACAACCACAACATGACGTCCCAATTCTGATACTCAAAGGTCTGACCAATGAAGACAAGTGTGCTAAACACCTTCTTAACCACACTATCTATATGAGATGCAAATTTTAAAGAATTAAATCTGACGGCCTAGGTTTCTGTTCTACAACATTGCCAAAGGCCCTGCTTTTAATTGTATAGGTCCTGCTGTTGTTTGATTTACCAAATCCAATGCGTCGCATTAATCCAAACTAAACTCCATCAGCCACCCCTCAGCCCAGTGTGTGATATTACTGCCACCTCCCCCTCCTCCTTCAATTTTAAAATGCCCATCCCCCTCTCCAGAATGCCTGCACACTCCAGCCTTGAGTTTCACAAAGACCCTGAGCTTGGTTTGCCTTGTGTGGTTAGGGGGAGGAGGAACAGATTGCAGACACAGTCAGTGGGGAGGAGAGGCTGGACAGTAATCAGCGGCCTGGTGTCACTTCATTGTTTTAGGAAGAGGGCAGTCGCACGTTAGAGGTGGGTAAGAGTGATCGGTGTTTTGGGACCAGAAATTAAGGTCTTCGTTCGTCTCTGGTGTTCAGTAATAAATATCTATTTGAGACCCTTCATTGGGCAGAGTGTGTCTGCAGGATTTCTTTCCTTAATATTGCAGACTTCAGATAATGGCAATTAAAGATGGTCATAGTTAATTTCGATAGCATAGCATATAGACTCAATATCCTACAGTTGAGACAAATATCTTGCATTTGTTTAATAATACAAAGTGTTTTTTGTAATTCAGTAATGGCAACCTGATTATAATCATCCACACCGAACTGAAAATGGGCTCTAAAATATGACCCAAAATCTGATTATGTTAGTTGTATTGGGTATTGTCCCTCTATCTGAGCCAGAGCTCTGGATTTGATTCCAATTCCTGAACTTGTGTGGTAGTGTGCCTAGCTCTGGACTAGAAGGCCTGGATTCGAGTCCTGCCTGTTGCAGAGGTATGTCCCAGCATGTCAGGACAGTCTGATGAACAAACACACGGGAGAATAATGTTGCAGCTTTGTGGGTATTGTCGAGTGATGCTAGGGGGAGGTGGCAGTAATATCACACACTGGGCTGAGGAGTGGCAGATGGAGTTTAGTTTGAATTAATGCGAGGCATTGGATTTGGTAAATCAAACAAGAACATGACCTAAACAATTAAAAGCTGGGCCTTTGGCAGTGCTGTAGTACAGAAAACCTAGGCCGTCAGGTTTAATTCTTTAAAATTTGCATCTCATATAAATAGTGGGGTTAAGAAAGTGTTTAACACACTCTGCTCCACCAGGATAGGGAGTTCCAAAACAAGAGGGCATAGGTTGAAGGTGAGGAGGATTGATTTAGAAGGGACATGAAGATAAATGTTTCACACAGAGAGTGGTGTGTGTACAGAAAGTGCTGTCAGAGGAAGTGCTGAAGGCGGTTGCAATCGCACATTTAAAAAGTATCTGAGAGGAGGGATATTGACCAAATGCTGGCAAATGGGACTGGATCAGATTTGATATCTGACCAGAGTGAAAAGATTGGACTAACGGGTCTGTTTCCGTTCTGCATGACTCTCTGAGTCTTAAAGAGGAATGACAAAAAATTCTGAAAGGACCTTTCAAGTCATAATTCTCTTCGCTGGAAGTTTATCGTGCCTTGATGTTCATGTTGATTGAAAGCTGCGTTAGGTAAATATTTGACAGAGAAGTGAGTCATGCATAATGGGATGGAGACAGGAAACTGAGGCTGAGACCACAACCTGATCAGCCACAATTTTAGTGCCTGGTGGAGAAGGCTTAATGTAACGAATGACCCACTCCTGCTCCTCAGTCCCATGTTCCTGTGTTCCATTCAGCCCCTCATACCTGCTAGACAGGAGCAGTTGGAGGCTACTTACTCCTATAACCTGGTGCACAGAAACAGAGGAGACCATTCGGCCCTTCAAGACTGTCCCACACGGTTTGAGGTGATTTGGGAAATGTAATTGGAAAACCCAGGCTGGGTATGAAAGAGGCCCCTCATCTCTCTTCACAGAGCTTCCCCTCTCTGCAACTTGTGCTCCATTTGTTGGTCATGTTGTAGACCCAACTTCACTCCCCATACGTCACCCAGGGATGGCTCACAGAATCCTCTGGTCTCCCTGTCTGCAACAGAACATTCATGAAAATAACACCCACTAACTTTCCAATAACAGAATGGGAGAACATCAGAAACAGGAGCAGGTCATTTACTCCCCAAACCTGCCTTGCCCTTCACTAAGATCGTGACTGATCTGCTCTCGGTCTGAAATCCTCTTCAATACCCAATTCTTCATTGCCCTCAACTCTCTGACAGGTCAATATCCATGTACCTCCTCTTCAAATACTTTCAGTCATCTTGCTGCCTAACATTCTTGAGAAGAGAAACCCTGACATTCAATACCATTTGTTTGAAGAAAACACGTGTTGTTCCTATACCATGGCCTATTGATATGAACAAAAGAGGTTGACTCAAGGGTTCAGATAAAAATGACTGGCCCCGATATCAAGGCAGTGATTAACTTCTGTTGACATAAAGGACCTTAACAAAACTGGACATAATGTAAATCAGAGTAACCTCTCCAGTGTTTGGGATCAAAGGAAGATGTTCATCATCTCAGTCCTGAGTCACCTCTGTGGGAGATCCTCAGGATAGCTTCCTCTTCACAAACATCTTCAGCTGCTTCATCAATGTCTCCCCGCCCCCACCCTCCACACCATAAGATCAGAAGTGGGGATGGTCGGTGAAGATTACACAATGTTCAGAACATTTTATCCCCCGTCAGTTCCTGAACTGGTTTGTGTCCATGTGCAACAAGACCCAGACTCCATTGAGGCCTGTGCTGTCAAAGTGTCCATAACATTCATGTCACAGCACTTCCTGACACTGCACATTGCCCCAGTAAAACAAGAGTTCATTCACCACCTCACGCTGTTTTCACAGGAATATGAGGAAGCCATTTAGTCCATTGAAACTTTTGGAGAAGAACAAGGACAGACGATTCAGTGCCTCCAGCCTATCACTCAGGAAGAGAAGGAGTCTAGTGTGATAGACCACACCAGAGCCCCTGAAAATATTTGAAGGCGGGAGCCTAGACTCTAATGTTTTCTTATTTTAAAGGAAATATAAAGTGTCTGTCGCAGATGCAATGTGACTGGTCAAAATACTCGGTGTGAAGAAAACACCATTTATTTAAACGCGGAAGATAAAATAAAACCAAACAAAGAGGAATTTAGAAGAACGTAATTGTATTGGGCAACTAAACAGAATAATCGATCTAGGAGCTATTACTAATGAACTAGTCCAACATAAGAAATTCCCATAAACACAGCCCTTAGCAAAAAGGAAAATTCAGGAATTGAAAACAGCATCAAGAGAAAATTCAGATAGAGTAGCAGCCAGGAGACATTCCCTGAGGCTTCCAACTCTTTGGAGACCACTATAGTTTTTGATGTTACTGAGAAACCAAAACCCAGAGATCCTAATCTGTGAGAGCTGGCCACACCCATTCAGGCTGCATTAAAATTAGCCTAAGGCCTCCCTAGCTGTTTACTCAAGTGGTCTTAACTAACCAGCTTGGTAACGATCGTTCAATCTCTCTCTTAAAAGAAACCAGGATAAAAATAACCTCTTTAAGCTGCAGCATTGTCACACTTGTCAGCACATCTAGCTGTCAAACAGGAACCAGGAGTAACCCAATCAGGCCCTTGGCCCTGTCTAATCGGACGAGGAAGAAGCCAGTCAGTCCCTTGAGTCCCTTATACAGGAACAGTAGGAGGCCATTCCCACCTCAATGCACTTACAAGAGCGCAGAATGAGGTAATTGATGCTGATTCCTGATCAATGTCTTATGTCCGAAACGTCGATTCTCCTGCTTCTCGGATGCTGCCTGACCCGCTGTGCTTTTCCAGCAATCGACGCTCTACTCTGATCTCCAACATTGGCAGTCTTAAGGGTCTCCTAAATGATGTTCCAACATGATGAACAAGTGGGGCAGAGGCTGCACAGACAGATTGCTCCACGTTGTTCCTCCTGGCTCTGTTGCTTATGATACACATGTGGGACTTTAACGTGGTTTTCTAGTGGTGAGGAGGGAAGCCATATGTCTTGTGTGAAGTCTCAAGAGGGCATCTTCCATCTCCAAGAAGATAGTCTGGTGTTCTCTGTGTAGGGTGGAAGCTGTTGTGAATGGCTACCTGTTTCAGATGGAAGGTATTTTGGCTGCTGTTGGGGATTGTGAACAACCTGATGTTCAGTACAGGGTTCACTCACCGACTGCACAATAACATGGGGAGAGTTAATTTAGGCATATAAACTATTAGGAAGGTCACGTTAGACTGATGAATGGACTCTCTAAGTTCAAATAATGGTGATCTTGTTCATGTTAATCTTGTCTAGTGCATGTCCTGTGCAGTGTAACCTGTATGCCTTACTCTGTCCAAGTCTATTTCCACCCTATGATCTGTCTGGCCATGCTTACTATGATCTGTCTCCACTGCTCATAAACAACGTGTTTCCCTGGACTGAGGTACATGTGACAATAAATCAAACCAATCAATCCTGGGTAAATTATGGAAATTCTCTCCCTGTCAATGTCTCTTTTGGAAATAAGTGATCGCTGCCACTCCTCGTGTTTCAGTGTCACCATTTCTTCGTCTCTCACAGCTCCACAGATTAAACACTCAGCTTCTTCACTCTATCCTCATGTTACCATCACCCGTGTCTGTGGTAAGGAGATCATTCCTTACAAAGGAGATCAAATCTGTACAGAGTGCCCCAAATGCTCTCTCAGGAAGTCTCTACAACAGCAGGAAGATGACTTTACTTATGTACTCGAATCATCTTACAATGAAGGACAGCGTGCCATTGTCTGCACCCATTACTTACACAGGGTTTGATTCGAAGCAGTCAGCATAGACTTGTGAGTGGAAAATCATGCCTCCCAAATTTCTTCTAGTCCTCTGGTGAAGTGACCAAGAATGTTGATGAGGGCAGAACGGTTAACGTAGTCTCTATGGATTTCAGTAAGGCCTTTGATAAGGTTCCACATGGCAGGCTGTTCTGGAAGGTTCCATCACGTGGAACTGGCCAATTGGATACACATTTGGGTTGTTGATAGTAAGCAGAGGGATGAATGGAAGGATACTTGTCAGACTGGAGGTTGGGTCCAGAGCTGTTTGTTATCTATGATTTGGTTGAGAATGTACAAGGTATGATTAGTAAGTTTGCAGATGACACTAAAATAAGTGGCAGCATGATCAGTGAGGAAGTTTATCAGAAATTGCAGCAGGACTTTAATCAGGTGGGCAACTGGGCTGAGAAATGGCAAATGGAATTTAATATAGATGTGTGAGGTCTTGCAGTTTGGAATCTCAAATCAAGGCAGGAGGTTCACGGTGAATGGGCGGGCCTTAAGGGGTATAGTGGGAAGAGAGACCTTGGAATTCATGTGCACAGTTCCTTGAGATTGGAGTCACAGGTAGGCAGGGCAGTGAAGAAGGCTTTTGGCACACTGTCCTTCGTCAGGTAGGACATTGAGTATAGAAGTTGGGAATTTATGTTGCAGTTACACAGGACATTGGTAAGGCCGCACTTGGAGTATTCTGTTCAGTTTTGTCAACTTGCTATAGGGAGGATATCATGAAATTAGAAAGAGTGCAAAAGAAATTTACAAGGACGTTGCCAGAACCCAATGGTCTGAGTTATAGGGAAAGGTTGGACAAGTTAGGACCTTTTCTTTAGAGTGTCGGAGACTGAGGGAGTCCCTATAGAGCTGTATAAGATCATGAGGGGTATGGATAGGGTGAATGCTCTCAGTCTATTCCAAAGTTTAGAGAATCAAGGACGAGAGGGGACCAGTTTAAGGTTAAAGGGGAAGGAATAAAAGGGAACCTGAGGGACCACTTATTTACATAAATGGCTGGTACGTGGATGAGCTGCCAGAAGATGTGGCTGAGGGGGGTACATTAACAACATTTCAAAAGCATTTGGATAAATATGTGGATAGGAAAGGACTGGAAGGATATGGGCCAACTGCAGGGAAATGGGGTTAGTGGGAATGGACATTTGCAAGCTGGAGTCAAACCCCTTTGTTAATTAAAACCAAACACCCAGAAAAGCTCTCCTCACATCGTAATCTGTTAACATATGAGTGATACAGATCTCCTACATTCCACTATTTAAACAAAAATTAGCAAGTTAGTTTCTTAACTTTTATAGTGAACACTAAACAAAAACTATTCGCAAATACAAGCCCCTCTTTTCTTAGCTACTTACTATCTGACTCCAACTCTGTAAAAAATATGCTGTTCCAACAACCCACATATTAAACGTTCCAATCTCAAGACCACATCGTCTCTATCTTCCCCGCTGTGTTCACTCTTTCAGCTGCTGATCTCCCTGGGTCATTTTTTTTTAATGCAAGTACGTTTTACATGAACATGTGTCTTTGATAGAGAGTGTTTGAGATGGTCAGTTAGCACTCCTGCTCTACAGCAGTAAATCTGCTGTTGGATGGCAGCGGCTCTCCCTCTATTTTCAAAATGCTGGATTTATTTACTTCCCATGATACAATTATTCTTATAATTTGATTGATTTCCAGGTGTACGAATAATAATATTCAAATTCCATTGGCTTCGGATATTCTGAGCAGTATTTAAAGTCTTTTATTGTATTTTAATTGCTGTCAAAACAGCAACCAAAGCTCAGGCTTCCATTTCCCAGCTAATTTTTACATTTCGAACAGTCTGACTTTTAGCTGGCATCTGTGGATATACTTTCGATTCAGCAAAACCCGTCCTATCTTAAAGTGAACAGACATTGATTAGATTCCAGGCAGTAACACATCCCGGGCTATCTGTTATTCTGTATACTAACCTCCTTGAACCCCTCGATTAGATTCCAGGCTGTAACTCACTCCGGGGTATCCGTTAATCTGTATATAAACAACCCTGAACTCCTCAATTACATTCCAGGCTGTAATTGAGTCCGGGGTATCTGTTAATCTGCATATAAACCACGCTGAACCCCTCAATTACATTCCAGTCTGTAACACACCCCAGAATATCTGTTATTCTGGATATAAACCACGCTGAACACGTCGATTCGATTCCAGGCTGTAACTTCCTGTCAGGGTTGAAAGGGAAGGCTGGTAGTTATAGGGAATGTTGGCTGACTAATGAAATTGAGGGTTTCGTTCAGAAAAAGAAGGAAGCATATGTCAGGTATAGACAGGATGGATCGAGTGAATCCTTAGAAGAGTAGAAAGGAAGTAGGAGTATACTTAAGAGGGAAATCAGGAGGGCAAAACAGGGACATGAGATTGCTTTAGCAAATAGAATTAAGGAGAATCCAAAGTGTTTTTGCAAATATATTAAGGCCAAAGGGTAATTAGGGAGAGAATAGGGCCCCTCTAAGATCAGTAAGGCGGCCTTTGTGTGGAGCCACAGAAAATGGGGGATATAGTAAATGAATATTTTGCATCAGTATTTACTGTGGAAAAGGATATGGAAGATATAGACTGCAGGGAAATCGATGTTGACATCTTGCAAAATGTTGCAGATATACAGAGGAGGAAGTGCTGGATTTCTTGAAATGGTAAAAGGTGGATAAATCCCCAGGACCTGATCAGGTGTACCTGAGAACTATGTGGGAAGCTAGAGAAGTGATTGCTGGGCCTCTTGCTGAGATATTTGTATCATCGATAATCACAGGGGAGGTGCCAGAAGACTGGAGGTTAGCAAACGTGGTGCCAATATTTAAGAAGGGCGGTAAAGACAAGCCAGGGAACTATAGACCAGTGAGCCTGACCTCGGCAGTGGGAAAGTTGTTGGAGGGAATCCTGAGGGACAGGATGTACATGAATTTGGAAAGGCAAGGACTGATGCGGGATAATTAACATGGCTTTGTGCGTGGGAAATCATGTCTCACAAACTTGATTGAGTTTTTTGAAGAAGTAAAAAAGAAGATTGATAAGGGCAAAGCAGGAGCAGTAGATGTGATCCATATGAACTTCAGTAAGGCATTCGACAAGGTTCCCCATGGCAGACTGATTAGCAAGGTTAGATGTCATGGAATACAGGGAGAAGTCGCCATTCAGATACAGAACTGGCTCAAAGGTAGAAGACAGAGGGTGGTGGTGGAGGGTTGTTTTTCAGACTGGAGGCCTGTGACCAGTGAAGTGCCACAAGGATCGGTGTTGGGCCCTCTACTTTTTGTCATTTATATAAATGATTCGGATGCGAGCATAAGAGGTACAGTTAGTAAGTTTGCAGATGACACCAAAATTGCAGGTGTAGTGGACATCGAAGAGGGTTTCCTCAGATTATAACCGGATCTGGACCAGATGGGCCAATGGGCTGAGAAGTGACAGATGGAGTTTAATTCAGATAAATGCGAGGTGCTGCATTTTGGGAAAGCAAATCTTAGCAGGACTTCTACATTTAATGGTAAGGTCCGAGGGAGTGTTGTTGCACAAAGAGACCTTGGAGTGCAGGTTCATAGCTCCTTGAAAGTGGAGTCGCAGGTAGATAGGATAGTGAAGAAGGCGTTTTGTATGCTTTCCTTTATTGGTCACAGTACCGATTACAGGAGTTAGGAGGTCATGTTGCGGCTATACAGGACATTGGTTAGGTCACTCTTGGAGTATTGCGTGCAATTCTGGTCTCCTTCCTGTCGGAAAGATGTTGTGAAACTTGAAAGGATTCAAAAAAGATTTACAAGGATGTTGCCAGGGTTGGAGGATTGGAGCTACAGGGAGAGGCTGAACAGTCTGGGGCTGTTTTCCCTGGAGTGTCGGAGGCTGAGGGGTGAACTTATCGAGGTTTACCCTGGGGTAAGGGAGTCCAGAACCACAGTGCATAGGTTTGGTTTGAGAGGGGAAAGATATGAAAGATACCTAAGGGACAACATTTTCACGCAGAAGGTGGTACGTGTATGGAGTGAGCTGCTAGAGGAAGTGGTGGAGGCTGGTACAATTGCAACATTTAAGACGAATTTGGATGAGTATATGAATAAGAAGGGTTTGGAGAGACATGGGCCAGGTGCTGCCAGGTGGAACTAGATTGGGTTGGGATATCTGGTCGGCATTGACAGGTTGGACCTAAGGGTTTGTTTCCATGCTGTACATCTCGATGATTCTATGACTCTATAACTCACTCCGGGCTACCTGTTATTCTGCATATAAACCACCCTGAAACCCTTCATTAGATTCCAGTCTGTAACTCACTCTGGGGTATCTGTTATTGTACACATAATCGTCCTGAATCCCCTTGATAAAATTCCAATCTGTAACTGACTTCCAATTTTAAGGGACTCTGTACATTAGCCACTTCAATCGTTTGATCAGATTCCCGTCTGTATCACACTCCTGGGTATCTGTTATTCTGTATATTAACCATCCAATCCAAACGATGTTGAAATTGTCCATAGTGCTCAAGGATGTGTACGTGAGGTGCATTAGTCGGGGGCAAATGTGGGGAAATGGATCTGGATGGGTTATTTTTGTGTGTGTCAGTGTGGTCTTGTTGGGCTGAAGGGCTTGTTTCCCCACGGTCGGGAGTATATGAATCACCCGGAACCCTCTCGATTAGATTCCAACGTGTAACTCACTTCCATCTATGTGTGATTGGCATGTTTCAAAAACAACCCAAAACCTTCAATTCTATTCCACTTCGATAAACACGAGGCGCTGCATTTTGAGAAAGCAAATTTGAGCAGGACTTATATCATAATGGTCAAGTGCGAGGGAGAGTTGCTGAACAAAGAGACTTTGAAGTGCAGGTTCGTAGCTCCGTGAGAGTAGAGTGGCAGGTGGATAAGATAATGAAGGCAGCGTTTGGTATGCTTTCCTTTATTGGTCAGAGTTTTGAGTATCGGCATTGAGAGGTCATGTTGTGGCTGGGCTGGACATGGGTTAGGCCACTGTTGGAATATGGCATTCAATGCAGGTCTCCTTCCTATCGGAAGGATGTTATGAAACTTGGAAGAGTTCAGAAAAGATTTACAAGGAGGATGCCAGGGTTAGAGGATTTGAGCCACAGGGAGAGGCTGAATAGGCTGGGGCTGTTTTCCGCGGAGTGTCAGAGGCTGAGGGGTGACCTTATCAAGGTTTATAAAATCATGACGGGCATGGATAGGATAAATAGACAAAGTCTTTTCCTTGGGGTGGGGAGTAAAGAACTAAAGGGCATAGGTTTAGTGTGAGAGGTAATATGAAAGAGACCTAAGGGGCAACTTGTTCACTCAGAGGGTGGTACATGAATGGAATGAACTGTCAGAGGGAGTGGTGGGGGCTGGTATAATTGCAACATTTAAAATGCAGTTCGATGGGTATATGAATGGGAAGGTTTGGAGGGAGATGGGCCAAGTGCTTGGAAAAGAGACTAGAGTAGGTTAGGATATCTGGTCGACATGGTCGGGTTGGACCAAAGGGTCTGTTTCCATGCTGTACATCTCTAGGAGTGTATGACTCCGCGATTTTGTGACTCATTCCTTGTTATCTGTTGTTCTGTATGTAAACGACCTTGAACCCATCGATTAGATCCCAGTCTGTAACTCACTCCTGGGTATCTCTTCTGCTGTGTGTAAACCCTAAACCCCTTAATTAGATTCCAGTCTGGAACTCACTCCTGAGGATCTGTAATTGGATCTGTGAAGTGATCCTTGTTGGATGTTAGGCCGAAGACAAGATAAACTAAATGGTCAAATGTTACATTGAGAGCAAGAACACAGAAAGCTGCTGGTTCATTTCTGTCCTGTTACATATCTCCAAGTTTCAGATTGGGACTGAATTTCTGTCACAATGGGGAAAGTCTCAAAAGCTGTTTACTGTCCTGCACGAATGCATCATCATAACATGAATTCTCTTGCAAGATAGGAAATGGAGACAGCTTCTGGAAGGTGTCTGTATCTCTGTGTGTGTGATTCTGTGTGTCTGTGCATGTCTGTTTGTGTGTGATTCTGTGTGCGTGTTCAATGTTTTATATATTTTCAAACTGCATTGATGTTGCCAGTCTCTCTTGCTTTTCCTAATTTATACACACTCAATAGACAATAGACAAAGACAATAGGTGCAAGAGTAGGCCATTCAGCCCTTAGAGTCTGCACCGCTATTCAATATGATCATGGCTGATCATTCCTAATCAGTATCCTGTTCCCGCCTTATCTCCATAACCCTTGATTCCACTATCCTTGAGAACTCTATCCAACTCTTTCTTAAATGAATCCAGAGACTGGGCCTCCACTGCCCTCTGGGGCAGAGCATTCCACACAGCCACCACTCTCTGGGTGAAGAAGTTTCTCCTCATCTCTGTCCTAAATGGTCTACCCCGTATTTTTAAGCTGTGTCCTCTGGTTCGGCACTCACCCATCAGCGGAAACATGTTTCCTGCTGCCAGAGTGTCCAATCCTTTCATAATCTCATACGTCCCAATCCGATCCCCTCTCAGTCTTCTAAACTCAAGGGTATACAAGCCCAGTCGCTTCAGTCTTTCAGTATAAGGTAATCCCACCATCCCAGGAATGCACCTCGTGAACCTACGCTACACTCCCTCAATAGCCAGAATGTCTTTCCTCAAATTTGGAGATCAGAACTGCACACAGTAGTCGTGCAGTTTTACTGATATAAAATGGTGGCTGTGGACAAATCTAAAATGTTTGTCTGACCGATTTGTGTCAGGAATACTTTCAGCAAGGGAGAGGGGGCAATGTGTCAAAAACCATTTCCATTCATTGATGCCAGCAGAGATAGGAAATGGAGACAGCTCTTTGAAGGTGGTTAAAATGTAAATCCTAGAACCTTTTTACAGTGAATGCGGAGAGACAATGTGACATTCCAGTAAGGTCTGCCTTACTATCCAAGCTCCTAATATATGAGAGAGACATAATATACAAAACCTGAAAGAGCTCAGCCACTGAATTGTAGATTTGCAGCGTTGGATCAGAACCCTGCCTGGCTAGGCCTCATCCCAAATTGAAGGGTTTCTCATATTCCACACTGACCTTCTGTGGGTTCAAATTGTGCGTTATCTACAATTAAAAGAAAATAATGCACCTGCAATTGACCAAAGCGTTTCTGGAACTTTGTGTCTCTGTTGGTTTAAGTATCTTTCAACAGGATTGAATATAAACGAGACAGTGAGTGATAGGTAGCACTATAACCAAAATGTCAGTGCAGTATAAAAGGTATATTAATACTTTCAGTGAAAGGGGAAAACAGAGGAGGATAGTCCTCAAACAAGAAAAATTGGGAGTCAGTAAAGTTGTGTAGTTTGTGACTGCATTATGTTTATTTGAGTCAAGATTTGAAACCACTTGGCCAATAGTACACTTTGTGACTCACTCCCAGTTACAAGTTATTTCACATAAAAAGGTTAACATATCCCTCAATTAGATTCCAGGCTGTAACTCACTCCGGGCTATCTGTTATTCTGTATCTAAAACTCCCTGAACCCCTCCATCAGATTCCAGGCTGTAACTAACTCCAGGGTATCTGTTATTCTGTACATAAACCATCCTAAACCACTCGATTAGTTTCCAATCTGTAACACACTCCAGGCTATCTGTTATTCCGTATATAAACCACCCTGAACTCCTCGATTAGATTCCAGACTGTAACCCACTCCATGGCATCTGTTATTCTGTACATAAACCATCCTAAACCACTCAATTAGGTTCCAACCTGTAACACATTCCAGGCTACCTGTTATTCTGTTTATAAACAACCCTGAACCCCTCAATTGGATTCGAGGCTGTAACTCACTCTGGGCTATCTGTTATTCTGTATATAAACCACCCTGAACCCTGCAATTAGATTCCAGGCTGTAACTCACTGCGGGCTACCTGTTATTCTCTAGAAAACCACCCTGAATCCCTCGATTAGATTCCAGATTGTAACTCAATCCGGGGTATCTGTTATTCGTATATAAACCACCCTGAACCCCTTGATTAGATTCCAGATTGTAACTCACTCCGGGGTATCTGGTATTCTGCATATTAACCACCCTGAACCCCTCGATTCGATTCAAGGCTGTAACTCACTCCGGGCTATCTGTTATTCTGTATATTAATCACCCTGAACCCATTGATTTGATTTCCCTTCCTGACATGTTAAGCTCATGTTTCCAACATAATCTAATCTCAATAATGATTAATGTATCACTGGTCCTCCTACCTGCTGGAACTACCATCATGTTAACTTTCTGATGTTAACATACATGATTACCTGTAGCAGTGAGTCGCAGGTAGACAGAGTGGTGCTGAACACATTTGGCACATTTGCCTTAATCAGTCAGAGCATTGAGTATAGGAGTTGTGGTGGTATGTTGCATCTCTCCAGGATGTTGGTGAGGCTGCTTTAAGAATACTGCGCACAACTCGGATTTCTGCAGAAATGACTTACACGGATGTTCCAGGACTGGAGGTTTGAGCATTAGGGAGAGGCTGATGACGTTGAGGTGATTCCCCGTGGAGTGTCAGAGATTGAGAGGCAAAATTATAGAGGTATATAAAATCATCAGGGACATGGATATTCTGAACAGCCATGTTCTGCTCCCAAGGATAGGGGAGTCCAGAACAAGACAGCATAGGTTGAAGGGGAGAGGGCGAATGATTTAGAAGGGACGTGAAGGTAAATATTTCACACAGAGAGTGGTGTGTGTACAGAAAGTGCAGTCAGAGGAAGTGGTCAAGGCGGGTACAATCACAGAAGGATTATTGGCCAAATGCTGGCAAATGGGGCTAAATCAGATTTGATATCTGATCGGAGAGAACAGATTGGACTAATGGGTCTGTTTCCATTCTGCATGACTCTCTGCTTCTATAAGAGGGATGATGAATAATTCTGAAAGGACCTTTCAAGTCGGAATTCTCTTCAGTGGAAGGTTATCGTATCTCTATGTTCACATTGATTGAAAGCTGCATTAGTTAAATATTTGACAAAGAAGTGAGTCATGCAGAATGGGACGCAGACAGGAAATTGGAGCTGAGACCACAACCTGATCAGCGACAATTTTAGTGCCTGGTGGAGAAGGCTCAAAGTATCCAATGACCCACTCCTGCTCCTCAGTCCCATGTTCCTGTGTTTCATTCAGCCCCTCAAACCTGCTAGACAGGTGCAGTTGGAGGCTACCTACTCCTGTAACCTGTTGCACAGAAACACAGGAGACCATTCAGCCCCTCAGTACTGTCCCACGCGGTTTGAAGTGAATTGGGAATGTAATTGGAAAACCCAGGCTGGGTATGAAAGAGGCCCCTCATCTCTCTTCACAGAGCTTCCCCTCTCTGCAACTTGTGCTTCATTTGATGGTCATGTTGTACACCCAGATTCAGTGTGAATACTGCCCCCATACCTGACTCAGGGATGGCTCACAAAATCCTCTGGTCTCCCTTTCTGCAACATTCAATAACAGAACATTCATGAAAATAACACCCACTAACTTTCCAATAACAGAATGGGAGAATATCAGAAACAGGGGCAGGTCATTCACTCCCCAAGCCTGCCTTGCCCTTCACTAAGATCATGACTGATCTGCTCTTCGTCTCAAATCCTCTTTCATATCCAATTCTTCATAGCCCTCCACTCTCTGACAGGTAAATTTCCATCTTCATCCTCTTCAAATACGTTCAGTCTTCTCGCTCCTCGAACACTCTTGAGAAGAGAAATCCTGACATTCAATCCCACCTGTTTGAAGAAATCACTTGCTGCTCCTATAACATGGCCTATTGATGTGAACAAAAGAGGTTGAGACAAGGGTTCAGGTAAAAATGACTGGCCCCGATATCAAGGCAGTGATTAACTTCTGTTGACATAAAGGACCTTAACAATACTGGACTTAGTGGGAATCAGAGTAACCTCTCCAGTGTTGGGAGTCAAACATGGCACAAAGGAAGATGGTCATCATCTCAGTCCTGGGTCACCTCTGTGGGAGATCCTCAGGGTAGCTTCCCCTTCACAAACATCTTCAGCTGCTTTATCAATGTCTCCCCGCCCCCACCCTCCCCACCATAAGATCAGAAGTGGGGATGGTCGCTGAAGATTCTACAATGTTCAGAACATTTTGTCCCCCATCACCTCCTGAACTGGTCTTTGTCCATGTGTAGCAGGATCCAGACTCCATTGAGCCTTGTGCTGTTAAAGTGTCCGTAACATTCATGTGACAGCACTTCCTGACACTGCACATTGCCACAGTAAAATAAGAGTTCATTCAGCACCTCGCGCTGGATTCACAGGAATATGAGGAAGCCATTCAGCCCATTGACACTATTGAAGAAGAACAGGGACAGCCCATTCAGTGCCTCCAGCCTATTACTCAGGAAGGGAAGTAGTCTAGTGTGATGGGCCACACCAGAGCCCCTCAAAAATATTTGAAGGCCGTAACGTAGATTCTAATGTTTTTGTATTTTAAAGGAAATGTAAAGTGTCTGTTCCAGATGCTGTGTGACTGGTCAAACTACTCGGTGTGAAGAAAAACACTATCTACTTAAACACGAAAGAGAAAATGAAACCAAAGAAAGAGGAATTTAGAATAACGCAATTCTATTGGACAAGTTAACAGAACAATAGATCTAGGAACTATTACTAATGAACTGTTCCAATATAGGAAACTCCCATAAACACAGCCCTTGGCAAAAAGAAATATTCAGACACAGATTGTCACAAACATTTCTCCAATCGAGGAATTAAAAACAGCACCAAGAGAAATTTCAGAGAGGGTTGCAACCAGGAAAAAATCACTGAATCTTCCAACTCTGTGACTCTGTGGAGACCCCAATAATATCTGATGTCATTGAGAAACCAAAACCCAGTGATCCTAATCTGTGAGAGCTGGTCACACCCATTCAGGCTGCATTAAAATAAACACAAGGCCTCCCTAGCTGTTTACTCAAGTGGTCTTAACTAGCCAGATTGGTGGCAATCGTTCAATCTCTCTTAAAATATTCCAGGACAAATTAACCTCTTAAAGCTGCGGCATTGTCACACTAGTCATGACAATGAGCTTTCAAACAGGAACCAGGGGAAACCAGTCAGGCCCTTGGCCCTGTCCAATCGGACGAGGTTGAAGCCAATCACTCCCTTGAGTCACTTATACAGGAACAGCAGGAGGCCATTCCCACCTCAATGCACTTATATGGGGGCAGAATGAGGTAATTGTTGCTGATTCGTGATGAATGTCTTATGCCCAAAGCGTCGATTCTCCTGGTCCTCGGATGCTGCCTGACCCACTGTGCTTTTCCAGCAATTGATGCTCTACTCTGATCTCCAGCATTGGCAGTCCTCACTGTCTCCTAATTGATGCTCTAACATGATGAACAAGTGGGGCAGAGGCTGCACAGACTGTCTGTTCCACGTTGTTCCTCTTGGCTCCGTTGTTTATGATACACATGTGGGACTTTAACGTGGTTTTCTAGTGGTGAGCAGGGAAGCCATATGTCTTGTGTGAAGTCTCAAGAAGGCATCTTCCACCTCCAAGAAGTCAGCCTGGTGTTCTCTATGTAGGGCGGAAGCTGGTGGGAATTGGTACCTGTTTCAGATGGAAGGTATTGTGGCTGCTGTTGGAGATTGTGAGCAAACTGACGTTCAGTACAGGGTTCACACACCGACTGCACAATAACGTGGGGAGAGTTAATTTAGGCATATAAACTATTAGGATAGTCACGTTAAACTGATAAATGGACTCTCTAAGTTCAAATAATGCTAGTCTTGTTCATGTTGCTCTTGTCTACTGCATGTCCTGTTCAGTGTAACCTTTATGTCTTACTCTGTCCAAGTCTATTTCCACCCTATGATCTGTCTGGCCATGCTTACTATGATCTGTCTCCACTGCTCATAAACAAAGTGTTTCCCTGTACTGAGGTACACGTGGCAATCAAACAAACCAATCATTCCTGGGTAAAGTATACAATTTCTCTCCCTGTCACTGTCTGTTTTGGAAAAAAGTGATCGCTGCCACTCCTCGTGTTTCAGCATCACCATTTCCTCGTCTCTCACAGCTCTACACACTAAACACTCAGCTTATACACTCTATTCTCATGTTACCATCACCAGTGTCTGTGGTAAGGGAATCGTTCCTTACAAAGGACATCAAATCTGTAGAGAGTGCCCCAAATGCTCTCTCAGCAAGGCTCTACAACAGCCGGAAGATGGCTTTACTTATGTACTTGAATCATCTTACTATGAAGGACAGCATACTATTGACTGCACCCATTACTTTCACCGGGTTTGATTCGGAGCAGCCAGCATAGACTTGTGAGTGGGAGATCATGCTTCCCAAATTTCTTAGAGTCCTTTGATGAAGTTACCAGGACGTTTGATGAGGTTAGAGTGATAGACGTAGTCTCGATGGATTTCAGTAAGGCCTTTGATTAGGTTCCACATGGCAGGCTGCTCAGGAAGGTTACATCTCGTAGAATGCGGCGGGAACTGGCCAATTGGATACACAGTTGGCTTGATGGTAGGAAGCAAAGAGTTTAGTGGAAGGATGTTTGTCAGACCGGAGGCTTGGTCCATTACTGTTTGTTATCTATGATTTGGTTGAGAATGTACAAGGTATGATTAGTAAGTTTGCAGATGACATTAAAGTAATTGGGAGCATAATCAGTGAGGAAGTTTATCAGAAATTGCAGCAGGCCCTTAATCAGGTGGGAAATGAGCTGAGAAATGGCAAATGGAATTTAATATAGAAGCGTGAGGTCTTGCATTTTGGAAACTCAAATCAAGGTAGGAGTTTCAAGGTGAATGGGATGGTCTTAAGGGTGCAGTGGGTAGAGGGACTTTGGTGTTCAGGTGCACGGTTCTCTCAGAGTGGAGTCACAGGTAGACAGGGCAGTGAAGAAGGCTTTTGGCACATTGGCCTTCATCGGGCAGGATATTGAGTATAGAAGTTGGGACCTTATGTTGCAGTTACACAGGACTTTGGTAAGGCTGCACTTGGAGTATTGTGTTCAGTTTTGTCACCTTGTTATGGGCCGGATGTTATTAAATTATAAAGAGTGCAGAAGAAATTTACAAGGACATTGCCAGGACCCAATGGTCTGAGTTACAGGGAGAGATTGGACAAGCTAGGATATTTTCTTTAGCGTGTAAGAGACTGAGGGAGTCCTTATAGAGCTGTATAAAATCACGAGGGGTATGGTTAGGGTTAATGTCTCAGTCTTTTGCCAAGGTGTAGAGAATCGAGGATGAGACGGGATCGGTTTAAGGTTAAAGGGGAAGGAATACAAGGGAACCTGAGGGGCCACTTCTTTATACAGAGGGTGGTACGTGGATGATTTGCCAGCAGATGTGGTTGAGGGGGGTACATTAACAACATTTCAATGCATTTGGATAAATATGTGGATAGGAAAGGACTGGAAGGATATGACCCAACTGCAGGGAAATGGGGTGAGCGTGGATGGACATTTACAAGGTGGACTCGAACCCCTCTGTTAATTCAACCCAAACACCCAGAAAAGCTCGCCTCACCTTGTAATCTGTTAAAATAAGAGCGACACAGATCTCCTACATTCCACTATTTAAACAAAAATTATGAAGTTAGTTTCTTAACTTTAATAGTGAACACTAAACAACAAGTATTCGCAAATACAAGCCCCTCTTTTCTTAGCCACTTACTATCTGACTCCAACTCTGTAAAAATATGCTGTTCCAACAACCCACATATGAAACATTAAAATCTCAAGACCCTACAGTCTCCATCTTCCCCGCTGTGTTCACTCTTCCAGCTGCTGATCTCCCTGGGTCATGTTTTTTCTGTTGCAAGTAGGTTTACATGAACATGTATCTTTGATAGAGAGTGTTTGGGATGGTCAGTTAGCACTCCTGCTCTACAGCAGTGACTCGGCTGTTGAATGGCAGCAGCTCTCCCTCCAGTGTTCAAAATGCTGGATTTATATACGCCCCATCATATAATAATTCTCATAATTTGATTGCTGTCCAGCTGTCCAAACAATAATATTCAAATTCTGTTGGTTTCTGGTATCCTAAACATTATTTAACCTCTTTGGTTGCATTTGGATGGCTGTCAAAACAGCAACCAAAACTCAGGTATCCATTTCTCAGCTCATGGTGACATGTGGAACAGTGTGACCTTTAGGTGGCATCTGTGGCTTTAATTTCTATTCAACAAAACCCGATCTGTCTTAAAGTGCCCATACATGTGTTTGGCTTCATAACATATTCCTGCTTCAGAAAGTAAAATGAACAAGCAGAATGAAAAGTTGGCTACATTTCTTTTCCTCTAATTCTTCATCCCAATTATATGAAATACAAAAGTATTAATCTCAGTTATATCATTCATATTAATTCTGCACACCAATACAACACTGGAATAAGTCAAATCTTATCTGCACTGCTTTCCTTTAAATCCGTGAAAACCCATCTGCTATCACATTGTCGGAGCCGCAGCATGTACATTTTGTGAGTTTAAAGTTGGTAAGGTAAGACTCCAATTAAATAGTCTGATATTCTGGTCTTTAAATATTCCAAAAAATGCGAGAGATTTGTCGTTGTCCACAACCATCTCTGACAATTTGTTTGTCATATACACATTAAAATATTGTGGAACATAATCATTCTTTTTCAACAATGGAGATTTTGCATTTTTTTCTGGTGGATATTGAGTTTTTTCGACAAGTAGCCAATTAGCCATTCAATTCCATCATCCTCTTTCTGTATCAATACATCTCCGACCCCTATACCCCGAGCATCAAACACAATTTTCAAAGGTTTTAAAAATATTTGGTGTAGCTAAAACTGGTGTGGTGATTAATCCTGCTTTAAAATTCTCAAATGCCTCCTGGCATTGTTCTGTCCACCACAATTCTGTGTTCTTCTTTACTAAGTCCATCAGTGGTGCCAATACGCTGCTGAAGTTTGGAACAAACTTCCGATACAATCCAATCAGTTCCAAAAATCGAAGCACCTCTTTCTTCGAGGATGGTTGTGGAAATTCCTCAAAGCCCTTCGTTTTTGTGTTCCATGGGGTCAACCTTCGATGTCCAATGTAATGTCCCAAGAACGTCACCTCTGCCTTCGCGAATTCTGTTTTCTTTAAGTTTATTACCAAGTTTGCTTCTTGTAATCGTTCAACATGCTCTGCCAACTGTACCGTGTGAGCTTTCAATCACTTGCTAAAGGTCACTACATCATACAGGTCAACTACACAATTTGTTCATCTGACCATAACTCTGTTCCTGAGTCACTAAACCTGGCTTAGTAGGGAATTCCTATCACTGGTGACAATACTAATACGTCATCCCCACAGGAAATTGTCAAAATTTCAGAGGTTTTATCTGCCACGTGCTTCATTCTTTGCTGTGCCCTTCAAGTGCTGTTTAGCGAACTCACCTACTGCATCTAATCTCTCCCTCACCTCACATACATAATCCGAGTGTGAGATCTCTGACTTCGGTCCTGTCAATTTATATTCAATTAATTCCAAAGGACCTCTCACTTCAAATATGAACTCAATGGAAGCAAACTGAGTAGATTTATTTGGGCAAATAATTTTTGTCTAATGGCAAACAATTCAATGAGACACCTTCATTCCAATCATTCCGGTAATCCTGAAAGTACACTGTTAATATAGTCTTCAGCGTCTGATGTTAACTTTCCAAGGCTCCCTGGGATTCAGGATGGGACGCCCTTGATTTAAAATGCTGTATGCCTAAGCTATCCATGACTTCCTTAAACAGCTGAGCGGTAAAATGAGACCTTGGTCTTACTGAATCTCTCTGCGGAGCCCACAGTGTGTAAAGAAAGCTACCAACTCCTCCACCTCCCTTTTTATCTTAACACTCCATAATAGAATTGCTTCTGGAAATCTGGTAGACACATCCATTATGGCTAGCAAATATTAGTTTCCAATTTTTTTTAGATAGGGGAGCTACACAACTCATCATAACCTACGTGAAATGTTCTTCGAATGCAGGAATTGGTAACAAAGGTGCTGGCTTTATTACTGCCTGTGACGCACCTACTATTTAGAATGTTTGACATGTACGTCAAAAAATAACCACGTCTGTGTGCATTACAGGCCACTAGAAATGCCTCTGTACCTTAACCTGATTCTTCTGTACACCTAGGTGACCCCCTGCAGTTATTTTATGTGCTACCCGTAACACTGTACGCTACCTCGAAAACAATCTGGTGCACTTCGGCCCATTTCCCTTCTGCACTAACCTATCGGGGTCTCCATTTTAATTTTAGCATTCTATCTTTAAGTTAATAACGTTCGACAATATATTCTGATTCCTTTTCTCTGTGTGTGTATGTGTATGTGTGTGTGAATGTGTGTGTATATATCTGTTATAAGTCCATGAGCCTTTCTGGACTAAACCCCTCTGCCTGATCCTCTGCCTGTTCAGGTTTTTCCTGCACCGTGACATCAAACAGGGGGTCAGTTCATCGAGCATCAACTCCTTTGTCTTTTTATTACGGTTTTCCTTCCTGCTGTAACTTATGACAGTGGAATCTTGTTACTATACAGTCTGGAAAAATACTGGGTATTTTTCTTTAAACTCCCCAATTCCCTAGTTTTCCTTTTGCCTTCTCCAACACAAGGGGTGCCACTCCCACCTTGGATCCTGTTAAATCGTTCACAAGAATGAACTATATTCCTGGAAATGACAGTCTGTTACTCACTGTCACTGTTACTGCCCCAACCTTGATTTGGCATTCCATCCTGATGTTACACAAGGGAATACTTAATTTCTAACCCCATTCCACAAATTGTCACGATCTTGATTAATATGACAGAAAGAGTGAAAATACTTTCATCTCTCACTATTCGAGGCCGAGAGAAAGTGAGGGCTGCAGATGCTGGAGGTGAGAGTTGAAAAGTGTGGGGCTGGAAAAGCATAGCCAACCAGGCAGCATCTGAGGGGCAGAAGAGTTGACGTTTCAGGCATAAATTCTTCATCAGGAAAGTGGGAGGTGGGGTAAGGGAGGGGGAAGGGGGCCGAGAAATAAATAGGAGAGTGGGAGTGGAGCTGGGTGTAAGATAGCTTGGAAGGCGATAGGTAGACGCAGGTGGGGTGTGATGGTGATAGCTCGGAGAGGAGGGTGTTGTGGATAGGTGATAGGACAACTAGAACCCTCAAACTAGAACCATCATCAACGTTGACTTCACCAAATTCCAAATCTCCCCTCCACCAACCTCTCCCATATCCAACCGTTCAACCTAGCACTGCCCTCTTGAACTGCCCTAACTGGCCAGCTTCCTTCCCACCTACCGACTCCACCCTCCAAACCGATATATCACTATTACTCCAACCTACATCTTCTTATCGCCTTCCCGGTGACCCTCCCACCAGCCCAGCTACTACCCTCGTATTTATCTTTCAGCCCCCTTGTCTCCGCCCCCCCCCCCCCCCCAAATTCCTGACGAGAGGATTCTGCCTGATATTCAATTGTCTTGCTGTCTGGATGCTGCCTGATCTTTTGTGCTTTTCCAGCGTCTCTCTTCTCAACTATTAGAGACTGAGCAGATCCCACATCTCACAAAATTATAACTTCATGTCCTTCTCCCCCTGATCTTTCTAAGTAAACTTTATCTACAGAGGTGAATTCTTTCAGAGATCAGGTACCGACTCCATACCCAGCCCCTGCCTCGTCTGTGCACTCTCCTGCAGCTCCTCAGCTCTACTTGGGGTCTCCTTTACCAGTTTCACTAATGCCACTGGCTTAGCCTCTTCTACCGCATCTTTCCCCAAAGTGCCTTCCTTCAACGACCATCACAGTGTGTCCCAGCTTACTTCAATGAAAACACCTTTTCCCAGTGCCCTCCTTAAACCATCAGCACTGTCATTTTCTGTGTTCCACTCCCTTATACTGAGAACACCTGAGGCCTTTCACCTCCTTTCAACCCCTTTGGGCTTCTTTTTTCACCTGTGGTAAACTATTGTGCGCTACTGTTTGCTTTGTAATGTGTGAACTTCCCTTCTCCCAATTTCTATCCCTCATTGCATGTAAATTCTCCCGGAAGCTAAATTTCATCTCATGCACCAATGCATATTTACCTGCCATTTCTGCCGCGCTTCTCGCTTCTTGAACTTTCTGTTCGTGCACATGAATTCTTACCATCTCTGGAAGTGAGTCTTTAAACATCTCCAGCATAATAATCTCCCTTCGAGCCTCACAGGTCTTATCTATTTTTAAGTCCAGCACACGACTATCAAAATGACTGCAGTTAATTCTTTCAGACTTAACTTAAGTCTGACCTGGTTCCATCTCTATTTTTATGAACCTCTGTCTACACGCTTCTGGTACCAATTCATAGCCAATCAAAATAGCCAATTTGACACCTGCATAATCTCTTGATCCCTCATCTGACAGCGCTACACATACCTCACCAGCTGTGCCCACCAGCTTAGTCTGAACGAGCATTCCCCACAAGTTCACTGGACACGTCATCTGCCGAGTCATTTTTTTCAAATGAAATAAAAAAAGTTTTGACATTTTTCTCACCGAAATATGGCAAGGTACTAATATATTTGTATACATCCCGACGTTCTCCCTTCATCTCCATCCTGTTAATTCAACTTTCTTGTCTAATTCCCAACTTCTGGATCTCAAATTCTCTCTCTCTTTCTTTTTCCTCTCCTCTTTTTTCTCTCTCTGTTTCCGTCTCTTTCTTTATCTTCTAACTTCTGTTGCCATATTTGCAATTTAAGTTTTTTCTAACTCGACTGCACTTGTCTGTTTCTTTGACACATCAAATTGCTTGACCAAATCCATTACAATTTCAGCTTTCCTTTTGTCCCTGGTTAAACCCAATTCCAACCTATTTGCTAATTCTAAAAAATGTCCTGCTTCTGTCTTTCTAAACTTTCTTGGCAAATTTGGGAACCTCTTTAGTAATTTTAAAAGCCTTCTCCCTCACTTTTAATTTAAACAACCACCAGTAAACAAAATTAAACAGATTTTCAGACCGGTTTTATTTGAAGATCTAGGTCACTAATTGCAACGTGTTGGAATTTGCTGGGACATTTTGTACCTGAAATCTGTTCAAATCTGTCCCAGTCCATTACGGCATGGCCCCAAACTGTGGAGACATCTATGTCGAGCACTTCTGTTAATTAAAACCACAAACCCAAGAAAGCTCACCTCACCTCGTAATCTGTTAATACATGAGTGACAAAGAACTCCCAAATTCCACTAATAAAAGAAAAATAACAGTTTGTATGTGTGCAAGTTAGCTCGCTGTGCTTGAAGGTTTGTTTTCTGATGATTCGACACTATGACTAGGTAACATCATCAGTGAGAGTCTCTGCTGAAGTGCTGGTGGTATGTTGCGCCTCTCTATTTATAGGTCTTGGGTTCTTAAGATGGGTGATGTCATTTCCAGTTCTTTTGTTTTACAAGAGAAGGTAGATAGGATCTAAATTGATGCGTTTATTGACGGACTTCTGGTCAGAATGCCTGTCCTCTCAGAATGTCCTTGCGTGTCTGAGTATATGTGTACTTAGTCTCAGTCAAAGTGGTGCCCTTCTTTGTCTGTATGTATGGAACATAGTGATAGTGCGTCCTGTCTATTGGTGGCTAGTTGGTGTTCGTGTATCCGCGAAACACAACAACAGGACAGTTTCAATGGTGGAACAATGATTTTATATGCACTGTTTAATCAATGTGTGTGTGCAGATAAGTAACATTTTTCATATGTGCACAACACATTCTAAATGAATAACGGAGACACAGTTTACAAAAAGTGATGCATATGATGTAAAGAATTTATAAAACATTAAAACATCATTTGATTCTCATCTAAAATGATATGTTCCCTTTCTCTCAACGATCCCTCCTTTTCTGGAATTCTCCACTCCAATCTCTCCTTCTTATCAGGATGTGTTATAAATGCTTGCTTCTGGTGTCCCAACTTATTTCAGTTAATCCCCTTTCTAACAGAATTCAATATGTTGGCCTGTTGGATATTTTCCAAAGCTAGTGTCTGTCATATTATTGGAAATAAAAATTCTGGCATCAGAGCCAGCATTTGAACACATTGCTCTGTTGTCCATGCACTATACAAAGGACCACAGCGCACAGGAATTGCCAAAACATTGAGGGATATGCATCTACTTCTTTCGATGATCTAGTTTTCTCATTTTTCACATTTCCTCATCTATGTTGTCTCGCTCTTTCTCTCTTTGTATCTAGTTAAGAAACTTACCAATTATTCTTTGCGTCTCTTCTCTCAAAGCTCCTTCTCTCGGTTTATATCTATTGCTCTCTTCTTGATGTAATGTGATTATAAATGTGCAATGTAACTTCAAAGGCATGCGGGAGGAGCTGTCCAGAGTTAATTGGAAGGGGAGCCGAGCAGGGCAGACCATGGAACAGCAAAAGCAGGAATTTCTCGGGATATTTCGGAGGATATCAGAAATTCGTCCCAAAGGAGATGAAACATACTCATGGCAGGACAAGGCAACCATGAGTAATAAGGCATCAAACCAAAAAAAGAAACATACAATGTGGTGAAGATGATTGGGAATCCAGAGAATTCATTGGCTCTGAAACTCCATAAGGCTGGCATCACTGACACAACAGAGCTCTTAATCATGGCCAGGGAGAGAAACAGAGGAAACACATTCACTTTAAACACAGAAAATGGTATTACTCAAGGAAAAAGATTCAGATGAATTAAACAATTGATTAAAAACAGTTAATTGTTTTGCAGAATGTGTCAGATTGAAAGCATGACCCGGGAAGAGACCCTCAGCAGAATGACAGTATGAAAATGGAAGTGTTACCACATCAGAAACCAGAGTAGGTCACTGAGTACATGACTGATGGGTGAATGGGTCTCGATGTGAACTAAGGGACAGACAGCAGAATTGCATTGCAGATATTGCAGCTCAAAACTGCGTATTTATGTAGTGCTGTAGACTACAGCAGGAGAAGCAAAACAGCATTCAACCACAACCTGTAACTTTTAGCCTCGAATAATTTCCTCAGTCTGCCATTGCCATCAATACGATCTATGTTTCAGTAATGACTGTGGGTGAACATGACAGGGTCAGAACCACGTGAACCTAAACCTGATGCTCACCCAGTAAAGCTACCACATTTGACCAACAGATCTGATCGAAGCTCCGCAATCCTGTCACATTCTGTCATAAATGGCGATGGATGATTAAACAAATGACTGGAGCAAAGGGCTCCACAAATATCCCCATCCTCAGTAATCGAACAGCTCTGCACATCAGTGTAAAAGACTAGGACGTGGTATCTGCACCACCCTCAGCCAGAAGTGTGGAGTTGATGATCCACCTCACCGTCGCCATGATCGTCACAGAATCACAGATGCCCGTCTTCAACCAATTCAATTTGCTGTTCGTGACATGAAAAAACAGCTGAACACAGTACGTACGAAAAAGGCAATGGTCCCTGACCCCATTCCTGTAATAGGACTGAAGACTTGTGCTGCACAACAAGCCGTGTCCCTGGGGAAACTGTTTCATTCCAGCTCCAACTCTGACATCTCCCTGGTAATGTGGAAAATTACTCAACTATGTTCAGTTCCTAAGAGGATTATAATTACAATCTGACCAGTTACCTCCCCCTCAGACCCACCTCGACAGTCAAATTGGTGGGAGTTCTTTTTGACAGAGTTATCAAACAGCACAGAAATAACCTGCTCAGTATGATTTCAGATAAGTCCCCATGTAGAGATGGTGCTGCTGAGGAAAGGTCACTGGATTACTAATCCAGACCAGGCTAATGCTCTGGCAGCTGGTGTAAATTAAACACAATTGACAAAATATTAAGATGCAAAATCTGGTGTCCGTAAATAGTGACCTTCAAGCCAATGTCGATTGTTCACACCAATTTGCTTCACAAATGTCCTTTTAGAAAATGAATCCCTCGTGCTTTCCTGGTCTGGCCTAAACGTGACTGCAGACACACAGAATGTGATAAACTCTTCAATGGTCTCTGAATCCGCCAAACAAGACATTCTATTGTATCAAACTGTTCCGAGGTCTAAAGGATAAAACCGTACAGAACACCCGGCCACAGCCTCAGTATCGGAAAAAGGGAATGAGGAACACAGTCCTGTTGACCCTGCAGAGACCTCCTTCCTAACATCTGAGAGCTTGTGACAACATTTACAGACTACATAGAAACATCGGGAATGGAGTAGGTCATACAACACATTGAGCCTTCCCCATTTCAGTTCATGTTCAAATATGTACACAATGCACTTTTCCCACACACTGTACACATCCCTTAATGTGAATTACTGTGGGAAGCTATAAAGTAGGAAGTGCACTCGTCCCTTTGGTCTGTCGAGTTTCCTACCCAATTCAATATAATGATACCTGGCCCTTTATTTCCATATCGTTCTCCTTCTCTCCAACCATTCCTTTACTGTCTCTACGTCCGTATTTATTTTCAGTGTCTTGGCTTCCAGGTTCGAGTGCATTCCCCAGGTTCACCAGTCGCTGAGTGCAGACATTTATTGTCATCTCATTGCAGAATGGTCTGTCTGTACCTAATACTGTGGACCCTTGTTTCAGACACCACAGCCAGGGGAATTATTATCCCTGCTTCCAATCCATCTCACCCTGTCAGAGCTTGATATATCTCACTGAGATCTCCACTCATTTTCCTAAACCCCATAGAATACAGTCCCAGTCGCCCCAAACTCTGCTCCCACAACAAGCCTGTCATCACAAAGATCGGTCTGGTCATCCTTCACTGCTCTCCCTCAATGTCAGGTTTGTCCTTTATTATGTACCGAGACCAAATCTGCACAGAATACTGCACAGTGTTTGAGATAGGGTCACACCAAAGCCCTCTCCAGCTGCAGTAAGACACCCTTACTCCCTTACTCCTGGACTCAAATCCCCCTGAAATGAAGGTCAGCACATCATTGATCTTCCTATCTGATTTTTGCTCCTGCAATATTGTTTTCAGTGACTGGTGTACAGGGAGATCCAGATCCATAGCAATGTTACAGCTCCCCACTTGGTAGGTCTATGTACACTGGGCAGCGTGTGAAGGCCATTCCCAGTATTGCCTTGTGGGTTCAGACCTCACTGCGCTGCAGGGACCTCGAAGGGCCGCGCAGAAGGAAACAACAAAAAGGCCCATACGTCGCTTTTTAGATCAACATGTTTCAAATAATCCCTTTTCAAATGAAAAGCTGCCAATCTCTTGTTCCCACTAAAGGGTACACCGTCACCTCTACCCACCTTGCTCTCCTTCTGCCACGTATTTGCCCATTCACTCCTCTTGTCTTAGTCACCTTGAAGCTTTTTTACAACCTCCTCACCCACTCGCAATCCAACATCATTTCGTTCTCTCAGCAGGTTGGGATATATTGTATTTGATTCCCGCAACCAAATGTTTAATGGTTATTGTGAACAGATGGGACCCGAGCACCGATACCTGTGATACCTCAGCAACCTTCCTCTGTTCAAAAAATCTGGTTTTTCAATTAATTTATTTTGTGAATCTGGGTGTGACTGGCTGGGCCGGCATTTATTGCCTCTCCCTGGTTGCCCCTTGGGAAGGTGGTGGTGAGCTGCCTTGTTGAACCGCTGCAGACCACTGTGGATTCAGTGACAGTTGCACCATTGAATGATAATGGGCAGGTTTGATTGTATTTTAGTGGTGATGGTCACGGTCTGGCATTTGTGTGACGTGAATATTACTTGCCATTTGTCAGCCTGGATACTGTCCAGATCTTGCTGCATTTGGACATAGACTGCTTCAGTATCTGATGAGCCACAAATGTTGCTGAATATTGTGCAATCATTGGCGAACATCCCCACTTCTGACCTTAGAATAGAGGCAAGGTTATTGCTCAAGCAGCCCTGAAGATGTATGGACCTAGGCCACTGCCCGAGGGACTCCTACAGACTTGTCCTGGAGCTAAGTTGACTGACCTTTATCAACCATGACCACCTTCCTACATGTTAGGTATGATTCCAACCAGCAGGGAGTTTCCCTCTGATACCCATTGATTCCAGTTTTGCTAAGGCCCCTTGACACCATACTTGGTCGAAGGCAGCCTTGATTTAAAGGGCTATCACTCTCACCCCACCTCTGTAATTCAGCTCTATTGTCCATGTTTGAACCACGGTAATGAGGTCAGGAGCTGAGTGGCCCTGGTGGAGCCCAAACTGAGCGTCATTGACCAGGGTATTGCTGGGCAGGTGCTGCTTGAAAGCACTGAGACCTTTCACCACTTTACTGATGATCGAGAGTAGACTGATGGAGTGGTAATTGGCCGGATTGGATTTGTTCTGCTTTTTATATACAGGAGACACTTGGGGTAATTTTCCACATAATCGGGGAAATGTAATTATTGTAACGGTATTGGAACAGCTTGGTGAGGGCAGTGACAAGGTCTGGAGAACAACGTTTCAATACTATTGACAGAATGTTGTCAGAGTATGTACCCTCTAGGGTATCCAGTATCTCCAACTGAATCTAGATATCGCATGGAGTGAATCAAATTGGTTGATGACTGGTAACTGAATTGTTGAGGACCACTGGAGGAGGCTGAGGTGGATCACCACTCAGCACTTCTGACTGAAGATTGTTGCGAATGCGTGAATATTATCTTTTGCACTGAAGTACTGGGCTTTTCCATCATTAAGGATGGGGATACTTGTGGAATCTCCTACTCCGACGACTTGTTTAATTGTCCATAACTATTCTCAACTAGAAGTGGAAGGACTGCAGAGCTTAGATCTGATCCGTTGCTTGTGGAATCACTTCGCCTGTCTGTCACTTACTGCTTGTGCTGTTTGGCACACAGGTAGTCCTGTTTGGTGACTTCATCAGGCAGACACCCCATTGTCAGGTATGCCCCGTGCTGCTCCTGCCATCCTGCACACTCCATTGAACCAATGTTGATCCTCTGGTTTGATGGTAATTGTTGTGAGGAGGATATGCCAGGCCATGAGGTTGTGCTGGAGTACAATTATGCTGCTATTGATGACCCACAACACATTATCGAAACCCAGACTTGAGCTGTTCGAAGTCTGTCCCAGTTAGCACGGGGATAGTGCCACCTAAAATGGTGGAGGTTATTCTCAATGTGCAGGTGTGACTTTATCTCCACAATGACTATGCAGTGGTCACTCTTACCCGATACTGTCATGGACAGATACTTCTGCAACTGGCAGATTAGTAAGGCTGTGGTCAAATATGGCTTTTCCCTCTTGTGGGTTCCTTCACCACCTGCCGCAGACCGAGTTGAGAAGTTATATCCTTTCGGACCCAACCAGCTCAATCAGTAATGCTGCTGCTGAACCACTCTTTTTGTGGACATTGACGTCCCTAACCCAGAGTACATTTTGTGCCTTTGTCACCCTCAGAGCTTCCTCCAAGTGTTGTTCAGCTTGGAGGAGTAATGACTCATCAGTTGGAAGAGGCTGGTGCATGGTAATCAGCAGGAGGTTTCCTTTCCCATGTGTAAACTAACGCCATGAGACTTCATGGGATACAGAGTCACTGTTGAGGACTCCCAGAGCAATTCCCTTCCAACTGTATCCCACTGTGCCACCACTTCTGCTTTGTCTGACCTGCTGGTGAGACAGGAGATATCCGGGGAAGGTGATGGGGTCTCAGGGATATAGTCATACTCACAGAATCTGACCTTAAGTACAATGTCAGGCTGTTGCTCCACGTGTCTGTTTATTTCTATTCACTGTTTCTTGCCTGCTGTCCCATTCTAGAAACATGACCATATATTTGCCCCAATCCACTAAGATTTGAATTTGCAAATTAGGCTGGGAGCTTTATCTCTATTTTTCTGAAAATCCACGTGTTTTACATCCATTGTTTCTCTTTCATTTGTCTCCCAGTCTGTTTCTCAAACATAATTCCCATTTCATAAATCTATGTTAGTGTTGTCTATGACCATTACTTTCAGTCCCAATGATTTCTCCCAAACCATTTATTTACTATGTTCTGTGTTCCATGTACTATTTCGTTTTCCAGACCAGACTTGGTTTTCCTGGTATTGTCAGAAAGTTCTGTAAAGACAGAACTGAAGTTGTGGATTCATAGTTTTGCCATTTCCCTGTTTCCCATTCTCCATTCTCTGGTTTCAAACTGGAAAGAAACTGCACTGTTTTTTCATACTTCTCACATTGACATAATTTGACAAGCTATAACAGTTCACTCTTATAACCTTGTGAACATTATCTTCAGAAACCCATCAATTCCTATCTTAAGCTGCTCAGCTCCACATCAGACACGCACAGGAGCATAGTCTCTATACCAACAGAAATACAGCACGATCTATATTAGTCCCACTTTCCAACACCAGGCACATAGCCTGGAATGTTATGAAAGTTCCAAATGCTCGTCCAAGTACTTTTAACGTTGAGAGGTTAGCCGTGATAATTCCCCACTCAGGAAGTACATTCCAGACCTCAACACCCTCTGGGTGAAAAAAAGTAATCTTTAAATCCTCTCTGAACCTCAAACCCTTCACTTTAAACGTGATGTCCCTTGTTCTTGACCCTCTGTCTAGAAGGAACAGTTGTTGTCTGTCCACCATGTCCATGCCCCTTGTTAACTTATCCTTCTGAATCACATCCCCCTCAGCCTCTCCGTCCAAAGTAAACAACCCGAGCTTATCCAGCCTCTCTCCATCGCTGATATGCTCCATCCCAGGGAACATCCTGGTGAATCCCCTCTGCAAACCCCTCCAGAACAATCACATCCATCCTGTAATGAGGCTCCCAGAACGACATACAGTACTCCAACGTGGACTAAACCAAGCCCTGTATAGCACTTATAATCTACTCCCTGCTTAATAAACGCTACACCCAAGGTTCAATTCTCAACTAGTCTATTACCCTGTTCAGTCACATTCAGGGATGTGTGGAGAAATACCCTCTGACCTTCCTAGTGTGCTGCCAATCATTGTGTACACCCCATGTCTGGTTCCTCCTTCCAAAGTACATCACCTCATATTTATCAGGATCACATTCCATCTGCCATTAATCTGCCCATCTGATCATTCCACTTGTATTTTCCCTGTAAAACCAGAACTTCCTCCTCAATGCCAACCATTCGGCCAATCTTTGTGTCAAACACAAACTAACTTATCACAATTCCCACCCCTCCACCCACTCCCCCTCCAGATTCACATCTATACCATTTATGAATGCTACAAACAATAAGGGACACAGCACTGATCCCTGTGGTACACCAGGGAACACTGGTCTCCAGTCACACAAACAGACTTCTCCCACCACCCTCTGTCTCCTGACACTAAGACAAATTTCGTTGTAACTTTTCAAGTTATCCTTGATACTCTGAGATTTTACTTTATGTTTTTCAGTTTCCCATGTGGAACTTTGTCAAAGGCCTTGTTGCAAATCTAAATAAGCGACCTCCTCAAACTAATTCAATCAAATTCATTAGATGTGACTTCACTCTGATAAAGTCGTGATGATTATCCCTGATCAAACCTTGTGACTCTGATTGGAGTTCGATTTTCTCCTTCTCTATTTTCTCCAGTAGTTTCCTGAACAGTGATCTAGTACTCGCTCATCTATAGTTACCTTGGCAAATCTCTACCACCCTTACTGTGCAGTGGAATCATATTAGCTGTTCTCAAGTCCCTCTGGCACCTCACCTGTGGTCAGCTTCCAATTAAATTTTCCTCCCTTGACTCCAACATTATCCAGACCTGTGGATCGGTCCAATTTTATACCAGACACAGCCTCACACCCCCGCTCGTATTTTACATCAATCTGTTCAAGAGCTTTCCAGTCCATCTTCTCGAATTCTGTACCTGCATCCTCCTTCTCCCAAGTAAAACAGCTGTGATGTTTACATGTAACAATCTATCAATGTTCTCCGGGTTGACACACTGATTGCCCCCCTTTGGTTTCTAATGGATACTAACTATTTGCTGATTATTCTGTTCTACTTGCCCGTGTAGAATACCGTGAGATTCTCCCTAATCTCGCCTGCTTGCCCTTCTCCATGTCTCTCTGTTATTCAGTCCCCTCTATGTTCCTAAGTTTCTAAGTTTCACGACAATCCCCTCTCATCTTTTGAAATTCGAGATCACAGGCTGAGTTTCCCCATCAGACGATCTTGCCATTATATGGATTAATCTGGAGAATACCTTTCGCAGTTCCTCTGTAGTCAGTATATTCTATCTTATATTGGGACTCCAAACGGTACGCAATTCTCTAAGTTTAGTCTCAGCAAAACTGTATGCAGCTGGTGCACGACATCTTCTATATTCCAATTACATTCACATGAATGTAAACCTAATTTTTAGTTTCCTATTTGCATGCGTTCTTCCCAATTCCTTTCACTTTAACTTTCCTTATGATGTTAGTGGGAGAGTTCTTAATGAAAGATCCTCCTGAATATCCAACGATACGTTATCCACTAGCTCCTTGTTGCCTACGTCCACAAGAATCATCTTCCAACCATTCCAAAAAATGTTTGCCACTTATGGTTTTCATTTCATCGATGCATTATCATCCTCCCCAGTTTTCCAATTACCTTCTATATATCCAGTAACACGTTCTTTGTAATTCAGCCCAAGAGACACCCGACCGCGGAGTTAACTGATCGGTAGTTCACCACTCTCCATCTTCATCCTTTCTTAAACTGTTGGATAATATTTATAACTTTTGCCATATCCAGATTGGCTAAACATCTTTCCGGAATGTATTGGAAAATAACGTGATAATCTGCGATGCATTCAATATGCCGTTTGCTGCTTCCTCTGGAATTCTTGTATGAAGTACATCTGATCTGTCAGATTTATAGATACTCAATCCAGCTTTCTTTTCAAAGATGACCTCAACACTGATAACAATGGTCTTAGACTTTACTTACACAAGTCCCATGGTCACTTGGTATTTCTGGGAGAATTTCTGGATATTCTGCCTTGAAGATAGACCCAAAGAAATTGTTTCTTTCCCCTGTGATTTCTCTGTTCTCTGTTCTCTACAATAAATTACCCTGTCCGCACACCTACTGTTCCACATTTGACCTTGTTTTTAGTTTTGTTTCATACACTGATGTACTTTTTTTTAAAGCAGTCTTTATGTTTTTTTAGCAGTCTTTATGTTTCTCTTCAGCAGTCTTTATGGTTTTCTTTAGCAATCTTTATGTTTTTCTTTTGTTTGCATGCTGTTTCGCTTTCTCATTTTCTTGGTCATCCTTTACTGGGTCTACATTTCTCTGAATCCACTGGCTTACAACAACACTTGGCATTTTTCTAAGCTGCCTCCTTTGACCTAATAGGTAGTTAAAGGTGAGGCTGAAAGGGTTAGGTCAGAGAGGAGGGTGGACCAGATTGATGGGAAGGAAGATGAACACATTGGAACGTTCAAAAGGGGGAGTGTGCTGAGTTGGAATATTGGACTGGGATAAGGTGGAGTTACGGGAAATGGGGAAACTGGTGAAATCTACATTAATTCCCTGTGGTTGGAGTGTCCCAAGGCAGAAAAGGAACCTTTCTTCATCCATGCTTCGGGTGGTTAGGGTTTGGTGATGGAGGAGGCCCAGGACTCTCATGTCCTTGGCAGAGTGGAAAGGGGCGTTAAAGTGTTTAGCCACAAGGTGGTGGAGTTGGTCAATGTGGCTGTTCCAGCGATGTTCTCTGAAATGATCCACGTATGTCTCGCCAATGTAGAGAAGACCACACAGAGTTTAAAGGATGCAGTAGATGAGGTGTTCTGTCTCCCTTCATCACCTATCACTTTCAACACCACCTTCGTCTCCCTATCGCATTCCGAGCTACCTGCCTCCTGCCACACCCCCTTCTCATTTATCTCTCAGCTGCCTTGACCCAGAAGCCTCATTCCTGATAAAGGGTTGTGCTCGAAACGTCAATGCTCCTGCTCCGAGTACGCTGCCTGACTGTGCTTTTCCAGCGCCACTGATCTCCAGCAGCTGCAGTGCCCACTTTCTCCTCACACCTTCAGGGCTTGGACGATTCAGATTTATAACAGTGACTTCAAATAAAACAAACACTACCGTGTACTCAAACAGCATAAAAGAAAAACAATACATTGTGTTCACAGTTCCCAAAAGGTCCTTTACAGCAAAGTTTTCAATTATCTTTTCTGATCATCCAACATCAATTTCTAAATACCCTGATCTCTAGATCAGTGCTCGACAAAATGTTAATGCCAGATATCTAACACATGCTCATGAAATCCATTTTTCCCAGCATTAGCATTCAGTTGGGTTAACACAGTTTAGATATAATGTAAACAGGACATTATTAGTGCAGTACCCACAAATGTGTATATCTCATTTCCTGTTTTATAACATGTCCAACATTTGTATTGCAGCTTTCACTTTGATATCCAACTCCCATCAATGTTTCCTTCTGCTTGCTGTTTTTATGCTCCACCTTACAAGATTCTGTAAAATCTGAGTGACGTGGACTTTGGGGAGATTAGTCGTAGAGATCATCTTGCCACATCATTTATGATCTTCTTAAGCATCATTGTGACATTTTCTCTAGATTTCCCGTTATCCTAGTGGAGTAGAGAAGAACAATGATCATTCAACAATGCTCTATATTTGCCCCAGCGTGCTGAGACTGCTCTAACCTGGGTGGGAACCTTACAGCAGGCTGGTAAAGCATTGCTGCTGCTGTACAGGATCTTAGTGAGTTCACATCTGGAGTAGTGTGTACAGATTTGGTCTCTTCAATGAAGAAAGGATGTTGTTATGTTGGAAGCAGCTCAGAGATGGTTCCCTCAGCTGATTCCTGCAATGAAGGTGCTAGCTTATATCGAAAGCATGATCAGGTTGATCCAATAGCCATTGGAGTTTACAAAAATGAAAGAAGATCTTATTTCAACATAGATGACAGGAAGGAGTCAACAACTGAAGAGAATTACACAGATAGTGGGGGAATCCATTCCGTTCTCCAGCCTGATACACACGAACAACAGAAGGATATTCAGGCCTTTGACACTGTTACACCAGAATAGGACGAGGCTGTTCAGCCCCTGAAGCCGAATGTATATTTCCAGGAGGACAGGAGGAGGCCAATCAGCCCCGTGATTCTATAACACTGGCCCCAGAGTTGGCCATGCAGCACCTGTATACTATTACACAGCAACAGGATCAGTCCATTCAGCCATCTCAAGTCCGTAACATAGGAACTGAAAGCGGTCACACAGTGACTGGAGATTTGTTACACTGGGATAACAGGAGGCCATTCAGACCCACTGAGTCTGTTGCAAGAGAATTGGATAAGGATAAAAAAAATCTGAGACTTATTTCATGAGAAAGGAGGAGGTAATTCAGACACGTGTCTGTTGTGTGGGAACAAGAGAAGACCAATCGCTCCCTTGGTCCCATCTCTGGGAAACATGAGGAGACCGTTCAGTATCTCCACCGATTATGGAGAAATATGAGAAGACCCATCAGACACTCAAAATGTTACACAGTAACGGGAAGATTCCATAATCCCCCATCCCTCTAACGTATCAACAGGAGGAGGTCATTCTGGCCTTGGAGATGACAACTTGGGAACCCCAGAAAGACTTCATCCCATCGATTTTGTACACCAGCAGGATGTTGAGTCCAGTCAGCCACACATACCGCTTATGTAGCAACTGGATCACATCTCTTAAAACCCTTTTGCCCATCAAACAGGAATTCAAAGAAAACGTAAAGGGTTTAGAAAGGGAAAAACTTATAATAACTGAATACATTAGGGAGTAAAATGTAACAATAAAGTATTGTAATTTAAGGCAAATTATTCGAACCCATTGTTGTGGACATTTGCAAACGTAAACCACAATCCATCGGAGTCAACATGGTTTTACAAAAGATAAACCATGATTGAAGTGTTTTCTTGAGTTATTTAAAGATGTGACAAACAAGGTGGATAGTGGGAATCCTGAAGATGGAATATATCTGGTCTTCGTGAAGGATTCAGATACGTCACTTCTCCAAAGAGTGAGTGGTAAGACCAGACAGCATGGGTTTAGAAATAATTTATTGGTTTGGATGGAGGATTGGATAACTAACAAAATGCAGTCAGATGAATAAACTGTGTCAATTTCTATTGGAAAATGCAATTTGTTGGGTGTCATAGATTTCAGTTCTCATGCTTCAACCATTTGGGATCTATATTATTACTCGGTTGACGGGATAGAAAATACTATAGCTACATTTTCAGATGACACTAACATTGGTGGGAAATTACTTCGGAATGATGATGCAAGAGATTTAAAAACTATATGAATAGATTGGGTGAATGGGCAAACATTTGGGAATGAAAATTAAAGTGGATAAATATGGGGTTATTCAAGTTGGCCAGCCTAATAAAAAGGCAGATGATTATCTAAATGGAGAGAAACTTCAAAGTGCTTAAGTGCAGAGGGAGCTGGGTGTCTGTTTGCATATCACAGAAAACTTGCTTGCGGGTACTTGAAGTAATGAGGAATGCAAGCATAACTTCAGCGTTTATTTATAAAAGGATAGAGAAGAAAGGTAGGGAGTGTTGCTGTAGCTATGCAAGGTATTAGTGAGGCTGCAAGTGGAGTACAGTTTGGGTGTCCTGCAGAATGAGGTATTTCCATTGGAGGCAATTCAGAAGAGCTTCATTAGATTGATTCCTTATTTGAAGTGTTTGTCTTATGAAGAGAAATTGAGCAGTTTAGGCCTATACTCTCGAGTTTATAAGAATGAAAGGAGAGCAAATTGAGGTCTGTAAAATGCTAAACGTAATTGAAAGTGTAGCTGTTGAATGGATATTTTTTCATGTGGCGCAATCTACAATAAGACACTACAGTTTGAGGATCGAGAGAAAGTAGGGATGTCGAACAGAGGCCGCGATGACACCAGCCATGAACGTATTCCATGGCGGAGCAGTTTCAAAGGGTTGGATTCCTGACTGATTCTCCTTGTTCATATTCAGCTTTACGACTGTGTTACACAGTAATGGGGGAGGATTATGTATCAAACAGGAAGCAGGTACTCCGGATAAAACAGTCCAAATCAGTTTGACACAACGTCACCAGTGGAGTCACACAGTGACCAGTGCTGGGTCCTCAACTATTTACAATCTATATCAATGATCAGGAGGATGGAACAGATATACAGATACTGATTTTGGTCATGTTGCTGTGATAAGCAAGAGAGTAAATTATCAAGAGAGAGTGGAGGGTCTACAGATAGATACAGAGAGGAAAAGGCAATGGAGAATAATTTGGCAGCTGCAATATAACATGATATAATCTGTCATTTCATTTACAGGAATAATGGAAGGCAGTATGTTTCTGAAATGTAGAGGGATTACAGGGATTAATGAGACTGTGTACTGGGGGGTTCACTCAGACCCGTTCAGACATGGGAGGTTTTGCTCCATCCCTGATCATCTGCTCCTTGATGCTCCAAGTGACCCCATTGCTCTCCGTACACATGAAATGTTTTGAAGTGTTTGGTTGGTGATGGGGGATGCTATTTTTAAACGTGTATCAAGGGATGGCCTTTATCCAAGATACATTCATTCTTTTATACATAAAGATCTGAAGACGATGGGAATGGCTGCCTGCTTGTGAATGAAGAGGCTGTGGCTGCAGTGAGGACAGGGCTATTCACCAACACGATGTACTGTGATGGGCACGCTGCAAGATTAATACAGACAGTGCTCCTTCAGTTCCTCTACCTCTCCCCATTGACACGGCTACTCCGCAGATACCATGTACACCATCGGGAATCCCATTATACTGGATACACCCGGCAGCTCCCTGCTGAGGGTGAAACAATGTATTTACCTCATCCACCATTTTTATCCTCCGTCACTGAATGGTTACATTGATGGCAACATACTGGGAGATGATGGATAGGTCACCCAGTCCTGTTTGAAAGTTCCAGAACAAAGAAGTTGAATGAAACTGTGACCTGAACAGCCACTGGCAGCACCATCCTCCCCCTGGTGTGAAGCTGCAGGACATGTTAAAGGAGGTGACACCGCTCTGTGACCAGCTCCTTGTTCAATCAGTATCCTCTCACACTCTGCTCCTGGGTTAAGTGGAGCTTGGGAAGCTGTTCCTGGAAAATCCGGGGTGGACACAGCAGATCCCTTTCGCCACACACACTGCGTGGTTTCAAAGCTTCCCCTCTCTGCAACCTCTGCTCCATTTGTTGTTCATGTTGCAGATCCAGATGTTGTAATTACAGTCCCCAGGCTCCATCCAAAGTTGGGTCACCAAATCCAAAGGTCACCCTGAATATCTGAGGCAGCTCAGAGCACAACCTCCAGCAAACCATCCCCAGCTGCTGCACTAACATTTCAATAACAGGAGTCAGTTAGAAACCCCTCGTCTATAAGTGTTGTGGACCAGATCAGATTCCCGCAAAATATAATAAGAAGGCCGCTTAGACCCAAACCTTTCCTTACTTTGAATATAGATGTGAAGTATGCTTTCCAGATATGTTGTGACTGGTCAAACCACTCGACGTTAAGCAAAACATAATCTATTTAAATGCTTTAGTTAAAATACAATCAAAGAAAAGAACATTTCCGGATGGCTTATATGTTGGAACAGTTACACAAACAATAGATTCCGTACCTTCTTGGTATACACCGCTTGGCACAACGATATATTCAAATACAGATTCTTACATGCAGTTTTCTGATCCAGGAGAATTCAACATCAACAGAGATCTCAGAGAGAAAAGCAGTTGGGGGTCCTGTATTGAAACTCCGAACATATTTGGGATCCCCAGCAACTTCTGAATGCTGCAGCTAAAAACAAAACGAGGAAACCTGGTCTGGGAGAGCTGGCCACTGCCCTTCCATTGTTATCACCATTTTAATAAAACCTAAAGACTTTCTCAGTTATTTACTTAAACTGTTTTCAGACAGAAATTCTTCACCTCTGCCTTAAAAACCTCTCGTCAAAAAAAAACTAAGATAAAGTAATCTCAAAGTTTGGGAGAAGATTTGTATCTCGGGTGCTCGTTGTTGTGGTTCTGGTCGCTGAGCTGGGAATTTGTCTTACAAACGTTTTGTCCCCTGTCTAGGTGACATCGTCAGTGCTTGGGAGCCTCCTGTGAAGCGCTTCTGTGCTGTTTCCTCCGGCATTTATAGTGGCCTGTCTCTGCCGCTTCCGGTTGTCAGTTCCAGCTGTCCGCTGTAGTGGCCGGTATATTGGGGCCAGGTCGATGTGTTTGTTGATAGAGTCTGTGGATGAGTGCCATGCCTCTAGAAATTTCCTGGCAGTGCTTTGTTTGGCTTGCCCTATAATGGTAGTGTTGTCCCAGTCGAATTCATGTTGCTTCTCCTCTGTGTGTGTGGCTATCGAGGATAGCTGGTCGTGTCGTTTCATGGCTAGTTGGTGTTCATGGATACGGATCGTTAGCTGTCTTCCTGTTTGTCCTATGTAGTGTTTTGTGCAGTCCTTGCATGGGATTCTGTACACGACATTGGTTTTGCTCATGTTGGGTATCGGGTCCTTCGTTCTGGTGAGATATTGTCTGAGAGTGGCTGTTGGTTTATGTGCTGTTATGAGTCCTAGTGGTCGCAGTAGTGTGGCTGTCAGTTCGGAAATGCTCCTGCTGTATAGTAGTGCGGCTAGTCCTTTGGGTTGCGGCATGTCCACAAGCTAGGGACACAGCCAGGCAGAACGGATTCAGGATGATCCAGGTAATGATTACAGACGCTCACAGCAGACTACACAAATACAGACAAGAAATTGCGCGTTAAAACCGTTAATTTCAAAAACCATCAATCAGGAAAGGACCTGGACCATAGAACAGGCCGTCGCCATAGGACAGAACAGGTCCACACACCGCAAAAAAAACGTCACTAAAAGAAAAACTGGTCAAACTAACACACAACGAAGAGGACACCACAATACACACCTGGGTTAAAAACCTCTCCCACAGACAGCTCACACACAAGGAAAGAACAAAACTGGCTAATGGGCTCAACTACAACCACAGGGACGCCAAGACAGCAGACTTCCTAGCAGCACTAGAATGCACAATCAGGAACAATGGACTGACAGAAGAGACACAACAAACAGTGAGACAAAATATCGCACATCTGATAACTAGAAAAAGACAAACACAACCTCAACACCAAGGAGAGGGAAGCACTAAAATCACTAAGAAATGATAAGAACATAATCATACTACCAGCAGACAAAGGCAGAATGACGGTCATCCTGGACAAAGCAGAGTACATCCAAAAAGCACAACAACTACTTGCAGATATCAACACCTACCAAAAGCGGGAGTTTGACCCCACCCCACAGCTCACTAATAGGATAAACACACTCAGGAATCTACAAAAAAGCGGACAGATAACCAGGTCTGACCAACAAAGAATGAAACCTGAAAGCAACAACACCCCCAGATTCTATGGACTACCCAAAGTGCACAAACCAGACATCCCACTCAGACCCATAGTATCACTACCAGGGACACCATCACACAAACTGTCCAAAGAATTACAGCAGAAACTGAAACACCTGAACAGCGGATCCAGACAATCTATACAATCGACACAGGAATTCTTGGACATCATCAGAAATAGTCACATAGACAAGGAAGACACTCTGGTCTCATTCGATGTAACGGCACTCTTCACCTCTATCGACAAAACCCTAGCCAGAGAAACAATAGCCAACCCTTCTAGACAGACATAACAGACAACAGGACGTTAAATCTATCAACAAAGACGGCATACTTAAACTACTGGACTTCTGCCTCACAACACACTTCACATTCAACAACCAGATGTACGAACAAATCAACGGAACACACATGGGCTCACTGATCTCTGGAGTCATAGCAGAAGTGGTAATGCAAAAGTTAGAACAAACAGTCTTATCGCAAATTCAACCCACACTCTGGGTCAGATACGTGGATGACACCTTTGTAATAATTAAAAACACAGAAAGAGAGAACACACACCAGATCATCAACGCCACACTCACAGGAATCCAATTCACTAGAGAGGAAGAAAAGGACAACCAACTCCCATTCCTAGACGTGATGGTACAGAGAACACCAAACGGAGAATTCACCACAAAGGTTTACAGGAAAGATACACACACAGACCAAGTCCTAAACTATGAAAGCAACCACCCCAACACACACAAACGAAGTTGCATCAAGACACTATTCAAAAGTGTCACAACACACTGCAGCACACCAGAACTGCAAAAAGAGGAAGAGGAACACCGATACAAGGTATTAGACAAAAACAGATACTCTCGCAATTTCATCAACAGATGCCTAAGGGAAAGACAATGGAACGAGGACATGCTGCAACCCAAAGGACTAGCCACACTACCATACATCAGGAGCATTTCCGAACTGACAGCCAGACTACTGCGACCACTAGGACTCATAACAGCACACAAACCAACAGCCACTCTCAGACAATATCTCACCAGAATGAAGGACCCGATACCCAACATAAGCAAAACCAATGTAGTGTACATAATCCCATGCAAGGACTGCACAAAACATTACATAGGACAAACAGGAAGGCAGCTAACGATCCGTATCCATGAACACCAAATAACCACAAAACGACATGACCAGCTATGCTAACTAGCCACACACACAGATGAGAAGCAACATGAATTCGACTGGGACAATACTAGCATTATAGGGCAAGCCAAACAGAGAACAGTCAGGCAATTCCTAGAGGCATGGCACTCATCCACAGACTCTATCAACGAACACATCGACCGGGACCCAATAGACTGGCCACTACAGAGGACAGCTGGAACTGACAACCGGAAGCGGCAGGGACAGGCCACTATAAAAGACGGAGGAGACAGCACAGAATTGCTTCACAGGAGGCTCCCAAGCACGGAGGATGTCACCGAGACAGTGAACAAAACAATTGCAGGACAAATTCCCAGCTCGGCGAACAGAACCACGACAGAAAATAACCTTTTTACAGTGATAGTATCCTCACAACTCCATCTTTAATAAAATAATCCATCCATATACATTTTGGATTCATTTTAGACCTCCTAATCTTCCTCTATTGGTAGACGGGAATGAATATATATTACATTGAATCTGAGCATACAAATGTTCACAGCTAGTTTCGATTTCAGTCATTTTACTCCTGCCACAGAATGCCTTTTATATTTCTTCGTCCAAGTCTCCACAACGTGTCAAAACTTACTTTTTCTCGCCCTGTCAACTTTATAATTTCAAGTTGAATGGCAGCAATAATAAACTCAATAAATTTTTTCTCCCTAAACTTCTCCACAAACTTTAAGGGGTCACGATCAGTGATAAAGATTTGTCTCAGGTATGTTATTCGCAATGTAAATGCTGAAATGTTGTAACGCCAACACCAAGCTCAAGGCCTCCTTCCCCATTGGGGAATAAATCTGTTGATGTTTCCACTGGACACTCCAACCACACGTTACATAATGGAGCACTTCTCATCTCTCCAATACTCCTTCTGAATGACATAGCTCCTCATGTCTCAGCATAAAAGAGTTACATACTTCTGTATCTCTTAATGCTGTAATCTCTTTACCTGCTACTCCTGGCCTATGCCAGTAAACCTTACTCTCACAGGGAAATGTTTTAAGAAGATCTCACACATTCTTCTCAATCCCTCACAGAAACCAAACTTTGATTTCTGAACCCAATCATCATCATCAGCCATTTCTAATCTTGCCATTGTAACTCTCTGCCCTTCCACACGAGTTCTCACGACTGCAGGAAGTGAATTGTTGAACTTCTCCAAAATTAGAGTCTCACTCAGAGTGCCAAAGGTTTGTTCTGTTTTTAATACCCTTCCCCACCTTTCAAAATTACTTTGTTTGATTCTTTCAAACACAACGTGCGTTGAACCAGGGATGCTATTTTAGATTCCTGAGACACTGTCGGCTTCTGGCACAAGCTCATATGCACTTCAGATGGTTTTCTTCACCTCCTCCGATGGGGATGCAAATACCTATCAGCTTTGTTTGGATAAACTAAATCCACATGTTCTCTGGCCACTGCACTTGTTTAGCCACTTTCTGAAATGAAATTAAAAAGGCTCCCCCATAATTCTCATCAAATTTAGATAATGCTTGGATGTATTTAAACATATCCTGATCAGGCCTTTGGCTACCATAGGGTTGCTACTACCTCACTATCCTCTAATGGAAATCCATACAAAATGAAGAGGAATTTAGAATAACTTAAGTATTGGAAAACTTAACCGAATAATGGATACAGTACGTTCTACAAATGAACTGTTCAATCTATTAACATCACCTCAACACACCCCTTGGCAAAAAGGAACATTCAGATATGCATTCTTGCATACAGTTCTCCAATCCAGGAGGAAACACCATCAAGTGAGGCTTTAGAGAGAGTAGCAGCTGGGGATAATTTACTAAAACTTCCAACCCCTTTGGGACCCCAAGCACACGGTGATTGTTACAGCTACAAGAAAAAACAAACTAGAAAGCCTGGTCTGTGTGAGCTGGCCATTGTTACTACTATTTATTAAAAACGCTAAAAGCCCCGTAAGTTATTTACTTCAGCTGTTTTCAGTCGACAGTTTGGCCTTTAAGACCTCTTACTAAAAAAGAGAAACTAACACTTTATTTAAAAAAGTGACAGCATTGTCAGGCAATTTATATGCCTTGTCCTTCACTCAGTGGGCTTCCTCGTGTTACTGATCGCAAGGTCACCTGAGAGGGACAACCACAGGTCCAGACCAAGTTACAAGGATGTATCTCATAACTTCTGAAACATGCCTGTCCATCGACCATCACATGGGAAGTGAACAACAGCTTGATACACCATTTCAGTATTTCTGAGCTACACAATGCCAGCACTCAATACACGAGGGAGCCAAAACCCAAGGCCAAGGAAAGATACAGAGGGACAGAGAGATTCACTTTAAAGACAGAAACAGTCAGTTAATTAACTGAAAAGATGTTGTGGAAATATGTGGAAAAAGACAGGGCAGTGGGACTAACTATCGAAGTGAGATCTTCGTGATTAAAATAACAAGAATGAGAACATTGAATAAAGGCATTGTCAGATCAGCTGGAATAGTTTGTTACATCAAGGTCTAAATCTGCTTCACAGAACACCACAAACAACATAAACTGGGACAAGATGACAGCCCAGCATGGAGAGCTGTGCAGACCATGCTCGTGTGTTGCTCAGTAAACTGCACTATCTGCCCAGCATGAGAGTATTGCAAACTTTACTATCATATGCAAACTATACTCACATCAGATTATTGCCTACAATGGGAAGGTGTGTGTGTGTGTGTGTGTGTGTGTGTGTGTGTGTGTGGTTGAATGCGAAATTCATTGTTTGAGAAGGAACGCACGTGGAGGAAACTATTATAAATATGAACAACTGGCAGGCTTTTTATGAATCAACAGAGAGAGAACGAGAGAAGTTTCATGGACAGAAAAGATAAAGTGTTTGAGAATGTGAAAATAAAGCCATTGCCAGACACAACAGCAATATACATCGGCGTGCACATGAATGACAGATGGATGGGAGTTTGGAGTGAGGTCTAATCAGATTTGTTTCGGCAGGTCTGAAGCCAGGAGCGTCAGCAGCAGATTATTGGCTTCATTAAGCCTGTACTTCATAGCTCAAGGTTCAAACAGCAGATGGAATAAACCGGTGAGATATATTCTGGAGTGGTGAGTATTTCAAGTTAGAAATGTTCAGGGTATGGTGTCAAGAATTAGGTCATAGTCAAAGAGATGTCCCACAATTGTGACTTGTCTGCTTCAGCTGCTGCTATTGGCAAGGGCTGGGATGGAAACAGTGGAAGGAAGTGGAGTTTGTAACCAGAGCAGTAGACGGTGACCTCCATGCTCTTAACAGCAAAGGCAATGATACAATGCATTGTGGTTCTCCCCTGAAACGGAATAGATCAACATAGAGACCCGTGAGTAACACTGCCAGAACAGAGAGCGAGACAGTAATTGAACACGTTCATTAATGTAGTTAGTAGTGGTCTGTAGAGTGAATATCTGGATGGAGAGATTCAACAGGAACAATAATAGTGACAAGATGTGTAGACTATATGAAATAACAATAATACAGTCATAACTGGTTTATAAAAAACAAAATCTGGACAGTGATACTCACCAGGAACACCAACGATAGCCAGGAAGGGATAATAAAAATATTGAATAATGAGAAGAGCGTATAAGATCTGCGATGATAATGACAACCAATAAAATGAAGAAATATACCAAACATAATCGGATAAGCTCCTGTATATTGTTTGAATATTCCAGTCTAATGTTCTCAGATTCTGATCCATTGTTGGAACATTCCTGTCTAATGTTCTCAGATTCTGATCCATTGTTGGCACATTCCAGTCTAATGTTCTCAGATTCTGATCCATTGTTGTAACATTCCAGTCTAATGTTCTCAGATTCTGATCTCTCCTCCCCTTCTCTCTGGATCTGCTGATCCCTGTCAGTGCTGTCGGTGATGGTCCCGCTCATGTTATGGAATAACAGATTGAACGCAGCCCATTTATCATTAAAAGATGGAAACCCTCCACTGGGATAATTAGAATCCATGGAGATTGGCATTAATCACACTTACCGAAGAAATAGGCTCAGTTAACCTGTTGAAAACAACACTTTTCCCTTACTGGTTTTGGATGGAATGGATGAGGATTGCTGAGCGATGGATCATAAATCTTTAAATCTTTTAAATCTTTTTACTAACTTGTATATGAGAGTACTAATAGGACACTGCAGGCGCCTATATATGTTCCACTCTGTTTACGAAAGGAGGCAGTTATAAAATAACAGATCGACTGCATAAAAAAAATTCGGGTGGGCAAGTTTCTCGATACCTGAACACAAAGTATAGTAATGATTGACCAGAGTGCGGCCACTCCTGGTTTTAATTCCCTGTTGTCAAATCCTTTCATAACCTTGAGATTATTGACACTGCTGCTCAGGAACAGGCCGAAGCAATTCTGTCCCTATGGGCCTCTTACAGAGGGATAGGAGAAGGCCATTCAGCCCATTTTACCCTGTTACTACTTGAAAAGGTGGAAAGCTGGAATATTGGCACATTTTGCTGAAAGAATCATTCGCTGCAGCTGTGTGAAGTGTTACTGAGAGGGCACCTGGAGTAAGTAGTGTTGTTTGTGTTTCTGTAACTGAGAAGGAATAGATCTCCATTAGATACAGTTTACCAGATGATCATAATCCATGGCTTGCTATGTTATTTAATGTCTCATCTCTGTTACACAGGGACAGGAGGAGGCCATGAAGCCTCTTGAGTCCATTTCAGAGGGACAAGACGGGATCATTCAGCCTGTCCAGTCTATTACAGAGGGACAGGAGGAGCCTATTCAACCTCTCGAGCCTTTTAAAGAGGGGCAGGAAATGTTTATTTAACATTCAAGTCTGTTACACATAAATACTAGTTTTAAACTAGTTGTGGAATTGGAAAGACCTGATGTAAACATTAAAGTTCTATCTTTGAACAAGGCCAATTTTGAAAGTGTTAGGCGAGCCCTGTGAAAGGCTGATTGGAATACCCTATTCACAGGGAAAGGGATGGTTGGGAAATGCAAGGCCATCAAAACTTGGTTTCAGAGAGTCCAGAGCCAACGTGTTCCTATTAGTGAGATGGGTAAGGCTGGTGGGTGCAGGGAGTGCTGGATGGCTAGATATATTGATGCTCTGGTCAAGGGAAGCAAGGAGGCATATGTCCGGTAAACAGAGCTGAGATTAAGTGAATCCCGAGAGGAGTATAAGGGCAATAAGGGTATAGTCAATGGGGAATTCGGGCCAGAAAAATGTGGACATGAGATAGCTTTAGAAATAGGGTTAACGAGGCATTGAAGCAACTCTACACATCCTTTAATTACAAAATATTAACTAGGGAGGGAATAGGGCACCTTAAAGATCAGTAAGGCTACGTATGTGTGGAACCATAGGAGGTGGAAGGGATACTAAACAAGTATTTTTCCGAGTATTTAATGTAGAAGAGGTTACAAGAGTGAGAGAATGAAGAAATACATAGTGATATCTTGAAAAGTATCTATATTACAAGGAGATGTTGGACATTTTAAACATATAAAGGTGAACAAATCCCTGGGACCTGATCAGTTGTATCCCAGAATATTATGGGAAGCTCGGAAAGAATTTGCACAGCGTTTTGCTGATATATCTGTAAGATTGATTTCCACAGGTGAGGTGGAAAAAAAATTGGAGGGTTGCTAACATAGTGTCATTATTTCAGAAATTAAGGAAAACCCAGGTAACTATAGATCGGTGAGCCTGACGTCAACGGTGACTAAATTGTTGGAGGGGATTTTGAGGGAAACGATGTATATGCATTTGGAAAGACAAGGACTGAAGAGGGCTTTGTACATTGGAGATCACGTCTAACTGACTCAATGGAATTTTTTGAGGAAGTGAAGAAGATGATTAATGAAGGCAGGACAGTGGATGTTGTCTTCATGGAATTCAGTAAGAAAACCAAAATGTTCTACATGGTAGACTGGTTAGCAAGGTTAGGCTGCCTGGGATCCAGGGAGAACTCGCAATGTAGGTCAAAACTTTTCTTGAATATCGGAGACAGGGTGTGACAGTTGGCATTTGTTCATTAAACTTGGAGACCTGTGACCAGTGGCGCTGCTCGCAAAGATCAATAGTGGGTCCATTGCCTTTTGTTACTTTACAAATCATTTGCACTTGAGTATATGAAGTATTGTCAGTAAGTTCGTAGATAATTCCAAATTTGGTGGTGTAGTCGACAGTGAGGACTGATCTCTCAGAATATAATGGGAACTTAATTAGGTGAGCTGAGGTGTGGCAGATGGAGTTTATTTTAGATAAATGTGAGGTGTTGCATTTTGGCAAGAAAAGTCAGGGCCAGACATATAGGTCGGATCCTGTCGAAAGTTGCCAATCAAGGAGAACTCCATAGAAATTATAGAATCCCTACAGTTAGGAAACAGGATTTTCGGCCCATCGAGGCCTCACCCTCCCTCTAAACAGTATCCCACTGGACATACCCCAACCCTATCCCTCTCAGCCTGCATTTCCCATGGCTAATGCACCTTGCCCTCACATCCAAGTGTACTATGCACAATTTAGGATGGCCAACCTACCCTTACCTGTATATCATTATACTGTCGGAGGGAAACATAGCATCCGGAGGAAACTCACACAGACACGGGGAGGATGTGCAAGCTCCACACAGCCAGTCATTCAAGGATGGAATTAAACCCCGATCGCTGCACTGTGAGGCACCTTGTGGTGCAGGTTCTCCGTTCCTTGAAATTGCCGTCACAGGTAGACAGTGCAGTGAAGAAGGCACTCGGTGTTCTTCCCGATATTGGTGCGTGCTTTGAGTCTATGCGTTTGCATGACATGTTGCATCTGTACAGGACATTGATTTGGCCACTTTTGTAATATTGCCTTTAATTCTGGTCACCCTGCTGTCGGAGAGATGTTGTCAAACTTGAAAGGGTGCAGAAGAGATTTAAAAGAATGTTGCAGGTGTTGGAGGGTTGGAGTTACAGGGAGAGTTTGAATAGGCTGGGGCTATTTTCAAGTGTTGAGGCTGAAGGTGGACCTTAAAGAAATTTATAAAATCAGGAGGGGCATAGAAAAAGTAAACAGTCAATGTATTTTCCCAGGATAGACAATTCCAAATAAGGAATATGAAGGCTTAAGGTGAGAGGAGAATGATTTAAAAAGGGAAATGAAGGACAACATTTTCACACAGAGACTGCTGCGTGTATGGATTGAACAGACAAAAGAGGTGGTGGGGGCAGGTACAGTTACACCATTTAAAAGGCATTTGGATGGATACATGCATGGGAAGGGTTTAGAGGGAGATGGGCCAAGTGCTGGCAAGGGAGACAAGATTAATTTAGGATATTTGGTTGGTATAGATAACCAGACCGAAGGATCTTTTTCCTTGCTATACATCTCTGAGAGTCTATTGACTCTTGAGAGTTTAACACGGGAACAGGAGGAGGCTATTCAGCTTCTGAATTCTGTAAGTCAGCTGGTTTGCTCAATTACTGACAGTAAAATACAAAAATATATCATTCAGATTTTGATGGTGTTTTACAGAAACAGGAGAAAGGCCTTTAGCCAAGAAAAGCTGTAATGAATGTGAAGAGGCCATTCAGTCCCTCACCTCCATTCCACAGGAGCAGCAGGTGAACACAGAGCTATTGGAGCCTGTTACTCAGGAGCAGGAAGAGGACATCTACTTTCACAAAACTTCGATTTGGAGGCAGTCACTCAGCTGCTGAAGACTGGGACACAGGAACAGGAGGGAGTCACTCAACTGCTCGAGACTGGGACACAGGAACAGGAGGGAGTTACTCCACTGCTCGAGACTGGGACATAGGAACAGGAGGGAGTTACTCAGCTGCTGAAGACTGGGACACAGGATCAGGAGACAGTCACTCACCTGCTCGAGACTGGGACACAGGAACAGGAGGCAGTCACTCAGCTGCTGAAGACTGGGACACAGGAACAGGAGGGAGTCATTCAACTGCTCGAGACTGGGACACAGGAACAGGAGGGAGTCACTCAACTGCTCGAGACTGGGACACAGGAACAGGAGGCTGTCACTCAACTGCTTGAGACTGGGACACAGGAACAGGAGGCAGTCACTCAACTGCTTGAGACTGGGACACAGGAACAGGAGGCGGTCATTCAACTACTCGAAATTTGGACACAGGGAAATCTAGAGGCTAGAGAGGCCCGAGGATCCTGTTACGCAGGAACAGGAGGAGGTAACTCACTCCCCACCAGTATAGGACACTGGGAGAGAAGGGGAGTTTGCTTGGAACAAACATAAATATATGAATAAGTTGCATTCGTGGTCCACACAATCCTGCTCCACCATTCACTAAGACCACGGCTGATCTGATGGTGATTCCCTCATTCCATTTGACGGAGACTGTCCTCTCTGCAGCCTCTGCTCCATTTGTTGGTCATGTTGCAGACCCAGATGCTGCAACAACAGTCACCATGACTCATCCAGAGGGTCGGGTCTAATCTGATGAGTCAGGATTTGAAGGGTCCAATAACAAGAATGAAAACATAAAATAAAGGTATAGCCAGATGTTTAGTTCTCTCACATTCGCAATCCAACTCACATAACCAGCCCGTCCATTGTATGTTCAGGATGGAGCACTGTGTAGATATGGCTAGCGTACTGCAGAATACAACCCAGCAATGTCCAGAATGGAACTCTGTGCAGCCCACACCAATGCTGGATCTATAATCATGGGCTAAATGTCCAACGTGGGGAGCTGTGCAGACCGCACTGGTTCATACATATATAAACCCAGGCTGTTGCATTGTTTGGTAACACTGTGTTAGATCACTGCCCAGTGTGGGGAAACATGTAACCAATGCTGAAAGTGACAGGATGTGCAGCTCCCATCCATTTACAGCTCCATATCTCCACTGTACTTTGACAAAGGTGCCATGGATGTGAAAATCACTGCGATGTAGAGATGTAAATGGAAACATTTTAAATACCAATAGTTCCGTTTCAGGCGAGTATCACACCAGTATTTAAAGTTGAAATACCTGAGATAATATCCAATGAGGTTTCGTGAATGGTGCAAAGTAGTTAGAGGGGGATGGTAATGTTATAGTGATTGCACTATAATCAATAATGTGAATTAGAGGAACAAATATGCAGGGGGACTGGGGAGACTTGCAGGAACAATAGGGTTGTTATAATAGGTGATTTCAATTTTCCTAACATAGACTGGGGCTTCCAGATAGTTAAGAACTTAGGTGGAACGTAATTTGTTGAGTGCGTTCAGCGAAGTTTCCACAATCAATATATAGAGTATCGTACTCGGGAAGAGACAAACACGACCTACTGTTGGGAAATAGGTGAAGGAGATAAAGTGGGGGGAGCATTTTGGGAAAAGTGATCAGAGTTGTATTAATTTTAAAATAGTTATGGTAGGGACAAAATTGGTCCACAGATTCAAGTTCTAAATTGGGGCAAGGCGTATGTTGTTGGAATTAGACAGTGGATTGCAGGGGATGATTGGAGTAGTTTGATTCCAGGTAAAAGGATCTCGGGCAAGTGGGAGGGCTTTAAAAGTGAGATAGCTTGAGTTCAAGGTTTCCATTTTCCTGTGTGGGTGAAGGTTATGTGAGACTGGAAGAGAGAACTCTGGATGTCAAGAGATATTGAGGCTTTGACTAGAAAAAAGGAGGCGTGGCTCATGTTCAGGCAGCTCATATCAAGGGAATCCCTGGAGGTATACAGGGGATAGAGGAGTTTACTGAAGAAGGATATCAGCAAGGTCATAAGGGGTTATCAGTTAGTCTTGGCTGGGAAGATTAGAGTGAATCCAAATTCAGTATAGTAAAGATAAAGAGCAACTAGAGAGAGAATAGGATGCTTTAAAATCCAAAACCGGCATGCATGTGTAAAACCTCAAGAGATGGGTGAAGTCCTCAATTTCCCCTCTGTGTTTATCATGAAGAAAGACATGAAGACCTGTGACCTTTGTTGGTTAGTTGTCATATCTTGGTACTGTCCACATCACAGTAGAGTTGCTGTTGGACATATTAGAATGCACAAAGTCAGACAAATCTCTTGGTCCTGACCAGATATATCTGAGGACACTGTAAGAGGCGAGAGAAAAAGCTTAGGGACCAAGATCCCGGAAGTCTGGACGGTAGCAAATGTTGTGCCCTTATTCAAGAAGGGCTGCAAAAAAAAATCCGAGGAAATATAGACCAGTAAGCTTCACACCTGTTTTCGGTAAACCACTTGAGAAAGTTCTGAGAGATAAGATGTGCATGCATTTGGAAAGAAAGAGTTTGACTTGGAGCCGTCAGCATGGCTTTATGCCTGGCGGATCATACCTTACAAATTTTGTTAGAGATTTTTGAGGAAGTGACCAGGAAGGTCGATGAGAGCAGGGATGCATGCATATTCTATATGGATTTCAGTAAGGCCTTTGCTAAGGTTCCACATAGTAGGCCGCTCTAGAAGGTTAGATCGCATGATATCCAAGGTGAACTGGCAAATTAGACTGAGCTGCCAGTGGAAGTGGTTGAAGTGAGCACACTAACAACATTGAAAAGGCAATTGGACAAATACATAGATAGGAAAGGATTAGATGCATACAGAGCAAAGGCAGAGAAATGGCAGATTGGTAGATAAGGGGCAATTACACCATGGTTTGTTGACGGAGCACGGTGGACATATTGGATGGGCGAGTACAGAGGGGGAACATTCCCATCCTAGAGGGTGCCACACCAACAGACCCATTGAGCATGGTCTGGGCTGACTACCAAATTCAGTGCAGTATTTGAGGTCTGAAGAAATGTCCAGCAATACAGGACAAGCATCAATAACCTTCTCCGCTCTGTCAGGATAAGGGTCACCGTATTCTGTCTGCTCCCTCACAATCACTGTATATCTGTTATGGCACCGATCCCTGAACAAGGCTCATGATCCCCCACTCTCACTACTGCATGCAACACCTTCTCTCTCTCTCTCTCTCTCTCTCTCTCTCTCTCTCTCTCTCTCTCTCTCTCTCTCTCCTTTGCAATACCTCCCACACAGTCATAGAATATACTGGAGAATGCCGATTATAGAATGTTCCAGATAATGTTCCAAATATTTCCCAGTTTCAGGAAAATGGCAGTGTCCCAGTTTGTAACACAAAAGAGTCACTTGACTCACCTTAATGATATTAAACCAAAAACAACTTCTAAACACGCCTTGTTACAAATACAATTTCGAGCAGAGAACATTTTTACCCTCAGGCGTTATCTTGACTGTTATCTGAACTGTAACACTTTCCTTATTAAGAATGTTTCTCTTACCCTTTGTCTGTGAATGTTTCTGTCTGTAACAGTTGCACTGCCTCCCACTCAGTTGGCAGGACGGCCGGTTTGTGATGTAGAGGCAGGGCAACAGCACAGGTTCAGCTCCTCACACTGACAGAGATTACCATGAAGGGGACACTCTCTCAGCCTCACCCCATCACCCGAGATGTGGTGATCCTCAGGACAAACCACCATGAATGGTCTCACTAATGAGAGTTTTTTGGGACTGTATTCTATCAATGTTAGCATTTTAATTTTTAAAAAAAATTTAAAAAGAGATTTTTAATATTATAATACACCAATAACAACACAACTCAAATAACTGAAAAAAATTACATCCAATTGCATGTACACACAAAACAACTTAAAACACTACACAGACAGAAGAAAAAAACAAAACTAAACAATAAATAATGAATAAATAATACAGCTCAGCATAACAAAAGGACAGTTCTCGTTCATCAAGAGCATTAACTGATACACATTTTTATGTTCATAATTCTTCCTCTCTGGGAGTTCAGACATCCAACACAACAGAATATTTTTCCTAGCACAGAAAGTACGGATTGTAAGGATATATATTTTTCCCATATTCATCTGTGGAAAGTACCTTGGGCAGGCCCAGGAAAACAGAAACCAAGTCCATCTCCAATTCAGTCCCCTGGACCCACTCTACCACATCTGACACAGTGCTCCAATATAGATGAAGTCTGCAGCAGACCCACAAGCAATGAGTAAGAGTGCATGTAGTCATTCTGCATTTAGTACATGCTAAAGATCATCCCACTTTGCATTTTGAGAGACAATTTGGGGTCAGATAGACCCTACAAAGAATTTTCAACTGCATGGTATGGGTCCTATTAAAAATCAACATCTTTCGGGCTTTTTCACAAATATGTCTTCGAATTGGCCTGAACCCCAAATCTCTCGCAGACATCACAAAGCTGCACAGTCTCATCTGAGTGGACACTCTCCAACTAATGATAAAGGGCACTGAAAGAGCGTGTATTCTAAGCAATAAGCGCCCACTTCTCTCTATCGGATCTGTAAGAGTGTGGTAAAAGTGTGTTTTTTTTTTAAATCAACTCTCTGATCTGGATAAAAATACAGAAGAGGTCTCTACTAGGTAGTCCATACGTACGAGTTATTTGATCAAATGATATCATTGTTTCTCCGTCAAATAACACGTGGTGGCTCAGTGGTGAGCATTGCTGCCTCACAGCACCAGGGTCTCGGCTTTGGTTCTGGTCTTGGGTGACTGGCTGTGCGGAGTTAACATTCTCGCCGTGTCTGTGTGTGTTTCCTCCCACAGTACAAAGATGTGCAGGTTAGATGAATTGGTCATTGATAAATCACCCATAGTGTTCAGAGATGTGTAGGTTTGGGCATTAGTCAGGGTAAATATAGGATGGTAGGGGAATGGGTCTGGGTGGGTTACTCTTCAGAAGGTCGAAGTGGACTTGCAGGGCCCAAGGGTTTGTATCCACACTGCAGGGATTCTACTAATTCTAAATCACTCAAGCAAGGTACAGCCCTTCCTGCCCACAGTTTAAACCTGGAATCCATTAACCCCGGATGACAACCCAGCATACCAATTATAGGGGTAAGAAACATGGTTTTGGCTGTATTGCCCTCGATCTGACGCATTGTCATTCATGCTTTAACAATATTGATAATTATTGTTTATGACAATACTTCATAAATGTTGTCAATTTAGCTAAGAAGAACAGCCTAATAAAGGATCACTTTATCTCATCGGATTCAATATCTCTCAGTATTGACGCTGAGTCCTCAGCAGACCAGGCACTAACATAGGATAAAAAAGAGCTTAATTGATAGCTTTTATCTGGGCGATCTACTCCCCACAATCTGTGGGGTAGTTACAATTTGTTTAGCTTGATAAAGAGTCGCTTATGCTGCCAAATAAAAGAGCTAAACCAGCCATTATGTCCCCCAAATACCTATGGGGGAAATATCAAAGGAAGCATTCCCACGGGGTATAGTAAATGAGGAAGGACATTCTTTAATAAGAGCTATCCGACCTAGCCAAGAAATTGGAAGTGCCTCCCATCTTTGAAGGTCTTGTTTAGTCTTGTCAAACAAATGGACATAGTTCACGTTCAATTAATGATCAAAGATGGATGTAATGAATATACTGAAATAGAGAATCTCGCCCCCTCCCCCACCCCCGTGACCATTTAAAAGGAAACCAGGATTTGTCCTCATTCAGCTATTTCCCCAAGACCTCCCATAGACATGGCCTGCAACGTTCTAAAATTAATCTTAAAGCCCGAAAAGGCGACAAGCGAATTATTGCATTGCATCATGTGAGTTGCCGAAATTGCGGGATTTTATAACAAAATAAGGCCATCTGCATACAACATAATTTTATGTGACTTTTATCCCACTTCTGGGCCAGGTATGTTGGGGTAAGATTTCCAATTGTGTAGGATGCCACCGAATCTAAGATTGTTGCAGGGATGGGGAAGAGATCAACCCTCGTGTGCCATTTCTGCGGGTTAAAGAAGAAAATAAAATCCCCACTTGTGAGGTAGATCTGCCTCCAGACATCCACCAGCTCTAGTTCGAGACACACATCCATAACTTGCTTACATTATAACGAGGGTATTGGGGGACCTTTGAACATTCTGTCCATCGTGGGGCCATAAGACAGTCAAAATCTCCTTCTACAATAATGCGCCATGTTGCAAGATAACTGAATTTGGAAAATGCATCTACCAGGATTTTAAGAGGGTGCACCGGGTGGCAACAAACATTTAAAATACTGTATGAATTCCCGTAGTTCAAGACTTTGAGGATTATGATCCTTCCATGGGTGTTAATACAATCTAGTAATTTAAATGGAAGATTCTTCCTATCCATTATGACTTTTCCCCCACTCTTAGTATTAAAAGACGAGAAATAAACCCGACCAAACCCGCCCTGCTGTAACATCAAATGTTCCTTGTCATCAAGGTGCATCTCCTGCAATAGGACAATTCTCTCTTTTTTAAGACGAGAAAGTATATTTTTCCTCTCAACTGTCAGATGCCCCCCCCCCTTAATGTTCCAGGTACACCATTTAAGCACATCATTATCCATAACACACTCAGCAACATTTGAACTCTAGAGAATTTCATATCGAATTACACATCGCTGAGCATTAATGACAAAAGACTCATCGTGCCTAAAATCTGTACAAACTAAAACTACTGCAACTAACAAGCTCTCAAAACTTTCCAAAGCTAAAAACATCAAAAAGAACGAAACAAAATCCAAAGTGCCAACGACACTTGATAGGGTTTTTACCCACCCCCCCTCACCCAATGGGGACGCTGACGGTCTAGGTCTGTGTTCTACAACACTGACAAAGGCCCACCTTTTAATTGTATAGGTCCTGCTCTTGTTTGATTTACCAAATGCAATACCTCGCATAATCCAAACTAAACTCCATCAGCCACTCCTCAGCCCAGTGTGTGACATTACTGTCACCTCACCTTCCCCGTTTAATTTTAAATTCCCTCCCCCTCTCCAGGAGGCCTGCACACTCCGGCCTTGATTTTTACAAAGACCCTGAGCTTGGTTTGCCTTGTTTGGTGAGGGGGAGGAGGGACAGATTGCAGACACAGTCAGTGGGGTAGGGAGGCTGGACAGTAATCAGCGCCTGGTATCATTTCATGGTTTTAGGAAGAGGGCAGTCACACGTGAGAGTTGGGTAATACTGATCGGTTTTTTGGGGCCTGAAATTATGGCCTTTTTCCGTCTCTGGTGTTCCGTAATGAAAATCTATTCGAGACCCTTCATTGTGCAGAGTGTGTCTGCAGGATTTCTTTCCCTAATATTGCAGACGACAGATAATAGCAATTAAAGCTGTTCATACTTAACTTCGATGATACAGCACGTACACTCAACAAGGTAAAAACAATTACTGTAGATGCTGGTAACAAGATTCTGGATTCGTGGTGCTGGAAGAGCACAGCATTTCAGGCAGCATCCGAGAGGCAGTAAAATCGACGTTTCGGGCAAAAACCCTTCATCAGGAAGGGCTTTTGCCTGAAACGTCAATTTTACTGCTCTTCGGATGCTGCCTGATCTGCTGTGCTCTTCCAGCACCACGAATCACATATCCTCAACATCCTAGAGTTGAGAAAAATATTTTGCCTTTGTTTAACAATACAAAGTGTTTTCTGTAATTCAGTAATGGTAACCTGATTATAATAAATCCCCACCGAACTGAATGTGGGCACTAAAATATGACCCAAAATCTGGATATGGTAGTGTCGTGGGTAATGTCCCTGCCTCTGAGCCAGAGGTCTGGATTTGATTCCTGAATGTGCGTGGTGGTGTTCCAAGCTCTAGACTAGAAGTTCTGGATTCAAGTCCTGCCTGTTGTAGATGTATGTCCCAGCATGTCAGAACAGGCTGATGAACAAACACACAGGAGAATAATGTTACAGCTTTATGGGTATTGCCGAGTGGTGCTAGTGTCCCTACCTGCGGGCACAAAGGTCTGGGTGCAAATCCCACAGAAGTGTTTCATAACACACCTGAACAAACTGATTAAAATGGAATTAGAATTGTGACCTGATGGAGAAGGAAGAGGTGTCAGTATTGCATTTCAGAATTTAGGCCCAGGATGATTTGAAGCACAGACATTCGTGTTGATTGGTGTCACATTTCGCAGCAGTAAATGTTTATAAAATCAATATGGTCATGGATAGGGTGAGTAGTCAGGGTTTTTCCCCAGGTTAGGGGGGTCCAAAACTAGAGGGCATTGGTTGAAATTGAGAGGAAAAAGGTTTTGACATGTGCATGTGGAATGAGCTGCCACAGGAAGTGGTGGAGGCTGGTACAAATACAGCATGGAAAAGGCATCTGGATGCTGACAGACCTGCCGAGGTTTTCCAGCAATTTCTGTATTTATTGAAAAATGCATTCATTTTAACACAGGTATTCTGAATACATTAAACATTTTATTTTTTAATGACGCAGCGACATATAAACATATCTTGAAATAGACCAAGGCCATTTTCTTCTCAGGATATGGCTCTGTGTATGACAGCAGCAATGATGCACCTACATGGAGCAGGGAATGTGATGGAGACATAGTTTGGACAATGTACAAGGAGACCTCACATGGTCCAGTTTGGGAGAGGATGACATTACGGTGTGATTCAACTCAGAGAGGGAGAAAATGTAATCATCCTGAGAAGGAACGGCCGATTACTCTCTCTCCTTCATTGTTCCTCATCACAGCAATGTGTGCGAGCTAAAACAAAAAATCTGCAGTCATCGTTACCATTCCTATTTTTATAGAATTCCTATAATGTGAAAACAGGCCCTTCGGCCCAAAAGGTCCATACCAACCTTCCCAGGCTCACTCCCTTACATTTATTCCGACCGATGCATCTAACCTAGAAACCCCTGAACACTACAGACAAATTATCATGACCAATCCATCTAATCAGCACAACTTTGGACTGTGGAAGGAAACTGGAGCAACCATTAGAAGGGCAGAATATGCAACCCGAGTCTGGAATTGAACGCAAGTCCCTGGTGCTGTGAGGCAGCGGTGCTAACCACTGAGACACTGTGATACCCTTGGGCGATCCCTGGCCAGAATTCATTGGAATCTCTTCACTGCCTAATGCAAAGGGAATTCAGCCAAATCGAACTGTTCCAGGATAAAATCCCATTGCTAGCAGCTTGTGTGAGTAGAATATCTTCAGAAGCAGAATAACATTTTGAACAATCCCTCAATTTTTCCTTATGTCATGAGTTACAATAATATATGGACAAAATGCGTTCAACTTGAAATTGCAGAGATTGTGTGTGTGTGTGTGTGTGTTTAGAAAGGGAAATGTCGATTCTGTATTTGCAATATCCAAAAAGTTTGCCATTCATCTTTCCACCATAGTTTGAGTAATATTGCTCTGGATCATAAACGTGCTATTTTAGCAGATTAAAGAAACTAGCCTTACTTGGTTGTTAAAATGACACTGACCCGGTCTGAGACCGATATCATCGGACATGTCACAAACCTGGTTACATTTGACATGTGTTGTGAGCAGTGGAGGAGTGCGACGAGAAAAGGAAACAGTGACACAAAAAGCCGGGGAACTATAGACCGGTGAGCCTGATGTCAGTGGTGGGTAAGTTGTTGGAGGGGATTCTGAGGGACAGGATTTACATACATGCTTATGCCCGAAATGTCGATTCTCCTGCTCCTTGGATGCTGCCTGACCTGCTGTGTTTTTCCAGCAACACATTTTTCAGCTCATGCATTTGGGAAGGCAAGGGCTGATCGGGGTAGTCAACGTGGCTTTCTGCATGCGAAATCATGTCTCATTAATTTGATTGAGTTTTATGAAGAGGTGACAAAGAAGATTGATGAAGGCAGTTTGGTAGACATTGTCTACATGGACCTCAGTAAGGTGTTCACAACATTCCGATTGGTAGGCAGATGAGTAAGGTTCGGTCACACGAGATACAGAGGAAGCTCGTCACAACTGGCTTGAAGGAAGAGGGGTATTTTTCAGACTGGAGGTTTGTGAGCAGCAGTGTGCTGTAAGAATCAGTACTGACTTCACTGCATTTCATCATTTATGTAAAGGATTTAGATGCGAATATAGGGGCCATAGTTAGTTAGGTTACAGATTACATCAGAAAGGTGGTGTAGTAGATTGTCTCAGAGTACAACGAGAAAACACAATAAGATGGGACAAAGGGACAAGGAGTGACGATACAGATAAATTTAGATAAATACGAAGTATTGCATTATGGGAAGGCAAATCAGGGCAGAAATTATACACTTAATTGTAAGGTCCTGGGGCGTGTTGTTAATCAAAGGGACATAGGGCTGTAGGCACATAGTTCCTTGAAAGTGGAGTCGCAGGTAGACAGAGTGGTGCAGAACAAATCTGGCACATTTGTCTTAATCAGTCAGAGCATTGATTATTGGAGGTGTGGTTGCATGTTACATCTGAACAGTAAGTTGGTGAGGCCACTTTAAGAATACTGCATGCAACTCGGTTTGAGCTTTAGGGAGAGGTGGATTAGGTTGAGGTGTTTCCCCCTGGAGTCTCAGAGGTCGAAGGGTGACTTGATAGAGGTTGATAGAATCATCAGAGGCATGGATATTCTGAACAGACATGTTCTGCTACTCAGGAGAGGGGAGTCCAGAACAAGAGGGAATAGGTTGAAGGGGAGAGGGCAAATAATTTAGTATGGACCTGAAGGTAAATGTTTCACACAGAGAGTGGTGCGTGTACAGAACGTGCTGTCAGAGGAAGTGGTGAAGGTGGCTAAAATCGCACATTTAAAATGTATCTGAAAGAGGAGGGATATTGGCCAAATGCTGGCAAATGGGACTGGATCAGATTTGATATCTGATCAGAGTGAACAGATTGGACTAACGGGTCTGTTTCCATTCTGCATGACTGTCGGATTCTATAAGAGGGATGGTGAAACATTCTGAAAGGACCTTTCAAGTGGGAATTCTCTTCACTGGAAGTTTATCGTGCCTCTATGTTCACATGGATTGAAAGCTGTTTAGTTATATATTTGACAGGAAGTGAGTCACGGGTAATAGTATAGACAGGAAAGTGGGGCTGAGTCCACAATCTTAGTGCCTGGTGAAGAAGGCTCAAAGTATCTAATGTCCCACTCCTGCTTCTCAGTCCCATGTTTCTGTATTCCATCCAGCCCCGTATACCTGTTAGATAGGAGAGGTGGGAGGCCACTTACTCCTACAATCTGTTCCACAGAAACAGAGGAGACCATTCAGCCTCTCAAGCCTGTCACACACGCTTTGAAGTGATTTGGGAAATGCAATTGGAAAATCCAGGCACGGGTATGAAAGTGTCCCCTCATCTCTCTTTACAGAGCTTCCCCTCTCTGCAACTTGTGCTCCATTTGTTGGTCATGTTGTAGACCCAGATACACTGAGAATACAGCCCATATACCTCACCCAGAGATGGCTCACAAATTCGTCTGGTCTCCCTGACTGCAACATTCCATAACAGACATTCATGAAAATAAAACCCACTAACTTTCCAAGAACAAAATGAGAGAACATCAGACACAAGAACAGGTCATTCACGCCCCAAGCCTGCCTTGCCCTTCACTAAGATCATGACTGATCTGCTCTCTGTCTCAAATCCTCTTTCATAACCAATTCTTCATAGCCCTCACGTCTCTGACAGATCAATATCCATCTACCTCCTCTTCAAATACTTTCAGTCATCTAGCTCCCCAACACTCTTGAGAAGAGAAATCCTGACATTCAATCCACCTGTTTGATGAAAACACTTGCTGCTCCTATATCATGGTTTATTGATGTGAACAAAAGAGGTTGAGACAAGGGTTCAGGTAAAAATGACTGGCCCCGATATCAAGGCAGTGATTAACTTCTGTTGACATAAAGGAGCTGAACAAAACTGGACTTAGTGGGAATCAGAGTAAACTCTCCAGTGTTTGGGGTCAAACATGGCACAAAGGAAGATGTTCATCATCTCAGTCCTGGGTCACCTCTGTGCGAGATCCTCAGCGTAGTTTCCTCTTCACAAACAGCTTCAGCTGCTTCTTCCATGGCTCCCCTCCCCACCCTCCCCACCATAAGATCAGAAGTGGGGATGGACGCTGAAGATTGCACAATGTTCAGAACATTTTGTACCCCCGTCAGCTCCTGAACCAGCCAGTCTCCATGTGCAGCAACACCCAGGCTCCATTGAGACTTGTGCTGTTAAAGTGTCCGTAACATTCATGTACCAGCACTGCCTGACACTGCACATTGCCACAGTAAAACAAGAGATCATTCAGCACCTCACGCTGGATTCACAGGAATATGAGGAAGCCATTCAGCCCATTGACACGATCGGAGAAGAACAGGGACAGCCCATTCAGTGCCTCCAGCCTATTACTCTGGAAGAGAGGGAGTCTAGTGTGATGGACCACACCAGAGCCCCTCGAAAATATTTGAAGGCGGTAGCCTAGACTCTTTTTTTTATTTTAAAGGAAATGTGAAGTGTCTGTCCCAGATGCAATGTGACAGGTCAAACTACTCGGTGTGAAGCTAAATACTATTTATTGAAACTCGAAAGATAAAATGAAAGCAAAGAAAGAGGATATTAGAAAAACATAATTCTATTAGACAAGTTAACAGAATAACAAATCTATGAACTATGACTAATGAACTGTTCCAATATAGGAAAATCCCATAAACACAGCCCCTGGCAGAAAGGGAAATTCAGACACAGATTGTCGCAAACATTTCTCTAATCCAGGAATTAAAAACAGCACCAAGAGAAAATTCAGAGAGTAGCAGCCAGGAGATAGTCACTGAAGCTTCCAACTCTGTGGAGACCCCAACAGTTTCTGATACTGCTGAGAAACCAAAACCCAGAGATCGTAACCTGTGAGAGCTGACCACACCCATTTAGGCTGCATTAAAATAAACCCAAGGCCTCCCTTTCTGTTTACTCAGTGGTCTTAACTAACCAGTTTGGTAACGATCATTCAATCTCTCTCTGAAAAGAAACCAGGACAAAATAACCTCTCAAAGCCTGCAGCATCATCACACTTGTCAGTACATTGAGCTGTCAAACAGGAACCAGTGGTAACCCAATCAGGCCCTTGGTCATGTCCAATCCGAAGAGGAAGAAGCCATTCAGACCCTTGAGTGCCTTACACAGGAACAGGAGGAGGCCATTCAGCTCCTTCAGTCTCTTACACAGGAACAGAAGGAGGCCATTCAGCCCCTAAAGTCACTTATACAGGAACAGGAGGAGGCAATTCAGCCCCTTCAGTCACTTACACAGGAACAGTAGGAGGCCATTCCCCCCAACGCACTTCTAAAGGGACAGAATGAGGTAATTGATGCTGATTCCTGATGAATGGCTTATGCCCAAAACGTGGATTCTCCTGCTCCTCGGAGCTGCCTGACCACCTGTGCTTTTCCAGCAATCTACTCTCTACTACAATCTCCAGCATCGGCAGTCCTCACTGTCTCCAGATTGATGCTCCAATATGATGAACAAGTGGGGCAGACAGACTGCTCCACGTTGTTCCTCCTGGCTCCGTTGCTCATGATAAACACGTGGGACTTTAACGTGGTTTTCTAGTATTGAGGAGGGAAGCCATATATCTTGTGTGAAGTCTCAAGAGGGCACCTTCCATCTCTGAGAATCCAGCCTGGTGTTCTTTATGTAGGGCGGAAGCTGGTGGGAATGGCTACCTGTTTCAGATGGAGGGTATTGTGGCTGCTGTTGGGGATTGTGAACAACATGACGTTCAGTACAGAGTTCACACGCCGACTGCACAATAACATGGGGAGAGTTAAGTTAGGCATATAAACTATTTGGAAAGTCATGTTATACTGATAAATGGACTCTCTAAATTCACATAATGCTGATCTTGCTCATGTTGATCTTGTCGATTGCTTGTCTTGTGCAGTATAACCTGTATGCCTTACTCTGTCCAAGCCTATTTCCACCCTATGATCTGTCTGGCCATGCTTACTATGATCTGCCTCATCTGCTCATAAATAAAGTGTTTCCCTGTACTGAGGTACACGTGACAATAAATCACACCAATCAATCCTGAGTAAAGAATGGAATTTCTCACCCTATCAATGTGTCTTTTGGAAACACACCTGCTACACCTCATGTTTCAGCATCACCATTTCTTCGTATTTCCCAGCTCTGCAGATTAAACTCTCAGGTTCTTCACTCTACCCTCATGATACCGCCATCTGCATCTGTGGGAAGGATATCATTCCTTGCAAAGGAGATCAAATCTATAGAGAGTGCCCCAAATGCTCTCTCAGCAAGGCTCTACAACAGCCGGAAGATGGCTTTACTTATGTACTCAAATCATCTTACAATGAAGGACAGCGTACCATTGACTGCACCCATTACTTACACAGGGTTTGATTCGGAGCGGTCAGCATAGACTTGAGAGTGGGAGATCATGCTTCTCAAATTTGTTAGAGTTCTTTGATGAAGTGACCAGGAAGGTTGACGAGGACAAAGCAGTACTCGTAGTCTCTATGGATTTCGGTAAGGCCTTTGATAAGGTTCCACATGGCAGGCTGCTCTGGAAGATTACATCACGTGGAATGCTGGGGGAACTGGCCAATCGGATACACAGTTGGGTTGATGGTCGGAAGCAGAGGGTTTCGTGGAAGGATGATGGTCAGACTGAAGGCTGTGTCCATTGCTGTTTGTTATCTATGATTTGGTTGAGAATATGCAAGGCATGATTAGTAAGTTTGCAGATGACACTAAAATAAGTGATTAGATTAGATTACTTACAGTGTGGAAACAGGCCCTTCGGCCCAACAAGTCCACACCGCCCCGCCGAAGCGCAACCCACCCATACCACTACATTTACCCCTTACCTAACACTACAGGCAATTTAGCATGGCCAATTCACCTAACCTGCACATCTTTGGACTGTGGGAGGAAACCGGAGCACCCGGAGGAAACCCACGCAGACACAGGGAGAACATGCAAACTCCACACAGTCAGTCGTCTGAGGCGGGAATTGAACCCGGGTCTCTGACGCTGTGAGGCAGCAGTGCTAACCACTGTGCCACCGTGGTGGCATGATCAGTGAGGAAGTTTATCAGAAATTGCAGCAAGACCTTAATCAGGTGGGGAAGTGGGCCGTGAAATGGCAAATGGAATTTAATATAGATGTGTGAGCTCTTGCATTTTGGAAACTCAAATCAAGGTAGGAGTTTCACGGTAACGGGGAGGGTCTTAAGAGGTGCAGGGGAAGAGATTCCTTGGTTTTCACAGGCACAGTTCTCTAAGAGTAGAGTCACAGGTTGACAGGGCAGTGAAGAAGGCTTTTGGCACATTGGCCTTCATTAGGCAGGACATTGAGTATAGAAGTTGGGAATTTATGTTGCAGTTACACAGGACTTCGGTAAGCCCGCACTTGGAGTATTGTATTCACTTTTTGTAACCTTGTTATCGGGAGGATGTTATTAAATTAGAAAGAGTGCAGAAGAAATTTACAAAGACGTTGCCAGGACCAAATGGTCTGAGTTATAGGGAGAGGTTGGACAAGCTCGGACCTTTTCTTTAGAGTGTCGGAGAATGATGAGTCCTTATAGAGCTGTCTAAAATCATGTGGGTATGGATAGGGTTAATGCTCTCAGTCTTTTTCCAAGGTGTACAGAATCGAGGATTAGAGGGGATCAGTTTAAGGTTAGAGGGGAATGAATAAAAGGGAACCTGAGCGGCCATTTCTTTACACAGAGGGCTGGTACATGGATGAGTTGCCAGCAGATGTGGTTGGTGGTGGGGCGGGGGGTGGGGGGGTGTACATTAAAAACATTTCAATGCATTTGGAAAATATGTCGATAGGAAAGGGCTGGAAGGATATGGGCCATCTGCAGGGAAATGGGGCTAACGTGGATGGACATTTACAAGGTGGAGTCGAACCCCTCTGTTAATTAAAACCAAAAACCCAGAAAAGCTCGCCTCACCCCTCGTAATCTCTTAAAATATGAGCGAGCCTGGGTGTCCTTGGAGAAGGAGCACGCGGTGTACACCAACACCCTGGAGTTGTGACTGGCCAGTCGAGCGTTTCCTTCCCTTTGGAGACTGGATCATTTTGTGACTGTGACTGTGACTGTGAACACGTGCAAGGACTCTCCCTGTTGCTAAAAAAAATATATGAGCCACACAGAGCTCCTATATTCCACTATTTAAAATAAAATCATCAAGTTAGTTTCTTAACTTTAATAGTGAACACTAAACAACAACTATTCACAAATACAAGCCCCTCTTTTCTTAGCTACTTACTATCTGACCCCAACTCTGTAAAAATATGCTGTTCCAACAATCCACATATTAAACATTACAATCTCAAGAGCACACCATCTCTATCTTCCCTGCTGTACTCATTCTTCCAGCTGCTGATCTCCCTGGGTATTTTTTTTACTGCATGTAGGTTTAGATGAACATGTGTCTTTGACAGAGAGTGTTTGAGATGGCCAGTTAGCACTCCTGCTCTACAGCAGCTAACCTGCTGTTGGATGGCAGTGGCTCTCCCTCCAGTATTCAAAATGCTGGGTATGTATACTCCCCATGATATAATAATTCCCATAATTTGGTTGCTTACCAGGTGTCCAAACAATAATATTCAAATTCTTTTGGCTTCTGGTATCTTGAGCGTTATTTAAACTCTTTGGTTGCATTTGAATTGCTGTCAAAACAGCAACCAAAATTCAGGTATCCATTTCTCAGCTAATGGTGACATGTCGAACAGTTTGACCGTCAGCTGGCATCTGTGGCATTAATTTCTATTCGTTAAAAATCGTTCTGTTTTAATGTACCCTTCATGTTTTTAGCTTCATACCATCTTCCCGCTTCAGAAAATAAAATGAACAAGCAGAATGAAAAGATGGTTACATTTCTTTTCCTCTAATTCGTAATCCCAATTTTATGAATTGCAAAAGTATTAATCTCAGTTATATCATTCATATTAATTCCGCACACCATTATAACACTGGAATAAGGTAAATCGTATCGATACTTTTTCCTTTAAATCAGCGATAACACATCTGCTATCACATTGTAGGAGCCGCAGCATGTACATTTTGTAAGTTTAAAGTCGGTGTGATAAGATTCCAATGAAATAGTCTCATGTTCTGCTCTTCAACTATTCCAAAAAATGCGAGAGATTTGTCATTGTCCACAACCATCTCCGACAATTTGTTTGTCATATACACATTAAAATATTGTCAGGCCAGTGTGAAACTTAATCATTCTTGTTCAATAATGGGGATTTTGTATTTTTTTCTGGTGGATATTGAGTTTTTTCGACAAGTAGACAATTAGACATTCAATTCCATCATCCTCTTTCTGTATCAATACATCTCTGACCCCTATATCCCGAGCATCAAACACAGTTTTCAAAGGGTTTCAGAATATTTGGTGTAGCTAAAACTGGTGTGGTGATTAATCCTGCTTTAAAATTCTCAAATGCCTCCTGGCATTGTTCTGTCCATCACAATTCTGTGTTCTTCTTTAATAAATCCATCAGTGGTGCCAATACGCTGCTGAAGTTTGGGACAAACTTCTGATAGAATCCACTCAATTCCAAAAATCGAAGCACCTCTTTCTTCGAGGATGGTTGTGGAAATTCCTCAAAGCCCTTCGTTTTTGTGTTCCATGGGGTCAAACTTCCATGTCCAATGTAATGTCCCAAGAACGTCCCCTCTGCCTTCGCGAATTCTGTTTTCTTTAAGGTCATTACCAAGTTTGCTGCTTGTAATCGTTCAACATGGTCTGCTAACTGTAACATGTGAGCTTTCAATCACTTGCTAAAGATCACTACATCATACAGATAAACTGCACAATTTGTTCATCTGGCCACAGCTCTGTTCCTGAGTCTTAAATGTGGCTACTGCATTATTCATCCATATAAAATACTCGATAAAGTTTTTTGTCATCTCCAGCATCTTTACGAGATAGCTTAACTGACTCCACATTTTTTTATTTGAAAGGGGCCACTAAACTTGGCTTTGAAGGGATTTCTTACAACTGGTGGCAATACTAATACGTCATCCCCACGGGAAACCTTCAAAGTTTCAGAGTTTTTACCTGCCACCTGCTTCACTCTATGCTGTGCTCTTCAGATACTATTTAGCAAACTCACATACTCCATCTACTTTCTCCTTCACCGTACACACAGAATCCAAGTGTGAGATTTCTGACTTCGGTCCTGTCAATTTATATTTAATTAATTTCAAAGGACCTCTCACTTCACAAATGAATATTAACTCAGAGGAAGTAAACTGAGTAAATTTATTTGGGGTATCTCTAATGGAAAACAATAAAATTGGACACCTTTATTCCAATCATTCGGGTAGTCATAACAGTACGCTATTAACATGGTCCTCAGTGTCTGATGCTAACTTTCCAAGGCACCCTGGGATTCAGGATCCGACGCACTTGATTTAAACTGCTGCATGCTGAACCTATCCATGACTTCCTTAAAAAGCTGAGCAGTAAAATGAGATCCTTGGTCTGACTGAATCTTACTGCCTAGCCCACAGCGAGTAAAGAAAGCTACTCACCCCTCCACCTCCTTTTTTATCTTAACATTCTGTAATGGAATTGCCTCTGGAAATCTGGTAGACATATTCACTATTGTCAGCAAATATAGTTTTCCATTTCTATTTTAGGAAGGGGAGCTACACAATTAAACATAACCCACGTATAATGTTCTTCGACTGCAGTAATTGGCGAGAAAGGTGCTGGTTTTATTACTGCCTGTTACTTCCATACCATTTGCTTTTATATCATGTACAAAAAAACCCACGTCCTTGTGCATTCCAGGCCACTAGAAATGCTTCTGTACCTTAGCTTGAGTCTTCTGTACACCGAGGTGTCCGCTTGTTTATGTGCTAGCCATAACACTGTATGCTACAGGTAACACAATGTGGTGCACTTCGGCCCATTTCCCTTCTGCACTGACCTATTGGGTTCTCCATTTTAATTTTAGGATTCTATCCTTAAGTTAGTAACATTCGACAATATATTCTGATTCCTTTTCTCTGTGTGTGCATGTGTATGTGTGTGTCTATATGTGTTGTAAGTCCATTAGCCTTTGAGGACTAAACACCTCTGCCTGATCGTCTGCCTGTTCAGGTGTTTTCCGCACCGTTACATCAAACAGGGAGTCAGTTCACGAAGCATCAACTCATTTCTCTTTTTCTTTCGTTTTTCCTTCCTGCTGTAACTTATGACGGTGAAACTTGGGGCGGCACGGTGGCACAGTGGCACAGTGGTTAGCACTGCTGCTTCACAGCGCCAGAGACCCAGGTTCCGTTCCTGCCTCAGGCGACTGACTGACTGACTGACTGACTGACTGACTGTGTGGAGTTTGCACGTTCTCCCCGTGTCTGCGTGGGTTTCCTCCGAGTGATTCGGTTTCCTCCCACAGTCCAAAGATGTGCAGATCAGGTAAATTGTCCACGATAAATTGCCCGTAGTGTTAGGCAAGGGGTAAATGTAGGAGTATGGGTGGGTTGCGCTTCGGCGGGGCGGTGTGGACTTGTTGGGCCGAAGGGCCTGTTTCCACACTGTAAGTAATCTCATCTAATGATAGTGGGATCTTGTTACTACACACTCTGGAAAAATTCCTCGCTATTTTTCTTTTAACATCTCAATTCCCTAGTCTTCTGTTGACTTCTCCACCACAAGGGGTGCCTATCCCACCTCGCCTCCTGCGAAATCGTTCCCAAGACCAAACTATATTCCTGGAAATGACACTCTGTTATTCACTGTCACTGTTACTGCCCCAACCTTGATTTCGCACTGCATCCTGATGTTACACAAGGGAATGCTTAATTTCTGTCCCCATTCTACAAATTAACACTCTCTTGATTAACATGCCAGAAAGAGTGAAAATACTTTCATCTCTTACTATTAGAGGGTGAGAGAAAGTGAGGGCTGCAGATGCTGGAGATGAGAGTTGAAAAGTGTGGGGCGAGGAAAGCATAGCCAACCAGGCAGCATCCGAGGGGCAGGGGCGTTGACTTTTCAGGCATAAATACTTCATTAGGAAAGTGGGGGGCAAGGGAGGGGGAAGGAGCTTGAGAAATAAATGGGAGTGTGGGGATGGAGCTGGGTGGAAGGGAGCTTGGAAGGCGATTGGTCCATGCAGGTGAGCTGTAATGGTGATAGGTCGGAGAGGAGGGTGATAGGACACCTACTGGTGGTCGGACAGCTGGAACCCTCAAACTGTACAGCATCAACGTTGACTTCACCAAATTCCAAATCTCCCCTCCACCAACCTCTCCCAGATCCAACCATTCAATCTCGCACTGCCCTCTTGGACTGCCCTAACTGGCCATCTTCCTTCCCATCTATTGACTCCACGCTCCTTTCCGACATATCACTATCACTCCCACGTATATCTTCTTATTGCCTTCCCAGTGACCCTTCCACCAGCCCAACTACTACCCTCGTATTTATCTTTCAGCCCCCTTGTCCCCCCACCACATTCCTGACGATGGGTTTCTGCCTGATATTCGATTGTCCTGCTGTCTGGATGCTGCCTGATCTGTTGTGCTTTTCCGGAGCCTCACTTCTCATCTATTAGAGACTGAGCAGAGCAGATCCCATATCTCACAAAATTATAACATTTTGTCCTTCTCCCCCTGTTCTTTCTGAGTAAACTTTATCCACAGAAGCGAATTCTTTCAGAGATCAGGTACCGACTCCATACCCAGCCCTTGCCTCGTCTGTGCACTCTCCTGCAGCTCCTCGGCTCTACTTGGGGTCTCCTTTACCAATTTCACTAATGCCACTGGGCTTAGCCTCTTCTACCACATCTTTCCCCAAAGTGCCTACATTCAACGCCCATCACAGTGTGTCCCAGCTTACTGCAGTGAAACCACCTTTTCCCAGTGCCCTTCTTAAACCATCGGCACTGTCATTGTATGTGTTCCACTCCCTTATAGTGAGAACACCTGAGGCCTTTCACTACCTTTCAACCCCCTTGGGCTTCTTTCTTCACCTGTGGGAAAGTATTGTGCGCTACTGTTTGCTTTGTAATGTGTGATCGTCCCTTCTCCCAATTTCTATCCCTCACAACGTGAAAATCCTGCCAGAAGCTAAATATCATCTCATGCCCCAGTGCATATTTACCTGCCATTTCTGCTCCACTTCTCACTTCTTGAACTTTCGGTACATTCACATGAATTCTTACTATCTCTGGAAGTGAGTCTTTTAACTTCTCCAGCAAATTTATCTCCCTCAAGCCTCACAGGTCTTATACATTTTTAAGGCCAGCACCCAACTGTCAAAATGACTGTGGCTAATTCTTTCAAACTCAATATAAGTCTGACATGGTTCCGTCTCTATTTTTCTGAACTTCTCTCTTTATGCTTCTAGTACCAATTCATAACCATCCAAAATAGCCAATTTGACATCTTGATAATCTCTTGACACCACATATGACAGCGCTGCACATACCTCACCAGCTGTGCCCACCAGCTTAGTCTGAACTAGCATTACCCACAAGTTCATTGGACACGTCATCTGCCTTGCCATGTTTTCAAATGAAATAAAAAAGGTTTTGACATTTTTTTCACCGAAATATGACAAGTTATTAGCATAGTATATATACATCCCTACGTTCTCCCTTTATCTCCATCCTGTTAATTTAACTTCCTTGTCTAATTCTCAACTTCTGAATTTCAAATCCTCTCGTTCTTTCTTTTTCCTCTCTTTCTCTTTCTTTTCTCTCTGTTTCCTTTCCTTTATTTCTCTTCTTTCTCCAGTTGCCACATTTGCAATTTAAGGTTTTACTAACTCTACTGCAGATACATCAAAGTGCTTGACCAACTCCATTAAAATTTCAGCTTCCCTTTTCTCCCTGGTTAAACCCAATTCCAACCTATTTGCTAATTCTAAAAAATGTCCTCCTTCTGTCCTTCTAACTTCCTTGGAAAATTTGGGAACCTCTTTAGTCATGTGAACAGCCATTTCCCTCACTTTTCATTTAACCAACCACAAGTAACAAAATTAAACGAATTTTCCCACTGGTTTTATTTGAAGATCAAAATCACTAATCGCAATGAATTGGAATTTGCTGGGACCTTTTGTACCCTAAATCTGTTCAAGTTTTTCCAAATCCCATACGGCAAGGCCCCAAACTGTTATGACATCAATGTCGAACCACTCTGTTAATTAAAACCACACACCCAGAAGAACTCACTCACATCATAGTCTGTTAAAACGTGAGCGACAGAGAACTCCTAAATTCCACTAATAAACAAAAAATAACAATTTATATGTGTGCAAGTTAGCTCACTGAGATTGAAGGTTTGTTTTCAGAAGTTTCGTCACCATGACTAGGTGACATCATCAGTGAGAGACTCCGCTGAAGCTCTGGTGGTATGTCCTGCCTCCATATTTATAGGTCTTGGTTTCTTAAGATGGGTGATGTCATTTCCGGTGATTTTAACAATACAATGTAGACAGGATCTAAATTGATGCTTTTATTGATGGACTTCTGGTTAGAATGCCATTCCTCCAAGAAGGTACTTGCGTGTCTTAGTATGTGTGTGTGCTTTGTCCCAGTCAATGTAGTGCCTTTCTTTGTCAGTATGTATGGAACATAGTGATAGTGCGTCATGTCTTTTGGTGGCCAGTTGGTGTTCATGTATCCACGTAACACAACAACAGGACAGTTTCAATGCTGGAAAATTGATTTTATATACCCTGTTTAATTAATGTGTGTGTGCAGATAAGTAGCATTTTTCATATGTGCACAACACATTGTAAATAAACAACAGAGACACAGTTAACGTAAAAAGAAACATATGATGTATAAAATTGATAAAACATTAAACATGATTTGATCCTCTCAACGTTCCCTCCTTTTCTGGCATTCCTAACTCTAATCTCTCATTCTTACCAGGATGTGTGCTCCACATTCTTGATTCTAGTGTCCCAATTTATTTCAGTTAATCCCCTTTTTACCGGGAATTCAATATGATGGCCTGTTCGGTTCTTTCCAAAGTTAGTGTCTGGCATATTATTGGAGATAAATATTCTGGCATCAGGCTCAGCATTTGAACGTATTACTTTGTTGCACGCGCACAAAGGACCACAGCACACAGGCATTGCCAAAACATTGGGGAATGTTCATTTACTTCTTTCGATAATGTAGTTTTCTCATTTTCCACATCTCCATATCTATATCCTCTCTCTCGTTCTCCATTTGTATCAAGTTAAGAAATCCACCAATTATTCTTCGTGTCCTATCTCTCAAAACTCCTTCTTTCAGTTTATATCTGATACTCTCTTCAAGATGCAATGTGGTTATAAATAAGCAATGTAACTACCAAGACATGCGGGAGGAGATGACCAGAGTTAATTGGAAGGGGAGCTGAGCAGGAAAGACCATGGAGCAGCAATGGGATGAGGTTCTGGGGATAATTCGGAAGATAATACCAGAAATGCAACCCGAAGAAGATGAAACATACTCATGGGAGAACAAGGCAGCCATGAGTGATAAGGCATCAAACCAAAAGAGAAAACATGCAATGTGGTGAAGATGATTGGGAATCCAGAGAATTTATTGGCTCTGAAACGACATAAGGCTGGCATTACTGACACTACAGAGCTCTTAATCATAGTCAGGGAAAGGAACAGAGGAAACACATTCACTTTAAACACAGAAGATGGTATTTCTCAAGGAAAAAGATTCAGGTGAATTAAGATCAGTTAAATGCTTTTGCGAAATGGGTCAGATTGGAAGCAAGACCCGGGGAGACAGACCCTCAGCAGAATTAGAGTTTGAAAATGGAAGTATTTCCACATCAGAAACCAGGTTAGGCCACTGAGTGCAGGGCTGATGGGAGAATGGGTCTCAGTGAGAATTGGGGAACAGACAGCAGAATTGCATTGCAGATATTGCAGCTCGAAACTGCGTATTCATGTAGTGCTGTAGACCACAGCAGCAGGAGAAGCAGACATGCATTCAACCACAACCTGTAACTTTTTGCCAGGGTAATACCTCAGTGTGCCATTACCATCAACACCATAGAAATGGAAAATAAGGCTGAGTGACGAGTGTGGGTGAACATGTCAGAGTCAGAATCACATGAACTTTAACCTGATGCTAACTCATTAAAGCTACCAGACTTGGCCAACAGATCTTAACGAAGCCCTGCAGTTCTGCCACAGTTATTCATAAATGATGATGGACGATTAAACAAATGACTGGAGGAGTGGGCTCCACACACATCGCCATACTAAATAATGGAACAGACCTGCACATCAGTGTAAAAGAGAAGGATGTTTTATCTTTTATCTGGCACCATCTTCTGCCAGAAGTGTTGAGTCGATGATTCACCTCACCCTCATCATGATGCCCACAAAATCACAGATGCCAGTCTTCAACCAATTTGATTCGCTGCATGTGCCATGGAGAACAGCTGAATACAGTAGATACGACACAGACAATTGGCCCTGACACAATTCCTGCAATAGAACTGAAGACTTGTGCTGCACAATAAGCCGTGTCCCTGTTTCATTCCAGCTGCAACTCTGATATCTCCCTGGCAATGTCGAAAATTACTAAGCTAAGTTACGTCCCCAAAGACCGGAATAATTACAATCTGACCAATTACCATCCCCTCAGTCCCATCACGACAGTCAAATTGGTGGGAGTTCTTTTTGACAGAGCTGTCAAGCAGCACAGAAATAACCTGCTCAGTGTGGTTTCTAATAGGTCCCCATGTGGAGATGATGCTGTTGTGGTAATGTCACCGGATTACTAATCCAGACCAGGCTAATGATCTGGCAGCGGGTGGAAGTTAAAGACAATTAATAAAATATCTAGATCTAAAATCTGGGATCAGTAACAGTGACCTTGAAGCCAATATGGATTATAAACAGAATTTCTTTCTCCAATGTACTTTTAGGAAGTGAATCTCCCATGATTTCCTGGGCTGGCCTAAAACTGACTCAAAAGACCCTGACATGTGATAAACATTTCAATGGTCTCTGAAACGGCCAATCAAGGTACTCATTTGTATCAAACTACTCCGAGGTCTGAAAGGATGAAACCGGACAGAACACCTGGCCTTAGCATCAGTGTCGGAAAAGGGAATGGGAACACAATGCTCTCGACCCTGCAGAAACCTCCTTCCTAACATCTGAGAGCTTTTGACAACATTGACAGAGCTTTCCAACAGACTGCACAGAAACAGTGGGAAAGGAGTAGGTCATACAACACAGTGAGCCTTTCCATTCTAGTTCATGGAAAAAACTCTCCTCAATGCACTTACCCCACACGATATACATATCCGTTAATGTGAGTAACCTTGGGAAGCTGTAAAATAGGTGGTGCAGTAGTACGTTTGGTCCATCGAGTTTGCTAACCAATTCAATATAATGATGGTTGGCCCTTCATTTCCACACCGTACTCCTGCTCTCCCACCATCCCTTTACTGTCTCGAAATCCTTATTTATAATCAGTGTCTCGGTTTCCAGGTGCGAGCGAATTCCCAGGTTCACTGGTCTGTGAGTGCAGACATTTATTCTCATCTCAATGCAGAGTGACCTGCCTATACCTAATACTGTGGCCCCTGGTTTTAGACGTCCCAACCAGGGAAATTATCATCCCTGCTTCCAATCTGTCTCACCCTGTCAGATTTTTGTATATTTCACTGACATCCCCATTCATTTTCCTAAACCCCTTGGAATACAGGCCCAGTCTCCCCAATCTCTGCTCCCACAACAAGCCTGTCATCCCAGAGATCAGTCTGGTCATCCTTCACTGCTCTCCATCAATGTCAGGGTTGTCCTTTATTAGGTACGGAGATCAAAACTGCACATAATGCTGCACAATGTTTGAGATGATGTCTCACCAATACCGTATGCAGCTGCAGTAAGACACCTTTTCTCCTGGACTCAAATCCTCCTGAAATGAAGGTCATCACACCATTTATTTTCTTAACTGCTTTTTGTCCTGCAATATTGGTGTTTTTTTACATCCTCCTCACCCACTCACAATCCCACATCCGTTAGTGCTGTCAGCAGGCTGGGATATAGTGTATCTGATTCCAGCGACCAAATGTTTAAAGGGCATTGTCAACAGCTGGTCCCCAAGCACCGATCCCTGCGACAATTCAGCAACCTTCCTCTCTTAATTTCTATTTATTTATTTCGTGAATCTGGGTGTCACTGGCTGGGCCAGCATTTATTGCCCGTCCCTAGTTGCCCTTGAGAAGGTGGTGGTGAGCTGCATTTTTGAACCGCTGCAGTCCACCTGCTTGGTTGACCTCCAATGCCATTAGGGAGGGAATCCCAGGATTCTGACCCAGTGACTGTGAAGGAGCGGTGATATATTTCCAAGTCAGGATGGTGAATGGCTTGGAGGGGAACCTAAAGATGATGGTATTCCCATACATCTGCAGCCCTTGTCCTTCTAGATAGACATGGTCGTGAGTTGGGAAGATGGTCTCTGAGGATCTTCGTTGAATCATTTCATTGCAGCATGGAGATAGGAAACCACTGCTGCTGCTGCTGAGCGTTGATGATGAAACATTGTGTATGAAGGGACAGTCAAACTGGCTGCTTTGTTCTGGATGGTATAAAGATTCGTGAGTGTTGTTGGGGCTGCACTCTTCCAGGCAAATTGGGAGTCTTCGACCACACTTCTGACTTATGCATTGTAGATGATGGACAGACATTTGGAAGTCAGGATGTGAGTTACTCGCCGCAGTATTCCGAGCTTCTGACCTGCTCTTATAGTTACTGTGTTTATGTGGTGAGACCAGTGAGTTTCTGAGCAATGATTACCCACCAGGAATTTGATACTGGGAGATTCAGTGATAGTAACACCATTGAATGGCAAGGGGCAGGTTAGATTGTATTTTATTGGTGATGGTCACGGTCTGGCATTTGTGGCCTGAATAATACTTGCCACTTGTTAGCCTGGATACTGTCCAGATCTTGTCGCATTTGAACATGGACTGTTTCAGTATCTGAGGAGCCACAAATGTTGTAGAACATTGTACAATCATTGGTGAACATCCCCATTGCTGACCTTAAAATGGAGGGAAGGTCATTGATGAAGCAGCCCTGAAGAAGTTTTCAGCCAATTCTCGAGGGACTCCTACAGACTTGGAACTGAGTTGACTGACCTTCATCAACCATGACCATCCTCCTACGTGTCAGGTATGATTCTAACCAGCAGGGAGTTTGCCCCTGATACCCAATGATTGTAGTTTTGCTAATGCCCCTTAATGCCACACTTGGTCGAAGGCAGCCTCGTTTTAAAGGGCTGTCGCTCTCACCTCACCTCTGCAATTCAGCTCTTTTGTACATGTTTGAACCACGGTAATGAGGTCAGGAGCTGAGTGGCCCTGGTGGAGCCCTAACTAGGCGTCATTGACCAGGGTATTGCTGAGCACGTGCTGCTTAAAAGCACTGAGACTTTCCACCACTTTACTGATGATCGAGAGTAAACTGACAGAGTGGGAATACCATCATCTTTCGGTTCCCCTCCAAGCCATTCACCATCCTGACTTGGAAATACATTTGCTTTTTATAAACAGGAGATACTTAGGGTAATTTTCCACATAATCGGGGATAGCCATTGTTGTAACTGTATTGAAACAATTTGGCTTGGGGAGTGATAAATTATGGAGCACAAGTTTTCAGTACTATTGCTAGAATGTTGTCAGAGCATGGACTCTTTGGAGTATCCAGTATCTCCAATCGTTTCTGGATATCGTGTGGACTGAACCAAATTGGTTGATGACTGGTAACTGAATTGCTGAGGACCACTGGAGGGGGCTGAAATGGATCATCCACTCAGCACTTCTGACTGAAGGTTGTTGCGAATGCATCAGCCTTATCTTATACACTGAAGTGCTGGGCTCTTCCATCATGGAGGAAGGGGTTATTTGTGGAATCTCTTCCTCCAGTGAATTGTTTAATTGTCCCCAACGTTTCTCGACTAGATGTGGGAGGACTGCAGAACTTAGATCTGATCCTTTGCTTGTGGGATCACTTAGTTCTGTCTATCACTTACTGCTTCTGCTGTTTGGCGCACAACTAGTCCTGTTTGGTGGCTTCAACAGGCTGACACCTCATTTGCAGTTTTGCCTGGTGTTACTCCACCCTCCTGCACACTCCATTGAACCAATGATGATCCTCTGGATTGATGGTAATTGTTGTGAGGGGGATATGCCAGGCCATGAGCTTGTGTGGGTGTACAAGTCTGCTCCTATAGATGAACCACAGCACCTTAAGGACACACAGACTTGAGCTGCTAGATCTGTTCGAAGTCTGTCCTATTTAGCACCGTGATACTACCACCCAAATTGGTGGATGATATTCTCATTGTGAAGGTGTGACGTTGTCTCCACAATGACTATGTAGTGGCCACTCTTACCGATACTGTCATGAACAGATACTTCTGCAACTGGCAGATTAGTAAGTCTGTGGTCAATATGTATTTTCCTCTTGTTGGTTCCTTCACCATCTGCCGCAGTACCAGTCTAGCAGTTATATCCTTTAGGACCGGGTCAGCTCGATCAGTATTGCTATAGCTGAGATACTCTTGAAGGTGGACATTGAAATCCTCTACCCAGAGTAAATCTTGCGTCCATGCTACCCTCAGTGCTTCCTCCAAGTGTTGATCAGCATGGAGGATTTTCCATATTCGGTATCTATACCCTCGAGTTCGACACTTTGCACAAGAATGGAAACATCAACCTTCTCCAACCTCTTCTGTGTCTTGTACGTTTGAGCAGGATCACTCCTCATTCATTTAAACCCCAATGAATAATCGCCTCACCGTTTTAGAGATTCTCAATAACACAACCCTTCCTTCCCAGGAAACTGCCAAATGTACCATCTAAGTTACTTGCTGCATCATCATGCTGACTTTATGTTTCATACACAGGAAGACTCCAATGCCTTTACTGTTCCTTTTCTCGAAGTCCTCTCCATTAAATAACAGCCTGCCTTTTGATTCTCAGTGTCATCCATAAACTTGGATGTATATTGCACTCAGTTCCCTCCTTCAGGCTGTCAGCATAAATTGCAGATAACTGATGCCATCCGACTGATATTTGTGGTACTCCAGCAGATAAATCTTGACCATAAAGATCCATTAATCCTGACTCTCCGATTTCTGTGTTAAACAATCATCATCCCATGTTTATACTGTATCCAACATCCTTCGCTTCTGTTTTGTGCAAGAACTTTTAATGTGTAATACCTTGTGGAAAATCTCTGGAAAGCCTGGTATCCACCAGATCCGCTTTATCAAGTCCGTTTGTAACATTTTCAGGCATCTCCAGAAATACTTTGTATGATTTTACATGGCAAAATATCATTTCCCTTTCATAGACCCACATTGACTCTGCGTGAAGCTTTTCTAAATGTCCATGCTGAGCAAGATTTCCAAATTAAGCTCGTCCCATTTGATTTCATTTGGCCCAAAGGCCTCTAAATGTTTCCTATTCATATGTTTGTACAAATGAGTTTTAAATGTTGTAGCTCTCCTTGCATCTCCCACTCTTCCTCTGGAAGCCCATTCCATACCCACGCCACCCTCTGTGTAAGAACGCTGACCCTTCATCCCTTTTAAATCTACCCTCTTTCATCTTAAACCTATTCCCTCTCTGTTTGGATTCCCCTATCCTGTGGAAAAGACCTTGGCTATTCACCCTATCCATACCTCTCAAGATTTTATAAGTTTCTATAATGTCACTCCTCAGCATCCTACACTCCATCTAATACTAACTTCAAGAACAACCGTTTAAAGATAAGCACTGCAAAATTGAAACAATTTTAAAAATGACAGGTAACCAACACTCAGCCCAAACGTCATACTGTGATTTGTTTTTCTCCATGCTACAATACTAAGGCAGCATGAAACGCTTACCTGTGTCAATAAGAGGTCAAGCACCTGAATTCCTTTATCTAAAGGGTGTGATGATTACGACAGTGAAAATGTATCTGTGGCCAGATTTATATCATAAATCTTGTGCTACTGAGACTTTATAAAGCTCTGGTTAGGCCCCATTTAGAGTACTGTGCCCAGTTTTGGGCCCCCCACCTCAGGAGGGACATACTGGCAGTCCAGCGGAGCGTATCCAGCGGAGATTCACACGGATTATCCCTGGAATGGTAGGTCTAACATATGAGGAATGGCTGAGGATCCTGGGATTATATTCATTAGAGTTTAGAAGGTTAAGGGGAGATCTAATATAAACTTACAAGGTAATATATGGCTTGGAAAGGGTGAACGCTAGGAAATTGTTTCCGTTAGGTGAGGAGACTAGGACCCTTGGGCACAAACTTAGAATTAGAGGGGGTCAATTCATAACAGAAATGCAGAAACATTTCTTCAGCCAGAGAGTGGTGGGCCTGTGGAATTCATTGCCACAGAGTGCAGTGGAGGCCGGGAGGCTAAATATCTTCAAGGCAGGGATTGATAAATGCTTGATGTCACAAGGAATTAAGGGCTACGGGGAGAATGCGGGTAAGTGGAGTTGAAATGCCCATCAGCCATGATTAAATGGCGGATTGGACTCGATGGGGCGAATGGCCTTACTTCCACTCCTATGTCTTATGGTCTTTATGGTCTTATACCATATGGTCAACATTCTCCCTCCTGGTCTCCGTATGACTTTGTATGGTTGTGTCTTCTTTATCTTGCATTCAATAGAGACAACCCCATTCCTCCATTCACACCTTAAATTCGACCCGTTTTACAGAATCTTCTCATTCACCACTGCTAAAAAGCCGTTTTTCTTTTGCCACACCCTCTTTTCCCTGCCACCCATCCTCCACTTCTGGCAAGGGATTAAAAGAGCATTTTGCAATTGTATTCAGTTTCGATGAATTGTCACACTGGACTGGAACCGCTAACTCTGTTTCTCTGTCTCTGCAGATGTTGACAGAACTGCTGAGTTTCTCCAGAAATGAATAGGCACAGAAAAAATCTTCAATTAAACAAATAACTATGGATACTGGAAATAAAAATGCAAAAACCTTTGTGGAAGGTTCACTGGACCTGAAAATTTAACTCTGAATTCACTCCAGAAAATTCTGCAACACATTTAGCAATTTCTTCAGCAATTTCTATTTGTTGAACAATTTCCAACGACATATTGTCAAAGATGACCAAACATCCTGTCGAACATGGAGTGCCATACACTGCGAACTGAACAGTAACGCATGGTGACAAGTTCCTTGACTCTGAAACTGCATAAGGCTGACATCACTGACACTGCAGAGCTCTGATTCATGGTCAGGGAGAAAAACAGAAGGAAACATATTCAATTCAAATACAGAAGATGGCATTACTGCAAGGAAAAGATTGAGATTAGAACCTTAAATGGATATAGTTTATGTAACAAATTGGAGGCGTGACACCAAGTAAAGACTTTCACCAGAATGAGAACATGAAAGTGGAAGTATTTCCGCATCAGAAACCAGAGTAGGTCACTGAGTACAGGGCTGATGGTTGAATGGGTCTCGCTATGAACTGGGGCCAGTCAGTAGAATTGAATTGTAGATATTGCAGCTAAAACTGGGTTATCATCTGATGCTGTAGATTTCAATGACAATCTGTAACTTTTCCCCCAGTATAGTCCATCCATCTACCATTACCATCAAGCCGATCCATGGGTCAGTGACAAGTGTGGGTGAACATGGTCGGGTCGGAATCACGTGCACCTAAATCTGATGACAATCCATTAAAGCTACCGCACTTGACTGGTTACACTACAAACAGCAGGACTAACATCTGATACAGAAAGAGATGATCCCAAGACTAACAAATCAGATCTGAGCTCTGTCGTCCTCTCAATTCCATACATAAACGTCAATGGACCATTAAACTACTTACTGGAAGAGAGGACTCCACAAATATCCTCACCCTAAATAATGGAACAGCCCTGTACGACAGTGTAAAAGATGCAGTATCTGCACCATCCTTTACCAGAAGTGTTGAGTCGATTACCCACCTCACCCTCACCATGATGCCCACAGAATCACAGATGGCAGACTTCAACCAATTCAATTCACTGCATGTGACATGAAAAAAAAAACAGCTGGACACTGTAGATATGACTAATGCAGTGGGCCCTGACACCACGTGCTACACAACAAGCCTTGCCCCTGGGGAAGCTGTTTCATCCCAGCTCCAAGTCTGACATCTCCCTGTCCGTGTGGAAAGTTGCTCAACTATATCCCATCCGCTAAGAGGAGGATTACTGCAAGCTGACTCTTTACTAGTCCTTCAGTCCCATCACGACAGTTAAATTAGTGGGAGCTCAAATTTGACAGAGCTGTCAAGCAGCACAGAAATAATCTGCTCAGTGTGGTTTCCGATAGGTCCACATGTGGGGATGGTGGCGTTGTGGAAATGCCACTGGATTACTAACCCAGACCAGGCTAATGCTCTGGCAGCTGGTGCAAATTAAAAACAATTAATAAGAAATTAATAAGATCTAAAATCTGGTGTCGGTAATAGTGATCTTGTGTTCAATATCAGTTGTAAACTTCGATTTCTTTCCCCAATGTATTTCAGGAAGTGAATCTCCCGTGCTTTCCTGGTCTGGCCTAAAAGTGACTCCAGACACACAGACGTGTGATAAACTCTTCAATGATCTCTGAATGGGCCAAGCAAGACCCTCAATTATATCAAACTGCACTGAAATCTTTAATGATAAACCCGTACCGAACACCAGGCCCCAGCCTCGTTAGTAGAAAAGGGAATGGGAAACACAATTCTGTCGACTCTGCAGAGACCTATTTCCTAACAGTCGAGAGCTTGTGACAATATTTGCAGAGCTTTCCCACACACTGCACAGAAACATTGTGACAGGAGCAGGTCATACAACACATTGAGCTTTCCCTGTGTAGTTAATGGCCAAACATCTCCTCAGTGCAGTTTTCCCCATAGAATAGTCATATCCCTTAATATGTTTAAACATTGTGAAATATCAAATGAGAACTGCTGTATGCCTTCAGCCCATCAGTTTTGCTCCTCCATTCAATATACAGGCAGGTCTCTGATAACACGTGCTGATTAAATACAATTTGGCTGCAATGTGATTCGTGAATCTTTTTTCTATAAAGTGAATTCCCGTTCACTGTGGCGCGATTCCTTGCCGGGAACCAGCTGGACAGCAAAACCCTGCCTCAGTATCCTCTCTCTGCAAAATGTACAAACAATGTGGTCAGCTAAAACAGGAATGCAATGCGCTCAGGAAGCCTTGAAACTGAGGCTGAAACTGGAAAGTGTAGACTACATTTCGAAATAACTTTATTTCAAACTGGAGAGAATCTTGAGGAGACCTGGAATTCCTCATCGGCATCACGTGGTTATTCAGCCCCCATGTGCTTTCTGGTGAAAGGTACAGTGCTCCAGTGAGTGACTGTAGTGTGAAAGTGTTACATTTATGGCACTGTTCCATTACAACATGTGATTTAAAGATTTATTTAGACTGAACTAGTGTGTGTGTGTTAGACTAAACTTAATCTTTGGTTTTTACTGATTTTTTGGGATCGCCCCTTACCCTCTTTTTTTCCATATACACCATTATTAATATTGCATGATTTTCGACAACGCAGTGTTGCTCAGAAACACAGCTACCGTGTTATTGGAGAACAACCTGGACTGATAGCTGATCTTCTATCTTCACAAAGTACTCCTGCACTATCCCTATCCCTTTAATTTCCAGAAATCCTTATTTATATTCAGCGCCATGACTTCCACAGCCTGATCTGGGAGAGAGTACCCCTGGTTCGCCAGTCTCAGAGAGCAGACATTTATTCTAACCTCAATGCAAAGCGGCCTGTCTGTACCTGATATTGTGGCCCCTTCCTTTAGACATCCGAGCTTGGGGAATTACCAACCCTGCTTCCAATCTGTCTCGCCCAATCAGAGTGTTATATATTTCACTGAGATCTCCACTCATTTTCCTAAACCGCATGGAACACAAGTCTAGTCCCTCCAAACTCAGATCCCATAACAAGTCTGTCATCCCAGAGATCAGTCTGGTCATCCTTTACTGCTCTCTCTCAATGTCAGGTATGTCCTCTATTAGGAACAGAGACCAAAACTGCACACAATGCTGCACAATGTTCGAGATGGTGTCTCACCAAGGCCCTGAACAGCTGAAGTAAGATACTCTTACTCCTGTACTCAAATCCCCCTGAATTGAAGTTGAATACAGCATTTATCTTCCTCCCTACTTGCTGCTCCTGAAATATTGCTCTCAGTGAGTGGTGTACAGGGATATCCAGTTTCCTTTCAATGTTACAGCTCCCCACTTGTTGGGTCTATAAACACTGGTCAGCGTGCCAATGCCATCACCAGTATTGACTCATGGATACAGAACTCACTGCCTGACATGGACTCTGAGGGCTGCACAGAAATAAATAAAAATGCAGCTTAAGTTCCTTTATAGTGCAACATTTTTCAACTACTCCCTTTTCAAATGATAGGCTGCCATTCTATTGTTCCCACCAAAATACACAACATCTCATCTCTCCCATTGCTCTCCATCTGCCTCGTATTTGCCCAGTCATTTCACTTATCTCAGTCACCTTGGAGCTTTTTTACATCCTCCTCACCCACTCACAAGCTGACATTGTTTAGTGTTGTCAGCGAACTTGGGAATATTGCATTTGAGACACTCAACCAAATATATGATGTGTATTGGCAATAGCTGGCGCCCAAGCCACGATCCTTCCTGTATGCTCCTAGCCTTCCATAATAAAAACGTTGTTTTATTCCTACTCACTGTTTCCTGCCAGCTCTGTCCTTCGAGAACCATGTCCATGTATTAGCCCCAGTCCCACAGGATTCAAATTGCACAGTAGGCTTGGGGCTTTATCAAAAATCTTTCTGAAATTCCAATCGTATTGCATTGATAGCTTCGACATAATTTTGCTAAAAGCCACTTTCTCAAATATGATTCCTATTTCATGAATCTCTGTTGAGTTTGTCTATGCCCATTAATTTCAGTCCGATACTTTCTCTAAACTGTTTAGTTGATAATTTAATTCTTTTCCGTTTTTCTCACCAGACTAAAGTTCCCTCATATTGCTAGGAAGTTTTCTTTTGTGTTTTGCTTTCTTCTGTGAAGGCATAACTAAAGTATTTGCTCCTTGGTTCTGCTATTTCCCTGTCCTCAATTATCTGGTATCAAACTGTAGGAAAGCTGCACATTTTTTCCCCTAATTTTGCCATTGACATATTTTCAGAAAATATTACAAGTTTTGCGGAAAAACTTTGTTCAGATATTCTTCAGAATCCTACCAATTCCTATTTTAAGGTACTCAGTGATTGGCCTTCCACAGCCATACAATCACTGAAGCAAAGACTCTGTACTATCAGAAATACAGCACGGTCTACATTAGTCCCACATTCCGACACAATACCCGTTGCCGTGAATCTTAAGGCATTTCAAGTGCACTATCATGTATTTACTAATGGTTTTGAGGTTACCATGACAACTCGCCTCTCAAGAAAAGCATTTCAGGCCCCAACACACTCTGGGTGAAAAGCAATCTTCAAATCCTCACTAAACCGCAAACCCTTCACTTTAAAAGTGTGGCTCTTTGACTAAAAGGAACAGCTGCTGTCCATCCACACTGTCCATGCTCCTCGTAATCCTATCCTTCAGAATCACGTCCCTCTCAGTCTCCTCTCCTCCAAACTAAACAACCCGAGCTCATCCAGCCTCTCTCCATAGCTGATGTGCTCCATCCCAGGGACTATCCTGGTGAATCTCCTTTGCACCCCCTCCAGTGCAGTCACATCCTTCCTGTATTGTGATTCCCAGAACTACACACAGTATTCCACCTTGGCGTCACCGAAGTTCTGCATAGCTCTTATAATCTGTGCCTCAATGAATCAAGGTTATGTTTACGGTCGCTTATGCTTTCCCAAACTGTGTATTAACATGTACATCACATTCAGGGATGTGTGGAGAAGCACCCTCTGACCTTCCTAGTGTGCTGCCATTCATTGAGTCCTCCCCCGTCTGGTTCCTTCTTCCAAAGTGTATCACCTCATATTTATCAGGTTTACATTCCATCTGCCATTGATCTTCCCAGCTGACCATACCATCAATATCTTCCCGTATCTTAAGGCCTTCCTCCTCACTGCCAACCAACCGGGCAAATTGCGTATCGAACACAAACTTACTTATCACACTCCCCACCCCTCGTCCATATTCACAGCGACATCTTTTATGATTACCACAAAGATTAAAGTTGAAAATCACACAACATCAGGTTAGAGTCCAACAGGTTTGTTCGGAGGCACTAACTTTCGAAGCGCTCCTTCTTCATCAGGTGATTGTGCGCTTTGATGAAGAAGCAGAACTTTGAAAGGTAGTGCCGCCGAATAAACCTGGTGGACTATAATCTGGTGTTATGCGACTTTTACCATTGTCCACCCAGTCCAACACCAGCACCTCCGAATCACAAATAATAAGGGACACAGCACTGATCCCTGTAGTATACCATTGGACACTGGCCTCCAGTCACACAAGGAGTCAACCACCACCTTGTGTCTCCTACCACTAAACATCATTTGGATGCAATTTGGCAAGTCACTAATGAGACCTACCTGTTCCCCTGGTCATTCTGTTCCGCTGGACACATTTGTAGAATATCTGGGAATTCTGCCTAATCTTGCCCTGGCAGCAGGTTTCCATGAGGTAAAAACAATGGCTGCAGATGCTGGAAACCAGATTCTGGATTAGTGGTGCTGGAAGAGCACAGCAATTCAGGCAGCACCCAAGTAGCTTCTAAATCGACGTTTCGGGCAAAAGCCCTTCATCAGGAATAAAGGCAGTGAGCCTGAAGCGTGGAGAAATAAGCTAGAGGAGGGTGGGCTGGGGAGAAAGTAGCATAGAGTACAATGGGTGAGTGGGGGAGGGGATGAAGGTGATGAGGAGGTAAGGGTGGATTGGATAGGTGGTCTATCTTCTTTTCCACCTATCCACTCCACCCTCTCCTCAGTATATTCTTTCTCAGATTTGGTGACCAAAACGGAGCTCAATATTACAGGTACAGTACTCACCAACACGCTGTTAAACTGCTTCAACATGTCTTTCCATCTATAATCTGACTCCCTTAAAGGAAGGCAATCCAAATTTTAACTTACCATTTGCATATATTCCTCCAAATACCCTTCACATTCATTGTATTTACGAACTCATTGTGTGCGTTCTTATAGAAAGCCTTCTGATAATCTAAAATATGCCAATTGTAATGGTTCCCCATTATCTATGCTGTAAGAATCAACTTCAAACTATTCCAAAGCTTGTCAAGTATGATTTCCCTTTCAGAAATACATACTGATTCTCTCCAATGTTGCTGTTAATTTCTAAATAACGAATATCACATCCTATATGATAGTGTCCAACAGTTTCCCCACAAATGTCAAGTTAATTGGTCTGCAGTTCTCCACACGATCTCTTCTTCCCCTTGTAGATGCTTGGATCACTACCATTCATCACTAGTGCTTGGATCCAGACTATGCAGAATGCACTTCGTAATAAACACAGTCATCGACAGTGCAACGAATACTTCTATTAGTGGTTTATTTCTGAAGATTGTGGTATGAGGTACATCTGGTTTGTCAATGTTAGCAATGCTCAATCCAGCTGTATGTTAAGTAGAGCCTTGTTACTGATATAAATTGAGTTTATGTCTTTCGATCCACAAGTCCTATATGATGACGTCGTATTTCTGGGTGATTTTCTGGATCTTCCTCCATGAAGACAAATGCAAAGTAACTAGTTATTTACTTGGCCATTTCCCTGTTATCCATAATAAGCTCGTCTCACCTGATTGCAGATTTCCACATTTGACTATGCTTTTCTCTTTTTTTTGAAATATAGAACATAGATTTATGCAGTATTTGAGTTCCTGTTTGTTTGCATGTTCGCTTTTTGATTTCTTTACCCATTTCATGGCCTTCCTTTTCTGGATCGTAAATTTCTGAGAATTCTCAGGATTCCACAATGTGTGGAATTCTTCTGAAGTCACATCCTGTGATTAATATAATCTTTCATTTATTATGCTAATCGTTGTTAACTCACTTTCTCACTCGTGGGTGTTTTACCTGAAATAAATACACGTATTTTTCAGACTTTATAGTATTTTTCTAAATCTCCTGGTCCTGACCATATATATTCAGGAACACTGCAGGAGGACAGGAAAGAAATAGCAGCGGCCCTGGTTGGTACCTTTGCATCATCGGTAGCCAATGGGTGAGGTCCTGGAGGACTGGAGGGTAGTGAATGCTGTGCCGTTATTCACGAAGGGCGACAAATAAAAACCGGGGAACTATCGACCAATAAACCTAAAATCTGTGGCAGCTAAGTTACTTGACTAGATTCTGAGGGAGAAGATTTGCATGCATTTGGAAAGAGAGGCCCTTGTGAATGGGGGATTATGGCTCACAAATTTGTTAGACTGCTTTGATGAAGTGACCAGTAACTTTGGCAAGGGCATGGTTGTATATATAGACCTCACTAAGGCCTTCAAGAAGATTCCACATGGTACGCTGCTCTGGAAGGTTAGATCACATGGAATTGAGGGAGAGTTGGCAAATTAGGTCCAAAATTAGCTTGATGATCGGAAGAACAGGGTAATCGTGGAAGGATGCTTGTCGGACTGGGGGCCTGTGATGAGTGGAATGCCTTAGGGGGTCGGTGCTGGGACCATATATTCATATATTACACATATCTATGATTTAGATGAGAATGTACAGGCATGATTCGTAAGTTTCAAGGTGACACTAAAATAGGTGGTATCATGGACAGTGAGGAAGGTTATCAGAAATTTCAGAAATTACAGCAGTACCTTGATCAGGTGGGGAAGTGGGCCGAGAAATGTCAAATGGAATTTAAATCAGATAAGTGTAAGTTCTTGCATTTTAGAAAGTCAAATCAAGGCAGGAATTTCATGGTGAATGGCAGGGCCTTATGGAGTGCAGGGGAACAGAGTTACCTTGGAATTCAGGTGCACGGTTTTCTGTAAGTGGAGTCCCAGGTAGACAAGGCACTGAAAAAGGCTTTTGACTCACTGGCCTTCATCAGTTAGAGCACTGAGTATCGAAATTAGGGTGTTATGTTGCAATTATGCAAGATGTTGGTGAGTCCATACTTGTAGCGTCATGTTCAGTTTTGTTCACTTTGCTCGAGGAAGGATGTTATTAAACTGGAAAAAGTGCAGAAAAAATTTACAAGGATGTTGCCAAGATTCAATGGTCTGAGTTATAGTGAGAGGTTGAACAAGCGAGGAGTTTTTACTTTAGAATGTATGAGGCTGAGGGGGATCTGATAGTAGTGTATAAGATCATGGGAGACATGGACAGAGTCAATGCACTCAGTCGTTTTTTCCACAGGATTGGGCAATCACGGACTAGAGGGCATCAATTTCAGGTCAGAGGGGAAAGAGTAAAAGGGAACCTGAGGGGCAATTTCTTTTACACACAGGATGGTATGCATATGGGATGAGCTGACAGCAGAAGTGGTTGAGGCGGATATATTCACAAAATTTAAAATACATTTGGACAAATACAGAGGTAGGAAAGGATTAGAAGGATACAGGGAAATGGCGGGGAAATGGGGTTAGTGTGAATGGACATTTTGTTCAGAATGGACTAGTTTGGGCCGAATGGCCTGTCTCCGTGCTGTAAGAGTATATGGGTCTAACAACCATTGTTCTCCTACTGAATGTTTCATTGTATTTTCCCAATTCACTGGAGCGAACTTGACACTCTAACCTCTGGGCTTCCATGGTGTTTGACCAGAATGTTCAAACATTCCACATTGAATGCAGATGCCGTGTAAAATACAGCATATTAATGTCACTATTCCTCCAAAGCTGCTTCAGAGCAAGGTTAGTAATTCGTGCTTCCGACCACACAATAGAAAATAGACAATAGACAATAGACAGTAGACAATGGGTGCAGGGGTCGGCCATCCTGCCCTTCGAGCCTGCACCACCATTCAATATGATCATGGCTGATCATCCTCAATCAGTATCACACAACACCAAATCCGAAATAATCTGCTCTCTAGTTTGATTCACAACATACTCTCCAACCCACCTGATATACACTTATGTAATTTATTTTTCACAACATTAGCAGTCACTTAGTTAACTCAGTCTCGATGCAACTTGACACCATCCATTATTACTGCAGAACCCACGAGTATTTGTTGCTCATTCACAGGATGGGGGCTTAGCTGGATAACCAGCATTTCCTGGCCATGCCAGACGGCATTGAAGAGTCAACAGCGTTGCCTTGGATCTGGAGTGACATGCAGGCCAGACCAGATAAGAACAGCCGTTTCCTTCCCTAAAGGACATTAGTGAACCAGATGAGTTTTTCCAACAATCAGGAATGGATTCCTGATCATCATAAACCCTTGATTCCAGAAAATTATTGAATTCAAATTCCACAATCTGACATGGCAGGATTTGAAACCATGTCCCCAGAACATTACCTGGGTCTCTGGGTTAAGAGCCCAGCGATAATATCACAATGTCATAGCTTCCCTTTATATATAGTTGCATATATAATTTCCAGAGCATATGTTGCAAAATATTTGCGTGACAGTTTTGGTTCAGATATATACACAAGTTTGTTTCTCCTTGCTATTTGTAAGACCGACCCAAACTCATTCTGTGGAATCTGAGGGACAGAGCCTGTGTCGTTCTTAGTGATAGACTTGGATAAGACATTCGGGGAGGCTCACCTCGATGCTGAGATGATCTGAAGACATGTCCAGGAATACAGGACAAGCATGAATATCCAGTCCGCTCTGTCAGGATAAGTGTCACCGTATATTCTCACTGCTCCCTCACACTCTCTGTATGTCTCTTATAGCACCTACCCTCGACCAAGTCTCACACTGTATCTCCAAATAAGGCTCAAGCACGACTACACTCACTGTTGAATTCGCACCTTCCCTCCCCGACTTTTTCTGTCCCTGACGTAATAGCCCCACACACTAATAGCACTATATGGATACAACACTATGGACAGACTCCCTCCGGCCACCTCACCATGTCACACCTCACCTAGTTCAGCACTAACAGTAGGGCCATCCACTCCCACCCTCACTCATTCCCTCCCTGTCTCCCATTCCAGGAGAAACAGTATGGAATAGGACAGAAAGGGCCACGCCGGGTGGTGGAGTGCCAGATATCCGTTCACTCATCCCCCTACCCTGATATGTGGGAGGATCCTGGAAAGAGCTGGAGAGGACCAGGAGGCCTTGTGTTGAGTATCTGAAACATCCACGTCCCAGCAACCGAATAAGGAGCAGTGTTCAATAAAGAGCAATTCTCAATTCAAACCTACTGTCAGTTACTACCTCATCTCTCTCACTCGTAGAAGAACAGATACCCCATTGCACAGAGATGCAGGCATTGATATACACAGACGTATTGGTAAATACCCAATATACTAACATAAACAATGCGTACAAGGAGATAAGCATGCACACACAGAGAAGCACACAAAGACATAAACAGTCACACACAAATAGACACAAACACAGATAGAAACACACAGGCTGATACAAAGACAGACACACATAGTCACAGAAATAAAAAAGTAACAATGACATGGACACACACACATAAATACACATTAAGACACAGACACGAGTGCCATTAAGACACAAATAAATACGTTTTTTTTAATAAGGAGATCAAGGATTCTAGGGAGAAAGTAGGAGAATGATGTAGAGGAACATATGCGAAATGACTGAATGGTATATCAGACTCGATAGGCCAAATGGTCTAATTCTGCTCCTTTATTAAATGCTCGTGTGGTGTTATGCTATCAGGTATTCTCTTCCTGAGACAGCAGCAACATATTTGATTGGAAACAGTCAGTGGTAATATGGGAAAAGATTGGAGGGCAGAATAGTTAATGTCTATTCCTAGTTATTGTACCACTATATCCGAAAAGGGGCAGTGATTTGATATGAGGTTTACACAGTTTTAAAAAAAATGTGTCCCACAATGAAAGAAGGAGTCCCTTTCCCTTTACTGTTGTGCTATCTGTGGTGTCCTCATCCTCAGGGAGCAGTGAAGACTCGGTTAATTTAGGTATTTTAGTTTGAGCTTGACTGATCTTTGCCGGACAGGAGAGTCAATGTTTATTGGGAACAGACAGGAGACGGATGGGCAGACACACTCGGATCAGCCATGAGCATTCTGAATGGTGCCACCAAATGGCCAACTGCTGCCCCTTTCCAATGTGTTGTTCCCTCAATCCACCCTCCCGGCCGTTACAGAGATATACTGCTCTCCCTACCCCGTGCGTTGTTCCCTCAATCCACCCCTCGATGCGATTAAACGGTAGACGACCATCCCATTCAACCAGACTGGATCGTTACAATGAGACAGAAAGAGACCATTCTGCCCCTCCAAAGAATTACACAGGAATATAGGATGAAGTATTTCAGCTCGTTGAGTACATTACACGCCCAGGATGAGGCCATTCAACCCGACTGAACTGCTACACAGGAACAGGGATGCTGTCACGAACAGGAAATAGTAGAGATATATGATTTTTTAAACAAAAGACTAACCAGTTTTGACTCAGAGATCACTGTAGGGTCATCAATGATTAATAATCTATGTAAAATATCTGAATGAAGGGACTGAATGGATCAAAGCTGAACTACTTGTACACCAAAATGATCATTCAATAGATCTTCAAATGGAGGTAGCGAATCTGCATTATGATGTAGACAGGGAAGGTTAGTGAGCGTATCCTCAGCAGAAATAATATAATGTGATTTGTCTATTGCAGTCGGGAACAATTTAAATGGAGAGAGATTGCAGATGTTTTTCATGTTCTTGGTACATGAATCATATGAATTCTGTCTGCAGATGCAGCAAGTGATTCGGAATGTAAGTGGAATGACGCTGTTTGTGGCAACGGGTATTGGGTTTAATTAGGAATATTTCACTGTATCTCTACAGGGCATTGCTGAGACCACATCAGATACACTGGGTGCAGTTTTGATCCTCTAAACTAAAAATACAACCGGATACAATTCCTTTCAAAGATGTTCAAAGATGCTTCCCTTGACTCACTCTTGAAATGAAGGCCTTTTGTAATCGGGATTATCTGTTTAGATCTAAGATGAGAAATCTTATTAAACCACGATTTTCAGAGAAGTCTGTCAGCTGGATACATATTTTCTCCTGTTAAGAAGACTAAAGCTAGATAATAACTTTTTGAATGAGATGCATTGGTATTAACACAAATATTATGAAGATATCAACCCATTTTTAAAAATTACGCAGATGTATATAAACATCTCATCAAATCATAAAACGGGCACATTATTTTCATTTGCTAATGAAAGGCACTGTGCACAACAACAGCAATGATGATGCATACGGCATACAGTCTAATATCATCCACTCCAGAGAATGTACATGGAGAGTGCACATGGCCCAGTTTGGTGTTCAGTTGACATTCTTGATTTTTTTTCCGCACAGAGACGGAGAAAAATATTCCTTGCTTCAGAAGCAGCAGTCAATTGGTCTCTCTCTCTTACTTTATTCTGCCTGAAAACAAGATGTGAGAGCACAAAAATCCTGAGTCATCTTTACCACCGTGGAGGATTCCTGATGAGGATTCATAGGAATCTCTGTACAGCTCGAAACAAAGGGAATTCAGCCAAATTCAACTGCTCCGGGAAGAAATCCGCATTCCCAGACATTTGTGTGAGCAGAATAAGTTCAAAGTCAGAAAAACATTTGGGACACTCTATCATTTTACCATTTGTTCACAGTTCAAATTTCTGTGTCACAGATTTTTCTAGAAAATTACCCAGTCCGATACCTATATCATTGGACACAGCACTCAACATTTAAAATTTGCTTTCACCAATAGAGGAGTGGGAAAAGACATGAGTGACCCTCCAACATTGGTCAGAACATGAACAAGAGATTCTCATAGGTTTGTGAAGGTGTGAATTCCCTTCCCCAGAAGATTGTGATGCCTGGATATTTCGATTTGTTCAAAATTGTCTATGTCAGACATTTGATAGACAAATGAATGTAGTAAAATGGTACACTGACAGAAAAGCGCTGCTGAGAACTTAATAAGATCATAGTGCATGGTAGAGCCTCACTCAGACGTGACTCAAAAATGCTTTGCTCTCTCTGATTACAACGTTCAATAACAGAACATCCAGGAAAATTATAGCTGTTTACTTTGAAATTACAGAAAATGAAAACATAAGGAACAAGAATATGTAATTCGGATGGTCAAGCCATTGTATGCGATCATGGCTGATCTACTGTTAGCATTAACTCCTCCTTAATGCCCAGTTCTTCACACTCCTTAGCTCTCTGACAGGTCAAAGATTCATGTACCACCTCTTTAAATACTTTCAGTGATGTAGCTCCCCTAACTCTCTAGTCCAGATAATTCCTGACATTGATTACCCTCTGTGAGAGGAAAACACTCTCTACACATACACCATCACCTGATTGATATGAACAAGAGGTGAACACAGGGGCTCAGGATAGAGTGAATGGCCTTGATATCAAGGCAGTAGTTGACTGAGGATGTCATCGGGACCACCTAGTTTTTTGAGCTTAATGAGAATCAGGTCTAACCTCCTCACTGGTTGGGGTCTTTCAGAGCACAAAGGAAGATGTTTGTGGTCGGTGGCCAACAATCCTCTCAGTCCCGGGACATCTCTTCAGGAGATCCTCAGATTAACTTCCTCAGCACAAACATCTTCAGCTCCTTTGTCAACGTCTATGTGCCCCCATTCCTGTCACCCATTATCTATCCCAAGATCAGAAATGGAGTGATCACTGAAGATCACACAATATTCAGAACATTTTGTCCCCACTCAGCTCTTGAACCGGTCTGTGTCTATATTCAGCAAGACACAAACAACATTCACGTTTGTGCTGTTAAAGTGTCGGTAACATTCATGTAACAGAACGGCCAGGCACTGCACATTTCCACAATTAAAAGAGAAGCTCATTCAGCATCTCAAGCTGGTTACACCCGGATATGTGGAAACTATTCAGCCCATCGAAATGACTGATCAAGAGGGACAGCCCATTCAATCCTCCTGCCTGTTCGACAGGAAGAGGAGGCGTCTGGTCAGTACATTGAACTGTTAAACAGGAACAGGCAGAGTCCAGTAAGACCCCTAAACCTGTTCTATGGAACAAAAAGGAGACCATTCACCCCTCCAGACACGTACACATGAATAGGAGGGTGTCATTGATGCTCCAACCTGGAAAACAAACGGAGCAGAGACTGCACTCATAGACTGCTCACAATGTTCCTCGTGGCTCCATTGCCTGTGGAACAAATGATTCTTTAACGTATTTTGCTGGCAGTGAGGAAGTATGCCAAATGTTTTGTGCCAAGCCTCAAGGAGGCATCTTCCATCTCCAAGAAGACAGACCCATGTTCTCTGTGGGGCTCAGAAGCTGCTGGGAATGGTTATCTGTTTTAGAATGAAGGTATTGTGGCTCCTGTCGCGATGGTGGATAACGTGAAGTATGATCACACAACAAATGCACTGTATAAATGTTGGAAGAGTTTACTTAAAGACTGGTTCTCTCTCTCTCAATCGAAATGGGGAGTGGCGTGGAGTGAGAGGAACGTTCTCAGAGTCTATTAAGTCTTCCACCGTGTGGACCCACCAGTGCTTCAGGGTGGAGGAAATGCTGAAGGCCTTCCTGCACTTGGGACAGCTGAAAGGCCTCTCCCCCAAGTGTGGGAAGGCCTTCAGCAATTCCTCCCTGCTGAAGCACTGGTGGGTCCACACTGGGAAGAGGCCCTTCAGCTACCCGAGTGCTGGAAGGCCTTCAATAATTCCTCCAACCTGCTGGCCCACTGATGGGTGAATCATGTAAACCAAGTTTAAAAAAACATGGACTTTATCACCGTATTAGTTCTGTTTATTGAACACAAAATACGTGGACAAAATGATTTTCCGTCTGTACTAAACTATGGGAAGTACGAAGAAATAAGATACACTCGTGATATTGAGCTACATAAATTGAAATGTGCATTAGAAAACCACGGAAGTGGTGTGCAATCTTTTTCAATCATTATTTGGCCCACAGCTGAGATGCTGATTACCCCTCTGTCAGTGATCCACCTCATTGAGATTCTCTGGCGCATTATCTCAGTATTGAGGGTGTTCTCAGTTCCTGCTGCTGTTCACCCAGTCTATTGAAATTAAATCACCTTCTCACTGTAGAGAAATAAAAAAAATCACTTGGCCTTTTGGAGTCTGTTTAACTGTCAGCAACTCATCTCTGTGATATTATTGGCGATAAATGCTCTGGGACCACAGCCAGTATCCGCACAGTGCTCAAACGGTATGGCAATAGATAAAGGCCTTGCCGTCCGTGAGAATTTCTAAATAAAACTTCCATTTTCTGTCCGTTCCTTTCTATCTCCCCTCATGCTGTCTTCTGATCTATCCAACTCACCCTCGTTTAACATCCCTGTTTCCAAATTGTGCAGTTGTACAGCTTGATGTTTTGGCCATTTTGGAGAAATGGAGAGAGCAGGGACAGGACTGATCCTTGTAGGGTCCGGGGTTTAGATGCTTCATTGAAAAAAAGGAAGGTACTAACAGTGGGGCTGGGGTGGTGGTTGGGGTGGGGGAGGTTAGCGTGGCATTGACAATCAAAGACAGCATTACGTTGGTATAAAGGATGCTTGATAAGGACTCGTCTAATGAGGTAGTATGGTAAGAGGTTAGAAACAAAAACGGAGAGGTCACCCTGTTGAAAGTTCTCTATTGCCTTCTGAAATGTTCCAGAGATGTAGAGGAAAGGATGACAAAGATGATACTGGATAGGAGCGAAAATAACAGAGCATTTGTTATGGAAGAATTTAACTTTCCAAATATTGATTCGAAATGGTACAGTAGAAATACTTTATATGGGTCAGTTTCTGTCCAATATGTGCAGAATGGTTTCCTGACACATTATGTAGATAGGCCAACAAGGGCCGAGGCCAAATTGGATTTGGTACTGAGTAATGAACCAGACCAGCTGTTAGATTTGGAGGTAGGTGAACACTTTGCTGATAGTGACTACAATTCAGTTATGTTTACCTTAGCGATGGAAAGGGACAGGTGTATACCGCAGGGCAAGAGTTATAGCTGGGGGAAAGGCAATTATGATGCGATTAGGAAATGTTTTAGGATGCATAGGATGGGGAAGGAAACTGCAGAGGTTGGGTACAATTTAAGTGTGGATCTTTTTCAAACAACAGCTACTGTGTGTCCTTGATAATTTTATACCTGCCAGGAAAGGAGGAAGTGGTCGAGTGAGGCTGCTGTGGTTTACTGAAGCAGTTGAATCTCTTGTCAAGAGGAAGAAGGAGGCTTATGTAAAGATGAAACATGAAGGCTCAGTTCGGATGCTTGAGAGTTACAAGTTAGCCTGGAAGGACTTTTAAAAAAAGCTAAAAATAGCCAGGATAGAGCATGACAAGTCTTTGGCAAGTAGGATCGCGGAAAACCCTCAAGCTTTCTATCAGCATGTCACGAATAAAAGAATCACCAAATGAAGATTAATGGCAATCAAACACAGTAGTGTTAAGTTGTGTGTGGAGTCTGAGGAGATAGGAAAGGCTGTAAATTAATATTTGAATCAGGATTCACAATGGAAAAAGAAAATGCTGTCAAGGCCAATACTGAGAAACAGGCTATTAGTCGAGATGGGATTGAAGTTCGTAACGTGGAGATGTTAGCAGTTCTGGAGAGTGTGAAAATAGATATGTCCCCTGGGCCAGATGGGATTTATCCTAGGATTCTCTGAGAAGCTAGGGAGGAGTTTATGCAACCAACTGTTCGGATTTTTACATCGCCATTGTCTACAGGAATAGTGCCAGAAGATTGAAGGACAGCAAATGTTGTCCCTTTGTTCAAGAAATGGAGAAGAGATAACCCTGGTAATTATAGACCTGTCTTACTTTGGTTGTGGGTAAAGTGTTGGAAAGGATTATAAGAGATAGGATTTACTATCATCTAGAAAGGAAACATTTGATTCGGAATAGTCAACAAGGTTTTGTGAAGGGTATGTCATGCCTCACAAATCTTACCGAGTTCATTGAGAAGGTGACCAAACAGGTGGATAAGAATAAAGTGAGGTATGTGGATTTCAGTGAAGCGTTTGATAAGGTCCCTCATGGTAGGCTATTGAAGAAAATATGGAGAGCGTGGTGTTGGAAAAGCAGAACAGATGAGGCAGCGTCCAAGATGCATGCAAGTTGATGTTTCTCTTGTAAACCCTTCATCAGTAATCAGTTTTCTGGTCTGCAGCATCAGCAGTCTTCATTTTCTCCTCGCTCCTCGGATGTTGCCTGACCTGCTGTGCATTTCCAGCGCCACAATCTCGACTCTGATCTCAAACATCTGCAGTCCTTACTTTCTCCCAGAAAATATGGAGACGTGGAATTCTGGGCGATTTAGCGTTTGGATCACAAATCGGCTAGCTCAAAGCAGACAGAAGGTGATAGTTGATGGGGAATGTTCATCCTGGATTTCAGTCGCTAGTGGTATACTGCAAGGATCTGCTTTGGAGTGACTATTGTTTGTCCTTTTGAAAACGACCTTAATTAGGGTATAGAAGGATGAGTTAGTAAATTTACGGTTGTCAGTAAGGTCGGTGGATCTGTCGGCAGTGCTGAAGGATGTTGTAGGTACTGAGCTGTAATGTTCTATGTGCATGGACCTACAATGGGCTAAATAGCTTCCTTCTGTGATTTAACGATTCTGAGGCACTCTGGTCCACAATAAAAGCTTTAGGTACCTGGAGAGTCAAGCTGGTCCAGTAAAGGACACACACTGCCATCCAACATCTCATCCTGTTCTCTGATATACAGCGGCATCAAAATATCAGTCCAAACAAAATAGATTGATTCAAATTCAAGCAGTCAGGAGAACGTTCACCGGAGGGGATTGCCGTCAGGGGATTCAATGAATAATAAGATTTCAGAATAACAAAAAAAAAGCAATATTGCAGCAGCATAATAATTGGCAGCAGAGTAAAACTTACAGTTCCAAATATGTCCAAGTTCAGCATTGTGTTCAGTTTTTGTCACCTTGCTGTAGGAAGGATGGTATTAAACTGGAACTTTACGAGGATGTTGCCAGGACTCAAGGGTCTGAGTCATAGGGAGAGGTTGGATAAGCTGGGACATTCCTCTTTAGAGCACAGGAGACTGAGGGGAGTGAAATGCGTCGAGAGTCTAGTCATGGCCCATATCAGTTCCAGTCTCCCAGCCTGCCTCGATCCCATACAATTTTCCTACCAGTATAATGGGTACATAGTGAGTGCCATTTCCCTGGAACACCTGGACGACAAGGACACCCACGTCAGATGCCTGCTCATTGACTATAGGTTCACCTTCAACACCATTATTCCCTTCAGAGTAATCACAAAACTCCCTGACCTTAGTCTTGGCTCTGCCCTCTGAAATTGTTTCCTCAGCTTTCTGATCCACAGTACACAATCAGTGAAAATAGGTAAGGGTGTCTCTTCCATGATAACATTCAACACTGAAATCCCAAAGGATGTGTCCTCAGCCCCCTACTATACTCCCTGTACACCCACGACTGTGTTGCCAAATTTTGAACGAATGCCATCTACATGTTCACTGATGACACCATCATAGTAGGACAGGTATTTAATGATAACAAGTCAAAATACAGAACGGAAATATTGGACTTAGTGATGTGCTGCACTGAGACCATCCTCTCTTTCAACATCGGCAGAACAAACCAACTGATCAATGACTTCAGAAAGAAATGAGGAGAATATGCCCCCATCTGCATCAATGGAACTGAAGTTGAAAGAGTGGAAAGCATTAAGTTGCTTGGAGTGACGATAACCGACCTCCCGTGTAGACGTGACAGCCAAGATGGCACAACAATGTCTCTTCTTTCTCTGGCTGCTCAGGACATTTGACATGTCCACAAGGACCCTCATCAATGGCTACAAATGCACCACTGACAGCAAACTATCTGTGTGCATAATGACCTGGTGTGGTCACAGACCTGCCCAGGACAGTAAGAGAAATGACAGAAGGTTGTGTGCACAGCCCGTGCCATCACGGAAACCAACGTCCTATCCATTGTCTCCATTTACACAGCTCACTGCCGTGGAAAGTCTGACAGCATTTACAAAGACCCATCGAACCCTGGATCTCCTACAATCTCTTCCATCATGCAGACAATACAGAATCTTGAACACACAAACCAGCAGCTCATGAACAGCATCTTCCCACCCCATTATTAAACTGAGGAATGGACTCTCTAACTTCAAATAATGTTGATCATGATCACATTGATGTTGCCTATTGCATGCCCTTTCTGGTGTAGCCTTTATGCCTCAGTCTAAGTTTTTCCTTTACCCTATGACCTGTATGTCCTTGCTTATTGTAGGAGCGAGATTCCCCAGCTAGGGACAAAGACTCTGGAGGCAGACAGGACACAGGTACGGAATGGACTTTAATTCAAGCAAAAACTGGCTAATGCTGGGTGAATCCCAAAGGATCTTCCTCGAATCTGGCTTTGACATGAGAAGACAATCCTTTCCTTAATCTTTCGCTTAGATCAGAAGGCAAATCAATGACACACTTCGGGTTTACAGTAAAAAGACAATATTTTTATACGTTCTGTGTTGAAATGATCGTACACAACCTTGTCAGTGTACCCTCCACTCCCCTTCTGCAGAATCAATCTTGTAAAACAACTGATCAATGATGGACACTCCCATGGACAGCCCGAGGTTCTTATTTGTTTCGGAAGTTTAACCATTGTTGTTATCTCTAGTCCATGGGATCTTTCTATAATGCATTCCAAAGTTCGGGGCTCTGCTCTTTTCAGTCATATCCCCCATTGTTTATCTTGAAGGATTGCATAAATTCTATTCTCCAATGGGCACACGATCTCTTATCAAATTCCGTGATTACATTTTACAGTAAAAAGCTGATTCTGATACAAAATATGTAATATTATTATTATCTACGGTTAACCTTTTTCTTCGCTAATTCGACAAGACAAGCCAGGCATCTCGTTAAGGTTTTATTATTATGTTGAAATCTGGGTCCATGATTATTTACCAAATATTTAACTAGAGCTTATTACTATTGTAAACAGTTTCAAAGGCACAGCTTGCTTCTGAAAGATAACTTGAGATGCTATTTTTGTGGATGAAAATAATCCTTACTGAGATCAGAATAAGTTACTTTTTGTAGTGATTCTTCAAAGTTTTTGTGCTACAATTTCATTTTTTCATCTGTGTACTGTTACAAATCATCACTTTTTTTTAAAAAAAAGAACCTTCTTTACCACTATATAGGCATGTTTCAGAATCTTGCGAATCAGATTATCCTTTCTTTTGCTTTGGAATAATTTCCTGTTCAAAGGCCCTTTTTTCACTGATGCTGAAGCAATCTATTTTAATTTCTGTCTATTATGTGGCTCTTCAGAAACAGACAGCTGAAGTAGACTTTTAATTTTCGGCCACTCCATGTCTCTAAAAAAAGGCAGCTCCAACTCTCACTATGATCTGCCAGAACTGTGTATAAACAAAGAGTTTCACTCTACTTAGATACATGCGACAACGAATCCTATCAAATCAAATAAAACCAAATCGTATGATCGAGAGAGAGAAATTGTCACAAGGTCAATACACCCAGATGAAACCTCTGCAGACTGCCACATCCGGCCAAAAATCGTGATAGTCGATTAAACAACTAACTGTTAGAGAGGGCTCCACAATTATCCCCATTCTATCAATGGATCAGCTCTGCACATCAGTGTAAAAAACAAGGAAATAGTATCTGTACCATCCTCAGCCAGGGGTGTTGAGTCGATGATTCAATTCACCGTCATCATGATGCCCACAGGATCACAGATCAGTCTTCAACTAATTCAATTCGCTGCACGTGCCATGAAGAAAAAGCTGAACACTTTAGAGAGGCAAATGCAATGAGTCCTGACCCCATTCCTGAAATAGGAATGAAGACTTGTGCTGTACAACAAGCCGTGCCCCTGGGGAAGCGGTTTCCTTCCAGCTATAACTCTGACATCTCCCTGGCAATGTGGAAAATTACTCAGTGTCGGGGAATAATTACAATCTGGACAATTACAACCCTCTCAGTCTCATCATGATAGTCAAATTGGGAGTTCGTTTTGATAGAGCTGTCAAGCAGCACAGACATAAACTTGCTCAGTGTGGTTTCCGATCGGTCCCCATGTGGAGATGGTGCTGTTTTGGAAAAGTCACTGGATGAATAATCCAGACCAGGCTAATGCTCTGGCAGCTGGTGGAAGTTAAAAACAATTAATGAAATATCGAGATCTCAAATCTGGTGTCAGTAACAATGGCCTTGAAGTCAATGTCGATTGTAAACACCAATTTCCTTCCCCAATGTACTTTCAGGAAGTGAATCTCCCGTGCTTTCCTGGTCTGGCCTAAAAGTGACTCCAAACACACAGACATGTGATACACACTTCAATGGTCTCTGAAAAGGCCAAGCAAGACACTCTATCGTATCAAACTGCTCTGAAGTCTAAAAGGATAAAACCTGACAGAATATCCAGACCCCAACCTCGGTATGGAAAAGGGAACGGGAAAGACAATCATGTTGAGCCAGCAGAGACGTCCTTCCTAACATCTGCGAACTTGTGACAACATTTACAGAGCTTTCCCACAAACCGCACAGAAACATCGGGAATGTAATCGGCCATACAGCACATTGAGCCTGCCCCATTCTAGTTAATGTCTGAACATCTCCTCAATGCACTTTCCCCACACACTTTACACACCCCTTAATGTGATTAACCTTGTGAAGCTATAAAATAGGAACTGCGGTAGTCCCCTTGGTCTGTCGAGTTTGCTATCCAATTCAATATAATGATGGCTGACCCTTTATTTCTACACCATACTCCTGCTCTCTCCCCCATCCTTTGGTGTCTAGACATCCTTATTAGTCTTTAGTGCCTTGTCTTCCACAGCCTTATGTGAGAGAGAATTCCCAGGTTCACCAGTCTCTGAGTGCAGACATTTATTCGTATCTAAATGCAATGTGACCCATCTGTATTTAATACTGTGGCCTCTTGTTTTAGACTTCCCAGCCAGGGGAATTATCATCACTGCTTCCAATCTACCTCACCCTGTCAGTGTTTTATATATCTCACTGAGATCTCCACTCATTTCCCTAAACCCCATGGGATACAGGCTCAGTTGCCCCAAACCTGCTCCCACAAAAAGTCTGTCATCCCAGAGATCAGTCTGGTCATCCTTCGCTGCACTCCCTCAATGTCAGGTTTGTCCTTTATTAGGTACGGAGACCAAAACTGCACACAACACTGCACAATGTTCGAGTTGAGGTCTCACCAAGGGCCTGTACAGCTGCACTGAGACACCCTTACCCCTGGACTCCAGTCCCTCTGAAATGATGGTCAACACCCATTTATCTTCCTGACTGCTTTCTGCTCCTGCAATATTGCTTTCAGTGACTGGTGTACAGGGAGATCCCAGGTCCTTTTCAATGTTACAGCTCCCCACTTGGTGGGTCTGTGCCAACTGGTCTGTGTGCCAATTTATTCCCTGTATTGGCTTCTTTCTTCAGAACTCACTGCCCTGCATGGAACACAGATGTCTGTCTAAATAATAACAGAAGAAAAGTGCAGTTCCCTTCATAGATCGACATTTCTCAACCACTTCCTTTTCCAATGGTTGGCTGGAACTTTAGTGTTTCACAACCAAGTAGACAACATCACATCTATCCACACTGCTCTTCATCTGCCACATGTTTACTCATTCACTCCATTTGTTTCAATCTCCTTCAAGTTTTTTTCACATCCTCCTCACTTTCAAAATCCTAGTTCCGTCAGTAGACTTGGAAACTTTGCATTTGATTCCCTCAACGAGATGTTTGAGATGTATTGTGAATATCTGGTGCCCCGGCACCAATCATTACGATGCCTCATGAGCCTTCCAAACTGAAAACCATCAATTTATTCCTCCTCATTGTTTCCTTTCCACACTCCCATTTTAACACCATGTTCATATATTACCCCCCATCCCATGTGCTTTTACTTTGCACACGAGGCTTGGGACTCTATTAAAATTCTTGCTGAAAATCCTAGTTCAGTGCCTCTATTGTATTTTCTTTAATTAATCTACCAGTGAATTTCTCAAATGTTTCCCATTTCATCAATCTGTGTTGTTTTTTTTCTATGCCCATTATTTTCAGTTCCAATAATTTCTCCAAATTAGTTTATTTACAAGTTTCATTCCACATCATTTTCTCATCAGACTCAGGTTTTCTCCTATTGCTGGGAAGGCTTTGTTTATGTATTTTTCTGTGAAGACAGAAGTGAAGTAGCTGTGTCATGTTTCTCTGTTCTCCATTCTCCATTCCCTGGTTTAACTCTGTAAGGAAGCTGAAACTTTGACTAAAAAGAACAGCTGTTGTCTATTCACCCTGTCCATGCCCCTTGTAATCTTAAACTTGAATGACTTATCCGCTCAACTTCCTCTGCTCCAAAATAAATAACTCGAGCTTACCCAGCCTCTCTCCACAGCTCATATGGTCCTTCCCAGGGAGCATCCTGGTGAATCTGTTCTGCACCTCATCCAGTACAATCACATCCTTCCTGTAATGTGGCTCCCAGAACTTCACACAATATTTCATTTGGCCTTACCGAAGCGCTATATAAAACTCGGATAATCTTTGGGTCAATGAATAAAGGCTTTATCTACAGTCATGCTGAACTCATCAATTATCATATCCAGTCACATTCAGGAATGTGTGGAGAAGCACGCTCTGAGCTTCCTCGTGCGATGCCGTTCTTTGAGTCCTCCCCTGTCTGGTTCCTTCTTTCAAAGTGTATCACCTCATATTTCTCAGGGTTACATTCCATTTTCCATTGTTCTGTCCATCTGACCATTCTATCTGTATCTTCCTGTAATATAAGACCTCCCTCATCCCTGTCAACCACACGGCCAATCTTTGTGTCAAACACAAACTTACTTATCACACTCCCCCTACCCACTTCACATTGACATCACTTATGAATACCTTAAATAATACGGAACACAGCACTGATCTCTACCGGGTACACCGGGGAAATTGGGCTCCAGTCACACAAACAGCCTTCTACCATGAAGTTGAGTTGGCATGCAACTTGCCAAGTCACTAATAGGCCCTACATGTTCCCTGGTTGTTCTGTTCCACTTGATATACGTGAAGAGTATCTGGGGATTCTCCTTAATCTTGCCCTGCCAACAGGCTTCCATGCCCCTGTGTTAGTCAGTCCCCTCCAAGGGAAGCATTTCCTCCTTATTACGGTCTTAAATGGCATATCCCTTATCCTGTCATTATTTGCCTTAAATATAGAGTAGACAGCTAGAGAAACATCCTGTTTATTTCCACCTCATCACATGAATCATAGATTTGAAATTTCACTGAGATCACCTCTCATGCTTTGAAACTGGAGAGGTCGCAGGACAAATCTCCCCATCACAAAATCTTGCCATATCAGGAATTAATCTGGAGAATGTTCATTGCACGTCCTCTGTGATCAGTGTAATCTTTCTTAGATTAGGTCACCGACACTGCACTCAATACCTCAGGTACACTCTCACCAACACTCTATGCAACTGCTTCATGATGTCTTTACCTCTATATTCCAATCCCTTTAAACAATCTCCAACCTAACTTTAACTTTCCAATTACATGTATTGCTCCAAATACCATTCACACTAATTGCATTTACGAACTCACTCTGTGAGTTATCGAGGCATAGAAATGTAAAGCATGGAAACAGACCTTTCAGTCCAACCCGTCCATGTCTAGCAGATATCCCAACCCAATCTAGACCCACCTGCCCGCATCCGACCCATATCCCTCCAAACCCTTCCTATTCATATAACCATCCAAATGTCTTTTAAATACTGCAATTGTCCCAGCCTCCACCACATCCTCTGGCAGCTCATTCCATACACGTACCACCATATTTGTGAAAAAGCTTCTCCTTAGGTCTCTTTCACGTTTAGATTTTTTAAAGTGTGGAAACAAGTCCACAGCGACCCACCAAAGTGCAACCCACGCAGATCCATCCCCCTAACCTAACAGCACAGGCAATTTAACATAGCCAATTCTCCTCGCCTGCACAAGTTTGGATTGTCGGAGGAAACCCACGCAGGCATACGGAGAATGTGTAAAGTCCACACAGTCTGAGGCGGGAATTGAACCTGAGTCTCATGGCATTGGAAAGTAGCATTGCTAACCATTGTGCCACCCAACATTCTTCACTTCTCAGCCTAAACCTATGCCGTTTAGATCTGGAATCCCCGACGCCAGGGAAAAGACTTTCTCTGTTTATCCTCTCCATGCCCTTCACAATTTTGTACATCTCTAGAAGGTCAGCCCTCAGCCTCCAGCGCTGGTATGGACCAGTTTTGGCTGAAGGGCCTGTCTCCGTGCATGACTGTAAATGAAAGTGGTTTGGGGTATAGACATAGAGGGTGAGATTGAGCAACAATATCATGGAAGGATGTGCTCACAGGTTTCAGAACGCTGAGATATAGACATTTCGATAGCATCAGGCAAAATAAGCCACTATTACCAGGAATGATGGTGAACAGAATATAGGTGTGAGTTCAGATGATGGAGAGTTGTGGATGAGGATTTGTTCTGCAGCACTGCAACTGTGAATGGGATCAGCAGAGTCTTCAACTCATCCGTCTGAAACTAACAATAATTTATTTTTGAGTGATTTTCAATGAGTGTGACAGGGGGATTCTCTGTACGAGGCCGTGCTAGTTTCCTGGTGCTATCTTATCGAACTCACCTCATTAACTACCCACCCTTACCCATGGCGTCACTCTCATTCAATGTTAACCCGATTCTCCCACCCACTTTGGCTGGAGGTACCCACCATCGCCCAGATGCCGCTGGATATTCCATTATCCCTGGCACTGCTGCCATCTTTAAAAGGACAATGGGCACTCGATTGAGCTTTCCTCAGTTTGGAGCTGCCATGTACGTTTTACCCAAAGCATAGCAGATAATGGTCAATTAGACCACGGTTTGTCAACAGAGTCACAGATATCTTGGCGGATGGGTTAGTGCATCTATTCCCAGAGTGGGCCACACCACCAGACCCACCGAGCATGATCTGAGCTCACCACCCAATTCAGTGCATTATCTGCGATCAGTAGCAATGTCCAGCAATACAGGACAAACATCAATAACATTCCCAACTCTGTGAGGATAAGGAGAAAGTGAGGACTGCAGATGCTGGAGATCAGAGGTGAAAATGTGCTGCAGGAAAAGCGCAGCAGGTCAGACAGCCCTTCCTGAAGAAGGCATTATGCCCGAAACGTTGATTCTCCTGTTCCTTGGATGCTGCCTGACCTGCTGCGCTTTTCCAGCAACACATTTTCAGCTCTGTGAGGATAAGTGTCATTGTATGCTGTCTGGTCCCTCACACTCAACATAGCACCGACACCCGAACAAGGCTCATGCTCCACCACTCTCACTCTTGCATGCAGCAGCCCCCCCCCCCCCCACCCCCACCTCGGCCGTGTCTCTTTCCTTTGTAATATCTCTCCACAGGTTGTAGAATGCTCCGGAGAATGTTGATTATGGAATGTTCCAGATAATATTCAAAATAATTCCCAGTTTCAGGAAAATGACACTGCCGCAGTGTGTAAAACATTAGGTGAAGTAAAGAGTGTTTTTTTTTCAGTCATATGCAATTAAAATCCATCATGAGTCCACTTAGCCCTTCAAATGTGCTGTACCATTTAATAAGATCGGGGGTGATCTGACTGTCTCCTGAGCTTCACATTGCAGGAACTTTCAATCCTTCAGCCCCCTGGTTTCCTGTCACAAACCAGACGACACTCACGCATTTTCTACCCTGGATTTCTTCAAGCATGTGTTTGGGAGGCATTTCCCATGGGGACCAACCCTCCAAAAAATATGTTCCATCAGCTTTTTACTTTCATACAATGGTTAGCATGTTTACACAGACCAATCAAAAATGTACTCACTTTGTATAGTTATCGACATCTAATCACAATTAATAATTCTGGTTATTTCGCTAGGTTCAACTTATTCAAGCAAAGATATCATCCAATCAACTCTCTCGTTATAAAGTACAAATTCCAGCGGAGATTGTTTTTCTCCTCAGTCATTATCTTGACCGTTAACTGAATTGTACCTTTTTTTTCCTTCTTATCAAAGTTTATATTTTACTTTGACTTTGGCTATTTCTTTTTATAGCAGTTACACAATCTCGCAATATGTTGGCTGGATGACTGGCTTATGATGCAGAGGAACGACAACAGCGCATGTTCAATTCCCCACACAGACAGAGGTTGCCACGAAGGGCCCACCCTCTCCACATCATCCTGTCACCCAAGGTGTGATGACCTTTAAGATAAATCATAATTTGTGGTCTCACGAAAGAGAAAGTGGTCCTTTGTGACTCTATTCTATCCATGTTAACATTTTAATTTTTTCAAAAATATTTTTATTCAGAGAAAATCTTTTTAATGCTTCAGTGAACCAATAAGTACCCAACTGAAAAAACAACGCAAATTGAACACAATTACACCCATGTGCATGTACATAAGAAAAACAAGGTAAATCAATGGACCGAAGAAAAATAAAAAAAAAGAATACGAGAACTCATTGTAACAAAACTGTAGCTCTCAAACTTCAAGAGCATTAACTAATACACGTTCATTTGTTTGTAATTACTCCTCTCTGGACATTAGATTCATTAGTCAAGTTCGTCACAGCTATATACAAGTCCTTATTAGAGTGGCAGATCAGCCTGTACCTTGGTAATTCAAAAAGGGCTGCCATGTCTTATAAAAAATCCTCTATTTACTGGAGCAACATACCTTTAAAAACGTTCAAAGAGCTATGCTCCATGACGAGATTACGACAAACCAATAGACCCAGGGGTTTTTCAGACACCCAACACAACAGAACTTTTCTTTTTCTGAACACAGAGACTGAGGATATTGAAGTATTCTTTCCTATTCACATCTGAGTAAGGTAGACTGGGCAGGCCCAGGAAAAGGGAAACCTGACCCATCTCCAATTCTGTCCGCAAGATCGTCTCCATCCCAGCGAACACACCGCTCCTATAGCGCCGGTGGAAGGTCAACAATCAATGAGTAAGAGTGTCCATAGTCTTTTTGTATTTAATACATACCCCCACCTTGAATATTGAGAGAGTATCTGGGGCCAGATGGACTCTATGAAGAATCTTCAACTACATGGCAAGAGTCTTCTCACAGATCGAAATCCTTCTTGCTTTTTCACAAATATCCTCCCCTGTGTCCGAGGAGATCTGAACTCCCAAAAGTCTTTGCAGACCTCAGAAAGGCACAACGTCTCGTCTAAGGAGCCACTCTCCAACAAATGATAAAGGGTACTGACAGAGAGTGTGTTCTTAACAATAAGCAGCCTCTTCTCTGTATCGGATCTGTACGGGTCTGTTAAAAGCGTGGTTCTTTTCTGAATAACATCTCTGAACTGATAAAAAGAAAACAGAAGAGATCTCTACTCGGTAGTCTATAGTTACGACTAATTTGATCAAGGGACATCCTTGTTTCTCCCTCAGATAAACCATCAAAGCAAGATACACCCACGAGTTGTCCATAGTTTAAACATGGAATCCAGTATTCCCCATCGGAAACATGGTACACCATGTTTTGGGGTAAGAAATGAGGTTTGGCTATGTTGCCCTCGATCGGACACGTTGCCCTTCCTACTTTAAAATTATTGATATTTATTGGGAAATGGCAATACTTCGTAACTGTCCTCATTTTGTCTATGAGTAGCCGACTAATAAGAGGGCACTTTGCCTGAGAAGCTTCCTTATCTAACCATATTGACGGCGAAACCTCACTAACATCGGGTAAAGAAGAGCTTAATTGATAGCTTTTAATATCCGGGACATCTACTCCCCACAAACTGTGGGGTCGTCTTAATTCGGTTCACTTGATTAGGGGTCGCTTATGGTGACAAATCAGCTCCATCATCCATTTAGTCTCCTAAAAGTCTGTCAGGGAAACATCAAAGAAAGCATTCACACAGATTTTAGCAAACAAGGCAGGGAATTAATGTTACTAAGAGTTATCTGACCCAGCCAGGATATTGGAAGTGTCGCCCAGCTTCGAAGGTCTTGTTTAATTTTGTCAAACAAATGGACAAATCACACGTTAAATATAAGTTCAAAGATAGGATTAATGAATATACGTAAACAGGGAACATCCCCATTTCCCCCTGGGACCATTGAAAAGGAAATCAGGATTCTCCCACGGCATCAGGTATTTCCCTGAGTTCGCCCAGGGGCAGGGTCTCCGACTTTGTAAAATCAATAGTATAGAGGGAAAAGGCACCAAACGAACTGATGCATTGTATGAGGTGGGGTACAAAAGCTGTGGGATTTACCAAAAATTTAAGACCATCATCTGCAGACAATGTAATCTTACGTGACTTCTGTCCCACTTCTGGGGCAGATACGTTGGGGTCCCTGCAGATGGCCTTCGTCAGTGGCGCAATCACCATCGTATGGCATAAACAACCTTGTCGACTGCCTCTAGAAATATTAATTTTACAGGATCGTACACAGAGGTTAACTTGATAAGGGGTCACTTATGGTGACAAATCAGAGCTACATCATCCATTTAGTCTCCTAAATGTCTGTCTGGGAAACATCAAAGAAAGCATTCACACAGATTTTAGCAAACAAGGGAGGGAATTCATGTTAATAAGAGTTATCTGACCCAGCCACTTGATAAAAACTTTGCCGAGACCAAACCATTCTAATGTATAGAAGAGATACAGCTACTCAACCCAAGCAAATGCCTTCTCTGGATCTAAAGAGATCATTAATACCTGCTTAATTTGCTGTTGGCACGCTTGGATCATATTGAGTAATCTCCTAACATTATTGGAATATCTGCAGCCTTTCATAAACCGGTTTGGTATACTTTGACAATGGAAGGATAAATAGTTTCCATCCTTAATGTAAGGAACTCAGATAGAATTTTGAAATCAACATTTAGATGTGAGATGGGCCTATAGGAAGCACAATCTTTCGGTGTCTTCCTTTTCTTCAGAATAAGAGAGATATGAGCCTCTCTTAAGGATGGTGGGACACAGTCGTAACTGTGTGAGTGACGAACATAGTCAGCATCGGCTCTGGCAACAGGTTCTGGCAACAGGTTTATAAATTCCTCATAAAGCTCACGTGGACATCCGTCAGGACCGGGTGCCCTTTCGCATGGAAGCTGCTTTACACCCTCCAGCACTGACAATGGTGCATTAAGGCAAGACGCTTATTTGGGGGTTACCCCTGGAAGGTCCAAGTTCTTGAAGAAAGGTTCTATCTTGATTCATCTATCCCCATAATGCTCAGTCTGATATAATTCAGAGTAAAATCTCCGAAATGCTGCTTTGATGTTTATGGGATCGGAAAGGGTCCCAGTACCTTCCCTAATTGAGGTAATGGCTTTGGAGCTCTCTTTATCATCGCAAGATAGGCTAACTACTTGCCCAGTTTATCACCATGTTCAAACAGCCTTTGTTTTGCAAACGTAAGTACCTTCTTGGCTGTCTGTGTGAGCATGGAATTCACTGCAGACCCAAGCGTTGTGATTCTCTGCAGCCTAGCTACTGAGAGTCTATCACAGTGTGCCCTCTTGGCTGCCTTCAACAGTGCCTGGAGCAAGCGTTCCTGCTCCAGCTTCTGCCGCGTCCTATGGAATTATTCCTTTGGCATAAGCCTTAGCAATTTTCCATAGAATGGATGTGTTACTGGTTGAATCTGAATTAATGGTTAAGAGAGATCTGAATTCATTACAGAAACACTCAATGTACTTACTATCCTTAAGAATAAAGGCATTCGCCAGTGTCTCGCACCTGCTATATTGCCCTTAATCTTAACCAGTAAGTATGCCGCAGCATGGTCAGAATTGGTAATATTCCCAATTGTGCAGAAAACCAATGAATCGAATATTTCTGCAAGGTGAGGAAGAGATCAACACTAGTGTTGTATTTCTTCCGGTTAAAGAAGTAAGTAAAATCCCTATTTATGAGGTAGATCTGCCTCCATACATCCTCCAGCCCCACTTCCACACGAAACTCCACTAATTGCTTAGATTGGAAAGATGGTGCTGGGAGCCTTTGGGCATGCTGTCCACAGTGGGTGCAAAAGACAATTGAAATCTCCTCCAACGATAATGTGCTGCGAAGAAAGATTACTTAATTTGGAAAATGCATCTGTCAGGAATTTACGGCAGTGAGCCGGGGGCAATAAACATTCAAACTACTGCTTTCTTCCCCATATATCTTTGAGGGTTATGATCCTCCCGTGGGTGTCTAATACAATTTAGTAATTTAAATGAAAGATTCTTCCTCACCAGCATGGTTTCTCTCCTATTCCTAGTGTTAAAAGACTAGAAATAAACCCGATCAAACCCACCTTGCTCTCATGTCAAATGTTCCTTGACATCAAAGTGCATCTCTGCAATACGACAATATCCACCCTCTCATTTTTCTTAACTGGCGAATGGCTCCCCTTAATGTTCCAGATACACCATTTAACCACGACATTATCCAGTACACACTGAAACAATATTTGAAATCCAGAGAGGAAGAACTCAAATTACAAATCACTGAGCACCGATGAAAAAGAATCATAGAGCTTAAAAAAAACATACAAACTAAAGCTACTGCAACTAACAAGCTCTCAAAACGTTCCAAAACTAAATACATACAAATACAAAAAAAAGATACAAAGTGGCAATGGCACTCAGGAGGGGCATTTACCCTCCACCGACTGGGGGCATTTGCACGTCACAAATCTCTATCTTCTGCGTCATTATCAATACTGCATCCAGGGCAATTAATCACAAACATCGGGACTGAACTGCTCTTAGGTAGGCATTCAGTCATCATGATCAACTTCACAACTCCCTCCAGCGTGAGCCGAACCCGACACACAAACTAAGCAAGAGAAAAACGAGTAGTATGACGAATGAAGAAGTTAAAAGTACCCATCCCCGACTATAATTTAACACTGCTTAATACCAGAAACGGTCAACAAACTTTCTTTTAAAAAAGATAAACAAGGTTATCGCTTTCCATTAACGCATCCAGCCTACGTTCAAGTGTCCACAAAGTTTTCTCATCCTCTGGAGAGTCAGTGGATCTATTGAAAGATCCACTAGTGCATACAGAGCACCGCTGAGTTCATTAAGGAATACTGAATCTCAGGTTCCCTTAATCTTCTCTTCATATCATCAAAAGATTTTCTTTTCTGAATCACTGCCGATGAAAAGACCTGGAAGAACTTAATCCTGTAGCCCTCTTCGGCTCTCTCCCCTGTGTTCTGGAAGCTTCCCTAAGTCTTTGTTTGTACCTGCAACGATGTAATCGCACATGGACAGGGTGAAGGCGTTGGTATGAGCCTGACCTGACCACCGTAACCCGATGAACTGTCTCACTCTTCACCCGTCCCTCTTCAGCTTCGAAGTGAAGGAATCTCTGCAGCCAGTTCTTACAAAAAACCTCACTGCCTGATCACCTTATGTCCGGTCCAGCAGACCGATTATATGAACATTCTTCATCCTACCCCTGTTCTCGAGGTCAACACCTTGTTCAGTTAAGTTATGGACTTATTTTTCAAGGATAAGGATCCGCTCCTTACAGGAATCGATCACAGTCTCTGCCCCTGCAGTTTGGCTCTCGACCTCATCCGTTCTGTTTCCAAGGCTTTCAAGTTGCTGTTCATCTTTGTGGAACACTGCTGAGAGTGGTTCTATCCTCCTGCTGAATTTTTCTTCAATCATGGATTCAATCATTTCACGTAACTTGGTGAACTCGGTGACCAAGTCCTGGTGAGTAACTCGGTCCATTGAACGAGCAGACGGTGTTACAGGTGCGGCCACAGGCATGTTCGATGCTTCTGATGGGTGCGTTGCGTGTTGGGACTTACTCGATCCTTTCCCATGTTTTGTCATTTCCACTTGACAAAACGGGATTAGTAAGGATTCTATAGCTCTTTTAGTGTTCAATTGTAAGTAAATGACTGTGGTGGGATGGGTAGAGCATTACTGTGATGCAGAGATCAGCAAAGCTGACATTTCAGATCACTGCCATCTTGCTTCCGCATTAAAACTTTATCGATGTTATCATTTCATTTAATTCCTGTATATTCTGGAGCCGTGCCATTCAGTACCACTGTCTACATTTTCCCCAACACTGCACATTGCTGCCCACTCCTTGATAATCCCACTCCTCGATAATCCGTGATTCGTGAACCTTGCCTCAAAAATATTCGCTATCTCTGCCTCGAATGGTCTGCAGGGAAGAGTGTTCCAAAGACTCACTGCACCCTGAGAAAACAAAATTAAACAGACTCATTGGTGTGCGAGATTAGTTTTATTTTTGCATTCTTATCTGAGAAAGGACATAGTAACACTGGAAGCAATTCAGAGGTGATTCAATTCATTTATTCCATGCGTGAAGGGCTGATATTATGGAGACGTTAAGAGTTTACCCTTGGAGTGAGAGCTGATCTTATTGAAATATACAAAGCCTTGAGGCGAGTGAACCAGGTATGTACTGACTGGGAGTTTGTAGAGCCCAAACTTGATGCTGTTGTCATTGAACCCCTACAGTGTGGAAGCAGGACATTCCACCCATCGAGTCCATACCAACCCACCAAACAGTATCCGACCAGACCTGTCCCCCTACTCTATCCATGTAACCCTGCATTTCCCATGACTTACCCACTTAACATTCACATCGCTGGTCACTCTGGGTAATTTAGCATGGCCAATCAAACTAAGCTGCACATCCTTGAACTGTGGGAGGAAACTGGAGAACTGGGAAGAAACTCACACAGACATAGGAAGAATGTTCAAACTCCACACAGAGTGTCGGACGAGTTTGGAATTGATATCAGCTCCTTGCTGATATGAGGCAGCAGTGCTAACCACAAATCTAACATACTGCTCCATTAGCCCTATAAGTTACCTGCGGCTGATGAAAGAAATCTGCCTGACTTGTTCCTATCACTGAACCTGACCCCGTCTGAGACATTTATCATTGGTCATATCATCAACCTCGTTACATTTAAAATGTGTCGTGGCAGTGGCGGAGCGGTACTAGAAAAGGAAACAGTGACACCCTCCAAACTCAGTCAGAACCGGAGTGAGGAAAAATTCACAAAGTGGGATTTCATTCAAGTGGGAATTCATTTCCCCCGAAGTTTGGAATGGCTGAATCTTTATATTATATCGAGGCTGGCTTTGTCTGATTTTCCATAGACAGGTGAATCAGGGATAATGGTGCATGGAGAGAAAAGTGCAGCTGGGACCACAATGAGATGAGCCACGACCTTATTTACTGGTGGGGTAGTGTCAAAGGGCCATTTAGCCCACTCGTGCCCCTCAGCCCTATGTTCTGATGTTCCATTCAGCCCTTTGGACCTGCTACACACAGGCAGCTCGAAGCCACGCCGATGGTTAGGTGTAGTTTCGGAAATGCACTTGGAAATTCCAGGCTTGGTCAGGAAGTGGCCCCCAGCTGCATCCTTTTTTCCATGCTTCCCTACTCTGTAAGTTCTGCTCTGGAATTGCTTTGAATGCAGTTCCCATATCCCATCCAGGGTTAATTCATGCAAATTTTCTCCTCTCCCCAATGCAACATTGTACAACACGCCTTCCAGGTAAATAACCAATTACTTTCCAAAAGCATGACATGAAAAACTAAGAAGTAGGAACATGAGACAACTATTCGGCCCCTCAAAACTGAACTCTCATTCAATAAGAACATGATTGATCTACTTCCGGGCTCAACTCCACTTTCCTCTCCAATTCCTTGTATCCCTCCACAACTCCCTGTGTTAGGGAATTCCAGACATTCACTACCTTCTGAGAGAGTTCATCATTTTTCACCTCAGATTGAAATCGATGTTCCTTATTCAGTATCTACCACCTCGAGTTCGAGATTGAGGGGAAACACCTTCTCAGCATCGACCTTGTCAAGCCCCCTCTGTATCTTGTACATTTCAGTAATACCAACCTCATTTATTTCAACGACAATGAATAATCGCCTCACCATTTTAAATGTATTCAATAATTTAACCCTTCCACCTCAGGAAGCCGCCTCATGAACGAACCTAGTTACTTGCTGCATCAGCATGCTGACGTTACGTTTCATACTCAGGAACACTCCAATCCCTTTGTACTACTCCTTTTTTGGAAGTCCTCTTCATTAATTAGCAGCCTGCATTTTGGTTCTCAAAGTCATCCACTAACTCCAATGTATATTGCACTCAGCTCCCTCCGTCAGGCTATCAGTATAGATTGTAAATAACTGATGTCATCGGTCTGATATTTGTGGTAATCCAGTAGATATGTCTTTATCATAAAGATCCATTAATACTGACTCTCCGATTACTATATGTTAAGCAACCATTATCCCATGCAAATATATTATTCATCATACTACAAGCCTCTGTCTTGTGTCAGAATGTTTATTGTGTGATACCCTGTGAAAACTTTCTGGAAAGCCTCATGTTGACCAGTTCCCTTTATCAAATCTGCCTGTCACTTTCTCAGGGATTCCTGATGAAAGGCTCCTGCCCGAAACATTGTTTTTCCTGCTCTTTAGATGCTGCCTGACATGCTGTGCGTTTCCAGCATGACTCTAATCTTTACATTCTCATGGATCTCCAAAAAAGAATTTGTGTGATTTTACAGAGCAAAAATAGTTTCCCCTTCACAAAACTATGCCAACTCTGCATGAAACTTTTCTCAGTGCCCTGCAATTCCTTTCTTAATAACAGGCTCTAGCAGATTCCAAGCAAAAATTTGTAGGCTAAATTGTTCCTGCGTTCTGACTCATTCCTTTCTTGAAGACAGGCGCCACATTGGAGGTTCCCCAGTTTCACTGGAACACTCCTGTAATGCAAAGAGTAATAGAACAATTCACACAATGCCTCTAGTCACTCTGTGACCACTTCTTTTAAAATTAACTATGAATTACTGCTGACCTACCTACCCTTATTCTTATCTGCTAGCTAAATACCTTGTACCTTTTGTTAGAGACAGTTCAATAACTTCCCTCCTGTTAACATTTTGTTTATACCATTGACATGGTTACAGTACTTTCCTCATGAGGAGTGATTTAAAATACTAGTGTAAATTATCTGCCTGTTCCCTGTGGTAGTTCTCCAGTCACACCCTCCTAATGGCCTCAATGTACTTTCCTCAGTTCACTTCCCCCTCAGCTCACACACACATCTTCAAGCTTTTTTTTATGTTGACAGAAAAGCTCATGATGCTTGTTTTAATATTTCTTACCAATTTATTACATCATCTCTTTTCGTACATTTTCCTCAATTTCTACATCCATACAGTTATATCGTGCACGAACAGACCCTTTGGTCCAACTTGTCCATGCTGACCAGGTTTTCTACATTAAACTAATCCCATCTACTTGCACTTGGCCCATATGCCTCTAAACGTTTCCCATTCATATGTTGGTCCAAATGTCTTTGAAATATTGTAGCTGTACAAGCATCTCCCACTGTTACTCTGGCAGCTAATTCCATACAGACATCACACTCTTGGTAAAAAATGTTGGCCCTTCGTCCGTTTCAAGTTTCCCCTCTTTCACCTTAAAACTATGCATCTGTGTTTGAACTCCCCGATCCTGCAGAAAAGACCTTCGCTATTCACTCTATCCATGCCTCCGATGATATTATAAACTTCTAGAATGCCACCCTTCAAACTCGTACACACCATCTGATACTAACTTCAAGATCAAACATTTAATGATAAACACTGCAAATGTGCAAGAATAATAAAAATGTCAGGTGTAGAAAACAGCCCAATCTTCATACTGTTAGTTTTGCTCTATGTTACAAAACTAAGGCAGCATGAAACTCTTACTAGTGCCAATAAGAGGACAAGCACCTGAATTCCATAGCGTGAAGGCAGTGATGATGTATACCGGGAAAACGTATAGATCTAGATCTATATAATACCACATTGTCAACATTCTCTCTCCTGTTCTCCCTATGGCCCTGTGTGGTTGTGTCTTCTTTATCTTACACTCACCGAGAGAGAACCCCTTTCCCCCATTCACACCTTAATTTCAACCCATTTTGCATCATCTTCTCGTTCACCACTGCTTATAGCCCGTTTATCTTTTGCCACGCCCTCTTTTCCAAGTCACCCACCCCCCATCTCCGGCAAGGGATTAAAAATCCCAGTGTCCAACCCTTTTCAGTTCAGAACAAGTCACATTGGACTTGTTAGGCTAAATCTGCTTCTCTGCTTCTGCAGATTGTGCCAGACTTGCTGATGCTCTTCAGAAACGAATAGGCACAGCACAAACTTTCAATGAAACAAATAAATATGGAAACTGGAAATAAATACAAAATAAATACAAAAGTTGCTGATGAAACTGTAGGCTTTTTAGAGGGCCACTGGACTCGGAAGATTAACTCTACATTCACTACAGAAGATGCTGCCAGAGCTGCTTTATTTCCTCAGCAATTTCTGTTTTTGAACAAGTTCCAATGACGTGTTTGAAAGCTGCTCAAACGCCCTGTCCAACACGGAGCGCCCTACACTGGGAACTGAAGTGCACACATTCATTTGCTCAGAAACTGCACAAGGCTGACATCACTGACACCACAGAGCTCTTAATCATGTCAGGGAGAAAACCAGAGGGAAACACATTCAATTCAAACGCAGATGGCACGACAAGCAAGGAAAAGATTCAGATGAATATGTTAAAGGGTTTGAGTAATGTAACCTATTGGAAGCATGACACCAAGGGGAACCCCCAGCAGAATGAGAATATTAAAATGAAAGTATTACTGCATCAGAAAACAGGCAAGGTCACTGAGTACACCACTGATGGGTGAATGGGTCTCGATGTGAACTGGGGGACAGTCAGTAGAATTGAATTGCAGATATTGCAGCTCAAACTGGGCTTTCATGTGATGCTGTAGATAACAGCAGCAACAGAAGCAGGATTGTATTCAAACATAATCTGTAACATTTTCCCCAGGATATAACAACAGTCTACCATTACCATCAAGCCGAGCGATGGTTCAGTGACGAGTGTGGGTGAACATGCCACGGTCAGAACCATGTGTGCCTAAAGCTGATCACAACCCATGACAGTTACCGCACTTGAATTGTTTCATTCCAAACAGCAGAACTAACATCTGATAGATAGGACGAAATGATCCCAAGACCAACAGATCAGATCTAAGCTCTGCAGTCCTGCCACATCTAGACATAAATGTCAGTGTACTATTTAAAAACTTACTGGAGAAGAGGACTCCAGAAATATCCCCATCCTAAATAATGGAACAGCCCTGCACCTCAGTGAAAATGACAAGGATGTAGCATCTGCACCATCCTCAGCCAGAGGTGTTGAAAGGATGATCCACCTCATCCTCACCATGATATCCACAGAATCACAGATGGCAGTGTTCACCCAATTCGATTCGCTGTATGTGACATGAAGAAACCGCTGAACACAGTAGATACGACAAAAGATTATTGAGCCTGACAGCATTCCTGCAATAGGACTGAAGACTTATGCTGCACAACAAGCCATGTACCTGGGGAAGTTGATTCATTCCAGCTCCTTGACAATGTGGAAAATTACTCAACTATTTCCAGTCCCTAATAGGTGAATAATTGCATTCTGACCATTTAACACCCCCTCAGTCTGTTCACGATAATCAAATTGGTGGGAGTTCTTTTTCACAGGGTTGTCAAGCAGTCCAGAAATAACCCGCTCAGTGTGTTTCCAATAGGTTCCTATGTGGAGACGGTGCTGTTGTGGAAATGTCACTGGATTACTAATCCAAGACAGGATAATGCTCTGGCAGCTGTTGGAAGTTAAAGACAATTAATTAAATATCAAGATCAAGAATCTGGTGATTGTTACAGTGACCATGTACTCAATGTTGATTGTAAACTTTGATCTCCTTCCCCAACGTACTTTCAGGAAGTGAATCTCCAGTGCTTTCCTTGTATGGCCTAAAAGTACTCCAGACACACAGACATGTGATAAACTCTTCAATGGTCCCTGAAACGGCCAAGCAAGACACTCTATTGTATCACACTGCTCTGAGGTCTGAAAGGAAAAAAACAGACAGAATACCCGACACCAGCCTCGATATCAGAAAAGGGAACGGGAATCACAGTCCTGTGGACCCTGCAGAGACCTCCTTCCTAACACCTGAGAGCTTGTGACAACATTTACAGAGCTTTCCCACAGACTGCACAGAAACATCGGGAAAGGTCATACAACGCATTGAGCCTTCCCCATTCTAGTTCATGGAAAAAATCTCCTCAATGCAGTTTTCCCGACACAGTGTTCATATCTATTAATATGTTTAAACATTGTGAAATATGAAATAAGAACTGTTGTTGTTCCTTCAGTCCACAAATCTTGCTCCTCGATTCAATATATAGGCAGTTCTCTGATAATGCGTATTTATTAAACTGATTTGACTGCAATGCGATTCGTGAATTGCGCACCTTTTTTCTATAAAGTGAACTCCCGCTCACTGTGACGCGATGCCTTGCCAGGCACCAGCTGAACAACAAAACCCAGTTTCAGGATCCTCTGTCTGCCAAATGCACCCTATGAGTGTTCAGCTAAAATAGGAATGCAATCCGCTCTGCAAGCTTTGAACCTGAGCTTGAAACAGGGAATTGCTCTCTCCAATTAGAAGGAACTTTATTTCAAACCGGGGGAGAATCTGCAGGAGAACTGGAATTCCATGTTGGCATCACATAGTCAGTCAGTCCTGCGCACTTGCTGGTGAAGACCTTGGTAAAAGGTACAGGGATGTAGCCAGTGACTGCATTGTCATCATTAGCACTATTTCATTACAATATATGATTTAAAGGTTTAAATAGACTGTGCCACTGCGTGTTAGACTAACTTTATTTTTTGTTTTTCACTGATATTTTGCAGTTCGCCCATTATCCTCTTTTCCCCATAGACCACATCATTAATATTGCATGATTTTCTGCAACCCAGTGATGCACAGGAACACAGCTACCACGTTATTGGAGAACAACCCGTAATGGTATCTGATCCACTATCTACATAACATACCCTGCTGTCTCCCTATCCCTTTAGTTTCCAGAAATCCATATTTATATTCAGTGCCTTGGTTTCCACAGCCTGGGAGATAGTACCCCAGGTTCACCAGTCTCTGAGTGCAAACATTTATTCTCATCTCAATGCAGAGTGGCCTGTCTGTACATAAAATACTGTGGTCCCTTGTTCTGATGTCCCAGCCAGGGGAATTGTCACCCCTGTTTCCAATCTGTCTCGCCCTAACAGAGTTTTATATATCTCACTGAGATCTCCACTCATTTTCCTAAAGCCCATAGAATACAGGCCCAGTCGCCCCAAACCCTGTTCCCACAACAAGCCTATCATCCCAGAGATCAGTCTGGTTATCCTTTACTGCTCTCCCTCAATGTCAGGTTTGTCCTTTATTAGGTAAGGAGACCAAAACTCCAAACAATACTACACAATGTTCCAGATGAGGTCTCACCAAGGCCCTGCTCAGCTGCAGTAAAACACCCTAACTCCTGTATTCAAATCCCCCTGAAATGAAGGTGAATACACGATTTATCTGCCTATCTGTTTTCTGCTCCTGCAAAATTGCTTTCAGTGACTCGTGCACAGGGAGATCCAGATCCTTTTCAATGTTACAGCTCCCCACTTGTTGGGTCTGTGTACACTGGTCAGCGTGCCAATGCCATTACCAGTATTGACTTCAAGATTCAGATCTCATTGCAGCTTAAATTCCTTTGTAGATCAACATTTATCAAACAATCCCTTTTCAGATGATAGGCTCCCGTTCTGTTTTTACAATCAAAGGTCACAATATTACATATCCCCCATAGACCATACCCCCCACCCCCCACACCCATTGCTCTCCATGTGCCATGTATTTACTCCACTTGTCGCAATCAATTTGCAGTTTTTTGACAGCCTGCTCACCCCCTCACAATCCGATATTTTTTAGTGCCATCAGCAAACTTGGAAATATTAAATTTGATCCACTCAACAAAATATATGATGTGTATTGGGAATAGTTGGAGCCCAAACCCCGATCCTTGCTATATCCTCCAAGCCTTTCTTTCAAAAAAAACATATTGTTTTATTCCTACTCACTGCTTCCAGCCAGCTGACCCATTCTAAAACCATATTAGTCCCAGTCCCAGAGGATCTGAATTTGCATAATCAGCTTGGGGCTTTATCAAAAATCTTCCTGAAAATCCAATCATATTGCATTGATTGCTTCTCCATAATTATGCTAAACGTCACTCTCACAAATATGATTCCCATTTGATCAATCTCTATTGACTTTATCTGTGCTCAATACTTTCAGTTCCAATACTTCCTCTAAAACTGTTTGGTTGCTAATTTCATTCTATTCCCTTTTTCTCAACAGACTAATGTTCACTAGTATTGTTGGGAAGTTTTCTTTTTTGTTTTGTTTTCTTTTGTGAAGACATAATTAAAGTATTTGCACCATAGTTCTGCCTTTTCCCTGTCCTCAATTCTCTGGTATGAGACTGTAAGAAAGCTGCACCTTTTTCCACTTAATTTTGCCATTGACATATTTTCAGCAGATATTACAAGTTCAATCTTACAACTCTTGTTAATATATTCTTCAGAAACCCATCAATTCCTATCTTAAGTTACTCAATGATTGACGTTTCACAGCCATCAAACACAGAAGCACAGACTTTGTGCCATCAACAATACAGCACGGTCTACATTAGTCCCACTTTCCGACACAAGACCCGTAGCCGTGAATGTAATGACATTTCAAGTGCACAGCCGTATATTTTCTAATAGTTGTGAAGTTATCATGACAACTTCTCTCTCAGGAAGGGCATTCCTGACCCCAACATCCCCTGGGTGAAAAACAAACCTCAATGTCCTCCAAGTATCAAACCCGTCACTTTAAAATGTGCTGCATTGTTCTTGGCCCTTTGAGTAAAAAGAACAGCTGCTCCCTATCCACCCTGTCCATGTCCCTCAGAATCCTATCCATCTGAATTACGGCACCCTCAGCCTTCTCTGCTCCAAACTAACCAACCCGAGCTTATCCAGCCTCTCTCCATAGCTGATATGCTCCATTCCAGGGAACATCCTAGTGAATCTCCTCTGAGCCCCCTCCACTACAATCAGATCTTTCTCGTAATGTGGTTCCCAGAACTACACACAGAACTCCATCTTGGCCAAACCAAAGTTCCGCATAGCTCTTATAATCTATGCCTTGATGAATAAAGATTATGTTTACGGTCCCTTCTGCTTTCTCAAAATTGGGCATTAACGTAGTCACATTCAGGGATGTGTGGAGAAACACCCTCTGAGCTTCCTCGTGTGCTGCCAATCATTGAGTCCTCCCTGTCCAGTTCCTTCATCCAAAGTGTATCACATCATATTTATCAAGGTTACATTACATCTGCCATTGCTCTGCCCATCTAACCATTCCATCTATATCTTCCTGTAACATAAGACCTTCCTCCTCACTGCCAACCACCCGGCCAATCTTTGTATCAAACACAAACTTAGTTGTCATACTCCCAGCACCCCCGTCTATATTCACAGCTGCATCATTTATGAATACCACAAATAATAAGGTTAATGATCACACAACACCAGGTGACAGTAAAACCGATTTATTTGGAGGCACTAACTTCGAAGCGCTGCTTCTTCATTAGGTGGTTGTGAGCTTTGAAAGCTTGAGCCTCTGAATAAACCTGCTGGACTATAATTTGGTGTTATGTGATTTTTAGGTTTGTTCACCCCAGTCCAACACCAGCACCTCCGAATCACAGCACTGATCCCTGTGATACACCATTGGCCATCGGTCTCGAGTCACACAAACAGCCTTCAACCACTTCCCTCTGTCTCCTAACACTAAGTTGATTTGCTGCAACTTGACATGTCATTAATGACTCGTACCTGTTCCCTTGTTATACATTTCTGCTTGATACACTTGCAGAATATCTGGAGATTTTCCTTAATCTTACCCTTCCAGCACGTTTCTATGACCCTGTTTTAGGCAGTTCTCACCGAGTGATGAATTTCCTCTAAATTACGGTCTTAATTGGCCAATCCCTTATCTTGCCATTATTTGCCTTGAATTTGGATTGGGCAGCCAGGGAAGCGTCCTGCTAATTTCTGATTTGTCATATGTTTAGTGGATTTTGTAAATTTCACTATTACCCACCTCTCATTTTTTGAAACTTTAGAGAACATAGGCCGAGTTTCCTCATCAGACAATCTCGCCATCTGTGAAATTAATCTGGAGAGCGTCCATTGCACTTTTATTGTGGTCAGTATATTCTTTCTCAGATTGGGTCACCAACACTGTACCCAATGCATGCAGGTTTGCTCGCTGAGCTGGCAGGTTCATTTCCCGATGTTTCCTTACCTTACTAGGTAACATCTCCAGTGGACCTCTGGCGAAGCGATGTACATACTCCTGCTTTCTTTTTAAGGTTTCTTTGGGTTGTTGATGTCATTTCCTGTGGTGAAGTCACTTTCTGTTCCTTTTCTCAGAGGGTGGGAGATGGGGTCTAACAACGAATAGCACATCGAGGTAGACATCTGCCAGAAATACATGTGGATTCTCTCCATTGATCCTATTAATTTCTAAATATCCAATATCACATACTGCATAATAGATTCCAACAGTTTCCCTGCAGATGTCAAGTTAATTGGTCGGCAGTTCTCCAAACTATGGCTTCTTCCCTTTATAGATGTTTGGATCCCTTCCATTAATCTATAGTGCTTGGACCACGTTTACTAACTTCCATTTATCTGGAATGGCTTCCGGCCTCTGCAGAATACACAGGAAAATAAAACACAGCCATCGACAGTGCAATTAATACTTCTGTTGCTGATTTAAGTCTGACATTTTAACATGAAGTACGTCAGGTTTGTCAGGTTGAGCAATGCTCAATCCATTTACACTTTCAAATACTACCTTGTTCCTGATATAAATTTACTTTTTGTCTTCAGTTGCACAAGTGCTACATGATCACTTGGTATTACTGGCTGATTTTATGGATCTTCCTCCTTGAAGACAGATACAAAGCAACTGATTATTTTCTTGGCCATTTCCCTGTTCTTCACAATAAACTCTCCTCTCCCAATTACCAATTTCCATATTTGACCTTGCTTTTACTTTGTTTCCTTTGAAATACACATTGTAGATTTATGCAGTGTTTTTGTTCCTGTTTTGTTCGCATTCATGTTCTATTTTTGATTTCCTTATCAGTTTTATGGCCCTCGTTTCTGGACCGTGAATTTCTGAGAATTCTCAGGTTTCCACAATGACTGAAATCCTCTGAAGCCATTTCCTATAATTAATACATTTTCGAATTTGTTATGTTCAACATCATTGTGTCATTTCCCTTTTTTTGGTGCTTGTGCCTGAAATAAAAAGACTGCAATATTTCTATAAATTTCCTGGTCCTGACCATATATATTCAGAAACACTGCAGGAGAACATAGAAGGAATTGCCGGAGCCCTGGCTGATATTTTTGCATCATCACTGGCCTACAGGCGAAGTCACGAAGGACTGGAGGACAGCGAATGCTGTGTCCTTACTAAAGAAGGGCTACAAATAAAAACGTGGGAAATATAGATCAGTAAACGTAAAATCTGTAGTAAGTAACTTACTTGAACAGGTTCTGAGAGATAAGATATACATGCATTTGGAAAGACAAAGTTTGATTAAGAGCAAGATTAGAGTGGTGCTAGAAAAGCACAGCAGGTCAAGCAGCATCTGAGGAACAGGAAAATCAACATTTTGGGGAAAAGTCCATCATCAAACTCAGCACGTCTTTGTGCATGGGAGATCATGGCTCACAAATCTGTTCGAATTCTTTGATTAAGTGACTAGCAACGTTGAGAAGGGCAGGATGGTGTATGCAGTCTTTATGGATTCCAGTAAGGCCTTCAATAAGGTTCCACATGGTACACTGCTCTGGAAGGTTAGATCGCATGAAATTGAGGAGGAGCTGCCAAATTAGATACAAAATTGTCTTGATGGTGGGAAGCAGAGGGTAATAGTGGAAGGATGCTTGTCAGCCTGGAGGCCTGTGATTAATAAACGGGTTAGTGCTGGGTCCACTACATATTACATATATCTATCTTTTAGATTAGAAGGAACAGGCATGATTTGTAAGTTTGAAGACAACACTAAAATAGGCAGCATCATGGAGACTGAGGAAGGTTATCAGAAATTTCAGAATTTACAGCAGTACCTTGATCACCTGGAGAAGTGGGCTGAGGAATGGCAAATGGGTTTTAATATAGATCAGTGTAAGTTCTTCCATTTTAGAAATTCTAGTCAAAGTTGGAATTTCATCTGAATGGTTGGGTCCTAAGGAGTGTAGTGGAACAGAGGGACATTGGAATTCAGGTGCATGGTTCTCTGAAATTTGATTCAGAGGTAGACAGGGCAGTGAATAAAGCTTTGGACACACTGGCTTTCATCAGTGTATATCACTGAGTATGTAAATTAAGGAGTTACTTTGCAATTATACAGGATGCTGGTGAGGCCATATTGGGAGTCTTATGTTCAGCTGCGTTCACATTGCAATGGGAAGGATGGTATTAAACTGGAAAGAGTGCAGAAGAAATTTACAAGAATGTTGGAAGTGTGTGTCAATGGTCTGAGTTATTGGGAGAGGTTGGACAAGCTCGGACTTTTTACTTTAGATGTATGAGGCTGAGGGGGAATCTGAGAGAAGTGTATAAGGTGATGGGAAGGACGGACAGAGTGAATGCACTCAGTTTTTTTTCCATGGTTAGGCTATCACGGACAAGAGGGCATCAGTTTAAGGTCAGAGGGGAAACAATAAAAGGGAACCTGAGGACCAACTGCTTTTCACACAGGGGTGATACGCATATGGAATGATGTGCCTGCCGAAATGGTTGAGGCAGAAACATTCGCAACATTTAAAAGGCATTTGTACAAATACATGGACAGGAAAGGATAAGAAAGATACAGGGAAATGTCAGGGAAATGGAGTTCGCGTGGACGGACATTTTAGTCGGAATGGACGTGTTAAGGGCCGAAGGGCCTGTCTCCGTGTTGTCTAACTCTATGACTTCAACAAACATTGCTTGCCTCCCACTGTATGTTATATTGTACTTTCCCAATTTACTGGAGGGAACTTGACCCTTTAGCCTCCAGTCTACCATGATGTTTAACCAGAACGTTCAAGCAATCTATATTCATGCAGACACCGTGTAAAATGCACCTTATTAACGTCTCTATTCCTTCAAAGCTGATTCAGAGCAAGGTTATTAATTCTTCCTTTTGATCACACAACACCAAACCCAAAATAAACTGCTCTATAGTTTGCTTCACAACATACTCTTCAACCCACCTCACATACACGTACAGAATTTATTTTGCACAGCATAAGCAGTCACGTAGTAAATACAGTTTAGATGCAATTTGAGAATATCCAATAAAACCGCAGTATCCATGATACTTGCATATCTAATTTCCAGAGCATATGATGCTCAGATTTTCTGCAACCGATATATAACACATCAATGTTTGTTGCGCCTTTGTAAGTTCTACATAAACTGATTCTGTGGAATCTGAGGGACATGTATGTGTCATTATTAGTGATAGACTTGGACAGGACATTCGGGGAGGCTCACCTCGACGCTGAGATGATCTGAAGATATCTCCATCAATACAGGACAAGCAAAAATATCCTCCCCGCTCTGTCAGGATAATGGTCACCGAATTCTCTCTGCTCTGTCACCATCTCTGTATATCTATTGTAGCACCTACCCCAGAAAATCCTTATGCTCTATCTCCAAATAAAGCTCAGGCACTTCTGGAATAGGACAGAAATGGCCAAGCCGGGTGGTGGAGTGGCCAATATCCCCTCCCTCACCCCTCCCCCACACCCGCCATGTGGGGAGGAACCTAGTGCAAGATGAAGTGGACAGGGATGCCTCGCATGAAATTTCTGAAACATCCATGTCCCACTGACCGATGAAGGAACAGTGTTCAGTGAAAGTCAATTCTCACTGTAAACACACTGGCATTTCAAACGACAGTCCTTTAACTCCCACCCACCCCCCACCCCAAATACAGTAACCTCGCTGCATAGAGATGCAGACACAGAAATACACAGAATTATTGATATCGCCCCAATATACGAACAAAGACAATACGTACAAGGGAATAGGCATACACACACGTAGAAACACACGCAGACATATTGAGTCACACACAAATAGACACAAACATCGGTAGAAACACACAGACTGATACACAGAAAGACAAACGTAGATGCGCAAATACTCAGATGACAAGCAGATGGACAAACATACGCACACGTAGACACAGATACAAATTGATAAGTTTTTTGTTTTATAACGGGCTCAAGGATTCTTGGGGGAAGGCAGGAGAATGAGGTTGAGGAACACATAAAAAATTATTGAATGGTATATCAGACTCGATGGGCCGAATGGCCTCATTGTGCTCCTTTTTGCATGCGGTGCTATGCTAACAGGTATTCTCTTCCTGAGACAGCAGCAGAGGCTGGGTTTGATACATATTCGTTTGGAAAGGTTCAGTGGGAATGTGGGACAGGTTTGGAGTCCAAAATGCTTTATGTTTATTCCTAATTATTCTGTCCTTATATCTGCAAACAGGTGGTGATTTGATGTTCAGTTAACAAAGTTTTAAAATAACAGGTCCCACAAAGAAATAAGGACGTCCCTTTCACTTTAGTGTTGTGCTACCTGTGGTGTCCTTATCCTCAGGGAGCAGTGAAGACTCGTTTATAGAGTCATAGAGATGTACAGCATGGAAGCAGACCCTTCTGTCCAACCCGTCCATGCCGACCAGATATCTCAACACAATCTAGTCCCCCCTGCTGGCAATTGGCCCATACACCTCCAAACCCTTCCAATTCGTATACCCATCCCAAATGCCTCTCAAATGTTGCAATTGTACCGGCCTCCACCACTTCCTCTGGCAGCTCATTCCAATAAAGTACACCCTCTGCGTGAAAAATGTTGCTCCTTAGGTCTCTTTTGTATCTTTCCCCTCTCATCCTAAACCTATGCCCTCGAGTTCTGGACTCCCCTACACCAGGGAAAAGACTTTGCCTATTTACACTATCCATGCCCCTCATAATTTTGTAAACGTCTAGAAAGTCACCCCTCAGCCTCCGATGCTCCAGTTAAAACAGCCCCAGCTTGTTCAGCCTCTCCCTGTAGCTCGAATCCTCTTACCCTGGTAAAATCTTTGTAAATCTTTTCTGAACTCATTCAAGCTTCACAACATCTTTCCGATAGGAGCGAGACCAGAATTGCACGCAATATTCCAACAATGGCCTAACCAACGTCCTGTACAGCGGGAAAATGACCTCCCAACTCCTGTACTCAATACTCTGACCAATAAAGGAAAGCATACCTAACGCCTTCTTCACTATTCTATCTACCTGCAACTCCACTTTCAAACAGCTATGAACCTTCACTCCATGGTTTCTTTGTTCAGCTACACTCCCGAGGACCTTGCCATTAAGTGTATAAGTCTGCTCTCGACTGATCTTTGTTGGACAGGAGAGTCAATGTTTATTGGGAACAGACAGGAGACGGATGAACAGACACACTCGGATCAGCTATGAGCATTCTGAATGGTGCAGCCAAATGACTAACTGGTGCCCCTACCCCGTGTGTTGTTCCCTCAATCCACCCTCGAAGCTATTACGTGGTAGGGGACCACCCCATTAAATCAGACAGGATCGATACAATGAGACAGGAGGAGACCATTCTGTCACTCTAAGGAATTGCACAGCAATATAGAATGAAGTAATTCAGCTCGTTGAGTACATTACACAGCCCAGCAGGAGGCCATTCAACACGCCTGAACGGGTACCCGGGAGCAGGGAACATTGACTCTCCTGTCCAGCAAAGATCAGTCGCTAACAGGAGATCGAGAGGAGAGACAAATGTTTATTTTCAGGCTGCAAAGCTGTAACTGATGGAGTGCCTCAGACATCACTGTGGGGTCATCAATGATCAACAATTTGTATCAAAGATCTGAAAGAAGGGGAGGGCATTGCTTGGAGCTCAATTAGCTCGTTCACCAAGATGGTTATTTAATGTGTCATCAAATGAAGGTAGTGAGTCTGCAATGTGTAACAGACAGGAAAGGTTAGTGAGCAAACCTCCAGCAGAAATAGCATAAGGTAGGTTGTGTATTTTGGCATGAAGAATAAAAGAATGGTAAACAATGTAAATGCAGAGAGATTGCAGAACTCTGTGATTCAGGCGGTTTCCATGCTCTTAGGACATGAATCATATGACGTCAGTCTGCAGTTGCAGCAAGTGATTTGGAAGGTAAGCGGAATGATGCTGTTTTTGGCAAAAGGTGTCAGATTTAATCGCAGGAATGTTAAACTGCATCGGTACAGGGCATTGCTGAGACCACATTTGATGCACTGTGTGCTGTTTTGATACCCGAAACTAAAATGAAAGGATTTAATTATTTTCGAAGATTTTCAAAGAGGTTTCCCTTTACTCATTCCTGGAATGCGGACCTTTTGTTATGGGGGATTATCAGTTTCGATCTAAGCTGAGAAATAGTATTGAACCATCCATGACTTTCTGAAGAGTGTATCAACTGGATGCACATTATCTCTTGTCAGGGAGACTAAAGCTAGAGAATAAACTTTAAGAAAAAGATGCATTGATATTAACAGACATACTATGAAGACACCTACCAATATTTACAACTTACACAGACACCTGTAAGCATGTCATCAAATTATAAAGTGGGGACTTTTTTGCGATTGAAACGAATGCACTTTCATATAATCTATAATCGGGTTTTCCAGAGAATGTTCCAGAAGAGTACACATGGTCCAGTTTGGTGTTCAGTTGACATTATCGCATGTTTCAACACACAGAGGGAGAAAAATGTCCCCTGCCTGAGAAGCAGCAGCCTATTGTTCTCTCTCTCTTATGTTGTTCCATCTGATAGCAAAGTGTAAGACCATAAAATCCCTGTGTTATCTTTACCACTAGTGAAGGATTTCTGGTGAGAATTCACTGGTATCTCTCAACTGCCTGAAACAAAAGGAATTCAGCCAAATTCCAGAGTGAAATCCCACTCCCAGTAGCTCGTGTGAGCAGAATAACTTCAAAGGCAGAATAACATTTGGGCACTCTATCATTTTACCATTTGTTATGAATCCAACTTTCAGTGTCTCACACTTTTCTAGAAAATGACCTACTCTGAGACCCACATCATTGGTCACATCACAAAACTGGTTGCATTTAAGATTGGTGTAACCAGTGGAGGAGTGGGACTGGAAAAGTACGGAGTGACCTCCCAACATTGGTTGAAACACAAATGAGAAATTTTCAAAGGGCTGTTCAAGTGGCAATTCCCTTCCCCAGAAGTTTGTGGTGCCTGGATGCTTGCATTTATTCAAAGTTATATTTGGTGACATTTGACAGAAAAGTGAATGTAGGAAAATGGCATACAGACAGAAAAATGCTGCTGAGACCACAATCACATCACCCATGGAATTTGTGAGTGGTGGAGGGGTGACAAAGTGTCTAATAGCCCACTCCTGCTGCTCAGCCCTATGTCCCTATGTTCTATTCAGCTCCTCACTGCTCCTGATATTAGCAGATGGAGGCCGCCTGCTCCAAATACCTGGTCCACCGGAACACAGGATATCATTCAATCCCTCAAGACTGTCACACACGGTTTGGTTTGGTTGGAACACTAGGCTGGTTTCGAAAGACACCTCTCGTTTCTTTACAGAGCGTCTCCTCTCTGCAACTTGTGCTTCATTTGTTGGTCATGTTGGAGACCCAGATTCACTGTGAATACAGTTCCCATCCCTCATCCTGAGATGACTCACAAAATACTTTATTCTCTGTGACTGCAACATTCAATAACAGAACGTTCAGGAAAATTACAATTATTAACTTTGTAATTACAGAATATGAGAACATAAGAAGCAAGATTAGGTGACTCGGACGGTCAACCCATTGTATACCATTATGGCTGACCTACTGTTAGCAATAACTGGTCTTTAATGCCCAATTCTTCACACCCTTTAACTCTCTGACAGGCCAGAAATTCATGTACCACCTCTTTGAATACTTTCAGTGATGTAACCCTCCTCACTATATAGCCCAGATTCCTGGCATTGATTACCCTCTATGAGAGGAAAACACTCCTAACACAGACACCATCATCTATTGATATGAACAAGAGGTGAACACAGGGGCTCAGGAAAGAGTGAATGGCCTCGCCAACAAGGTAGCATTTGACTGTGGATGGCTTCAGGACCACCTACTTATTTGAGCTTAATAGGAATCAGGTGTACCCTCCCCACTGGTTGGGGTCTTTCAGAGCACAAAGGAAGATGTTTGTGTTCGGTGACCGACAATCCTGTCAGTCATGGGACATCTCTGAAGGAAATCCTCAGGGTAGCTGCCTCAAAACAAACAACTTCAGCTGCTTCATCACTGTCTTACCTTATCATAAGTTCAGAAATGGGGATGGTCACTGAAGACCACCCAATGATCAGAACAATGTGTCACACCTCAGCTCCTGAACTAGTCTGTGTCCATGAGCGGAAGAACCGGACAGCATTCAGGTTTGTGCTGTTAAAATGTCGGTAACATTCATGTAACAGCAAGGCCAGACACTCTACATTTCCACAGTTAAATGAAGAGCTCATTCAGCATCTCAGGCACATTAGAAACGGATATGTGGAAGCCATTCAGCCCATCGAAACTACTGAACAAAGAGAGGAATAGCCGATTCAATCCTCCTGCCTGTTCCACAGGAAGAGAAGAGGTCTGATTACCAAAACAAGCTGTTAAACAGGAACAGGCAGGGCCAGGTCAGACTGATGAACCTGTTCCATGGGACCTGGAGGAGGCCATTCAGCACCTCGAGACACTTATACAGGAACAGGAGGGTGTCATTGATGCTCCAACCTGACAAATCATTGGAGCATAGAACACATTCAGAGACGGATCCACGATGTTCCTCGTGGCTCCATTACCTGTGGGACACATGGCACTTTAACGTGGTTTGCTGGCAGTGAGAAAGGTAGCCAGATGCTTTGTCTCAAGTCTCAGAGGTGCATCTTCCATCTCTGAGAAGACAGACGCTTGTTCTCCATGGACGTCACAAGCTGGTGGGAATAGTTAACTGTTTTATAATTTAGGTATTGTGGCTGTTGTAGGGATTGTGGATAACATGACGTTTAATGCAGTATCATACACTAAATGCACTGCATTAATGTGGGGAGAATTTATTCAAAGACTGACCCTCTGTCTCTCTCAATCAACATATGGAGTGGGGGTGGGATGAGGGGAACGTCCTCGGAGGCTCTTAACCTATTGAGAATCATTTAACCCGAGTTAATAAAAGCCATGGAATTTATCATCGTATCAGTGCCTGTTTAGAACATCATGAGTGACTGTTCATCTCCCTTAAGGTTCAATACAATCATCTCTTATTCTGTCACAGAGTTTCACTCACTGCTCATGGTTCCATCACCCCAGGGATCAGTCTGGTGAAACTTGAGACCAAGTCTATCCACAGTACCCCAAATGCTTCCTCAAGAACACTCTCAGGGATGATCGCAATAATCTTTTTCTCTCACTGAGACATCGCCGTTTCTTTCCTGTGCCACAAGAAGCCATTCCTTCTCTATGCACTATCACTGACACGGAATGTATAAGTTTCTTACATCTGTACGTCAGCATCAATAAAGCCAACACCAGAGATGCGTATGGAGATGTGCATCACTCTCGGGGAGAATTTCAATGAGATGAATACACATAAAGTAGGGGATGATCACTTACTTGAATAGAAATGAGCTATAGGAATAAGGGAAACAGGCAGAGGAAGGGAGCTATCTTTACTTCTGTTCTTCTCTCACAGGATATATGCAGCCCTGGTCACGGCAGCATGTTATGCCGATCTTGAACTGAGTGTTTGGTTCAGCAGTTCCACACGACAGTAAAGAGAAAAGCACATTCCTGTGGGATTGTAGTGTTACAACACAGGATACATACTCCTGCTTATTGTAAAACCAACAACAGGGAAATGGTTTATCCACTGCAGTAGTCCATGATAATTCTAGAGTCCTAAGCTATTTGAAGTAAAAATTAACAACTTTATTTCTTAAAGTATAGCAGGGAATAATAGACGAACGAATATTTACAGCTTCTTCCTCTAAGAAATATGTTATCCCCCCCCCCCCCCCCATTATGCTAGTCCTATTAGACTCCTAATTAAGATTTACAAAGTTTCTAATCTCAAAACCAAGAAGCTTTTGGTTCTTCTTCATATTCCTGTCTTCTTTTCTTCTTTGAGATTCTGCTTTTACCAGTTACTAATCAATAAAGTTACCGAGAGGAGAACTATTTTTCAGGCAGTCTTTGCCTACTGGTAACTTGGCAGTTATCCTCTCAACTGTCAACTTCCCCCTATACCATTGGAATGTGTCATTGGCTTTTAAGATTATCAATATACTAAATTCAAACTTGATTGGAGGTGGGCATTTTGGGTTATAATTTAAACTGTTTGGCTGAATTTGTTTTTGTCTTGAGAAAATAAGCTAATCGAGACGTTCAACCAAATGTTACATTAAATCTATTTTTCAGAAGACTTGGTGCTGTCAGGTAGTTATTGCTGGCTTTTAATTCTATTAAAGGTGCAGAACACCCACATGTTCATCACAGAAGTCACACTGAAACCTGACTAGGGAAGATGGACACATTGACTTCGCTTTAGGACTTGGGGAAAGCAGATGGGCTTTTATGGCAAATGAAAGTAGTTGCTTTTAATTTCCCTCATGAGATATCAACAGACTATTATTCTGTGGCTCTAGAGTATGAGTCTTGAACACCATAAACTGTTGTCTCGTTTGTACAGAGAACAAGTTAAACATCCTCAAGAGCATTTTTTAAGTGACGGATATATGGTTAGAAGGAACTTGAAACTGTTTCATCTGGATTAAACAAAGGCACAAATTATGGTTTATTCAGAAGTTGCAATGAGACTGAGACGAGGCTGGAGTATCATGACGGTGGTATTGGACAGGATTGGTGAGTGGGGACGAGATGGAGATGTAAATCTGTGGAGGACAAAATGGATTATGGAGTTTGAGAACAGTCTGGTTCCTTCTTGCATATCAGTGAGTAATTTAGAAATAGTAGTTTGATACTGATTAATATAAGGAAAGGAGGTTCTGTTTGTAACTGAAGACATTGTTTTGCACGATCCAAATTTTATATATCATGAGCAGAAATTCAGTTCAACTCAATTTAGTAGAGAAATATAATGACTTACCAGGAACACCAACTATAGTGAGGATGGGATAGTAACCACCTTGAATAATCCAAAGGATATCCTGGATCCGTGATGCTAATGATATCCAAGGCTGAGAAAGATAGTAAAGACCCGAGGATAAACTCCTGTCTGTAATTTGTAATATTCCAGTCTAATATTCTCAGATTCTGATAGATTGTTGAACCATTCCAGTCAAATGATCTCAGATTCTGATCCATTGTTGTACCATTCCAGTTTACTGATCTTAGATTCTGATTCACTATTAGAACATTCAAATCGAAGGTCCTCCCATTCTGAACCATTATTGTAATGCTCCAGTCTAATGTTCTCAGATTCTGATCTCTACTGCCCCTCTCTCTCGAGCTGATGATCCGTGTTAGTACTGTCAGCGATGCTCCAACTCATACTATGGGATAACACGCTGAAAAGAGCCCATTTATCATTCAGTGATGGAAACGCTCCACTGGGATAATTAGGATCCACGGAGATTGACATTAATCACAGTCACTGAACAAATAGCTCCAGTTAACCCCTTTCAATTTACCATGATTTTATTAAAATTCTAAAGAACGTTTAAAATTTATACATTTGGCATGGGATATGTGGGAGTGACTGAGGGACGGAATATTGGAGATGGTAGATTGATTGCGTGCAATCAATCAATCTGCCTTGGATATGGTAATAATGACAAAGGATTGTCAGAACATAAACAAGGTTCTCCGTTTATAAACGGAAACACACAGTCTGTAACTACTGATCAGTGGTTATAATGTCAGTAAAATATGGAGAGAACTTTTCTAGTCCAGAATCTGACCGGAAAATGTGCCTATGATAACATGAGTGATAACCGACAACTGATATGGATATGTTAACAGAGAATATGACGCGTCACACAATTCAGATGGTTATTCGAGGATCAGAGAGGGCAGGTGAGGGTCATGCTGTTAATGTTATCGATGTCAATCAACTGTGATTAAGTACCATTGGATTTCAATTGCAGTGTGATTATGATATTGGGGACATGGCTGCTGAGACTGGAGTGAGGGAACATGATATTTCCCAGTCATCAGTAGTGAAACGTTACTCTTTGTAAATCATTTGAAGATCAAATTCCAGGATACAACTCCAATGAGAAATGTGGAGAGCCAATATTAACCATACAACCAGAAGACATTGGAGCAGAAATTTGGCCATTAGGCCCATTCAGCCTGCTATGCCATTCAAAATTGGCTGTTAGGTTTCTCAACCCATTCTCCCGCTTTCTACCTGTAACCCTTGATCCACTTTACAGTCAAGAACCGATCTGTCTCACTCTCAAATGTACTCAATCACCTGGACTCGACAGCCTTCTGTGGCAGTGAATTTCATCGATTCACCACCCTCTGACTAGAGATGTTTCTCTTTATCTCTGTTTGGAAAGGTCTTCTCTTTACTCTGTCCATTCTGGAACTTGTCTCTCCTACCATTGGATATATCTTCTCAAAATCCACTCTGTCCCTGGACTTGTAGTATTCTGTAAGCTTCAATTAGACCTCCTAACATCTTTCTGAACTCTATCAAATACAGACCCAGAGCTCTCAAATATTCTTCATATGTCAAGCTTTTCATTCCTGGCACCATTCTCGTGAATCTCGTATGAAAACGCTGCAAGACCACTACATGTTTCCTGAGATATGGGACCCAAAACTGCGCACAATAATCCAAATGTAGCATGACCAAAGCCTTGTAGAGTCTTAGAAGTACATCCCTGCTTTTATCTTTAGGCCTTCTTGAAATAAATGCCATCAATGTATTTGCCTTCCTAACTACTGACAACCTGCAACTTTACCTTTCAAGACTCCTGGACTAGAACGCCCTAGTCTTTTTGTACTTCAGATTTCTGAATTTGCTTGCTATTTGTAAAATAGTCTATGACTCTATTCATCCTGGCAAAATGCTTTTCCACACTTCTCCACATTGTACTTCATCTGCCACTTCTTTGTTCATTCTCCAAACCTGTAAAAATCCTTCAGCAGGTGAAAGTGAGGACCGCAGATGCTGGAGATCAGAGTCAAAAAGTGTGGTCATAGAAAAGTACAGCCTGTCAGGCAGCATCCGAGGAGCAGGAGATTCGACGCTTCAGGCATAAAGCCTTCATCAGGAATGTGGGGTGGGCGGAATGGGCCAGAGAGATAAATGAGAGGGGCTGGTTCTGGGAGGAAGGTCGCTTGGAAGGTGACAGCTCGATGAAGGTGGGTGGTGATAGTGATAGGTCAGAGTGGAAGCTGGAGTGGATAGATGGGAAGGAAAAGGACAGGTAGGACATTTCAAGACGGCTGTTCTGAGTTGGTCGGTTTGATCTGGGATAAGATGGACGGTGGGGAGACGAGGAAACTGGTAAAATTGTCCTTGATAACGTGTGTTTGAAGGGTCCCAAGGCAGAAGATAATGCGTTCTTCATTCAGACGTCAGGTGGTTAGAATTTGACAGTGGATGAGGCCACAAACCTGCAAAGCCTTGGCGGAGTCGGTGGGGGAGTTGAAATATTCAGCCACAGGGCAGTGGGGTTATTGGATGTGTGTGTCCGAGAGTATTCCCTGAACAGTTCTGCAAGTTAAAATCCTTTCTCGCCAATGTAGTGGAGACCAGCAGCAATGGACAGATTAGAAGAGGTGTTTGAATGCACAGGATGTTATCTGCCGGATGTGGAAGGATCCTTTGGGGCCTTGAGTGGAGGTGAGGAGGGAGGTGTTGGCACAGGTTTCATACGTGTTGTAGTGGCAAAGGGAAAGTGTCGGGAGTGGAAGGTGGCTTGTTGGGGTTGTGTGGACCTGACGAGGGACCTGTGAGGGAATGGTCACAGCAGTATGATGATAGGGGTAGGGAGGGAAGTATATCTCTGGTGGTGGGGTCTGACTGTTGGTGGCAGAAATGACGGGGGATGATGCGTTGTAGCCTGAAGTTGGTGGGATGCAAGGCAAGCTCCAGAGAGGTTCTAACTTGTTGTAGTTGGAAGGGTGAAGTTCAAGGGCAGAGTTTTGGGCACTTGAGGAGATGTGCTAGAGCACCCTCCTGCAGCTGAACCACCTCTTCAATGCTACCTGTCCCTCTATCTATCATTGCACTGTTTGAAAGCTTGGCCAGGATGCCCTCAGTTCCTTCATATCGATAATGAATGCACAAAGTGAAAAGCTGTGGTCCCAAAACTCAGTCTTGTGGAACACCACTTGTCACTGGCTGTCATCCTGAGAAGGACACTTTAATCCACACTCTCTGCTTTCTGTCAGACAGCCAAACTTCAACTTCCACCGTGCCTCTAACACCATGGACCCATATCTTTCTCTATAGCCTCATGCATAGCACCTTGTCAAAGGATTCTTGAGGTGCAGATGGATAACATCTATCGGTTCTCCTTGATCAAATCTGCACATTATTCCCTCAATGTATTCTAGCTGGCTTGTCAGGCATGACCTCCCCTTGATGAAACCATGCTGACTCTTTCCTATTTTACCAAAGGCCTTCAAGTATTCAGAAATCCCATTCTTCACGATGAATTCCATGATGTTACCCACAACCAAGTCTGCAAATCAGTCTGCAGTTTTCCATCTTCTGCCTAACTCCCTTATTAAACAGGGTGACGTGTTAGCAATTATACAGCCACTTGGCCCTTTCCTGATTTTAGTCATTCCTGAAAGATTACCACTTTCGCTTGCACTAACTCTTCAGCGATCTCCCTTACAAGTCTAGGGCGTAGTCCATCTGGTCCAGGTGAGTTATCCACATTCAGGCCATTCCGTTTTCTAACATGTTGTTCTTGGTGATGGCCACTGTATTTAGGACTTCCCTCTCACTTTCTTCAATTCTTGGGTAATTACTCGTGTATTCCACCGTGAAGACTGATGCAAAATTCCTCAGCCATTTCTTTGATTCCCACTACCCTCTTTCCAGCATCATTTCCGAGTGGTCCATATTCACATTTACCTCTCTTTTGCACTTTATATATCTAAAGAATCTCTTACAGTTTCCTTTATATTACTAGTTAGCTTACCCCATACTTAAGCTTCGCCCTCCTTCTTTATTTTTTCTTACCTTCCGTTGGCTCCAATTCTCCATTTTTCCCACTGCCCTTCACTCTGCTTGATCTTTTGCTTATATAGCATCCCTGACTTCCTTGTCAGCACTGGTTGCCTCATCCTCCCTGTACCATACCTCTATTACTCAGCATGAATCTCTGCAGTGTCTTTTAAATTATCGTGGAATTTCCAGCCATTGCTGTTCCCCTGTCTTTCCTGTTAGACGCCTGTCCCGGTCAATTCTACCCAGCTTCTCCCTTATGCCTCTCCAATTGCCTTTATTCAGATGAAATACTGTTCACTCTGATTCTATCTTCTCTCTCAAATTGCAGAATAAATTCAACCATGTTCTGATCACTGCTTCTGAAGTTTTCCTTCACCTTAAGCTCCCTTGTCTCGCCTGCGTCATTAAATCCAGTGTCATCTGATCCCGAGTGGGCTCCACCACATGATGCTCCAAAAAGCCATCCCCGTAGACATTCTTCAAATTCCTTATCTTGCGATTCACTACCAACATGGTTTTCCATTGCACTTACATATTGAAATCCCCCATGATCATTGTAACTTTGCCTTACCTGCAGATCTTTTCTATCTCCTGGTGTATCTTGTGCCCTAGCTCCTGACTACTCTTTGGAGGTCTGTGCAAGTCTCCAACTGTGGTTGTCTTACCTTTGTGGTTCCTCAATTTTACGCACACAGATTCTACACCATCTGACCTTACTTTCTTTCTTATTGTTAATTTAATTTCATTTCTTATTAATAATGTGGACCCACTCTCTCTATCTTTTCGATAGGATATATGTCCTTGAATATCCTAATCCCCTTGCAGCCACTTCTCTCTGATGCACATCACGTCATACCTATCAATTTCAATCTATGCCACAAGCTCATTTACCCTATTCCTTATACTGCTCGCATTCAGATATAACCCTTCAATCTTGTGTTAACGGTCCCTCTTCTATTGCCATTTGTTTGTCCAGTGTGATTGAAGTTTAATTACTTACACTTTCCATACACTCTGTTCTATTTGCGTTATGCTGGAGATTTGAATAACCTCTCCTGAGCTCTGTACTCTTACCTCCTTTTTTCTAATTAAACCCTATAACCCTATAACCCTATCCCACCCCGCGCACACACATACACACACACACACACACACACGGTTCAGATGAAGACTGTCCCATCGGAACAGGTTATTACTTTCTTCGTAATAAAATGTGTTTAAAGTTTGTGAGAAGATTTGTAGCTCTGGTGCTCGTTGTTCTGGTTCTGTTCGCCAAGCTGGGAATATGTGTTGCAGACGTTTCGTCCCCTGTCTAGGTGACATCCTCAGTGCTTGGGAGTCTCCTGTGAAGCGCTTCTGTGATCTTTCCTCCGGCATTTATAGTGGTTTGAATCTGCCGCTTCCGGTTGCCAGTTCCAGCTGTCAGTTCCAGTGGTCGGTATATTGGGTCCAGGTCGATGTGCTTATTGATTGAATCTGTGTTTGAGTGACATGCCTCCAGGAATTCTCTGGCTGTTCTCTATTTGGCTTGCCCTATAATAGTAGTGTTGTCCCAGTCATGTTGCTTGTCATCTGTGTGTGTGGCTACTAAGGATAGCTGGTCGTGTCGTTTCGTGGGTAGTTAGTGTTCATGGATGCGGATAATTAGCTGTCTTCCTGTTTGTCCAATGTAATGTTTTGTGCAGTCCTTGCATGGAATTTTGTGTACAACATTGGTTTTGCTCATGCTGGGTATCGGGTCCTTCGTTCTGGTGAGTTGTTGTCTGAGAGTGGCTGTTGGTTTGTGTGCTGTTATGAGTCCTAGTGGTCGCAGTAGTCTGGCTGTCAGTTCAGAAATGCTCCTGATGTATGATAGTGTGGCTAGTCCTTTGGGTTGCGGCATGTCCTCGTTCCGTTGTCTCTCCCTTAGGCATCTGTTGTTGAAATTGCGAGGGTATCCGTTTTTGGCGAATACATTGTATAGGTGTTCTTCTTCCTATTTTTTGCGTTCTGGTGTGCTGCAGTGTGTTGTGGCCCTTTTGAACAGTGTCTCAATACAACTTCTTTTGTGTGTGTTGGGGTGGTTGCTTTCGTAGTTCAGTACTTGGTCTGTGTGTGTGGCTTTCCTGTATACCTTTGTGGTGAATGCCCCGTTCGGTGTTCTCTGTACCATCACGTCTAGGAATGGGAGTTGGTTGTCCTTTTCTTCCTCTCTAGTGAATCGGATTCCTGTGAGTGTAGTGTTGATGAGTTGGTGTGTGTTGTCTGGCTGTTTGTAAGAACAGCCTTTCCACATATTCTCCATGAGACATCACAGTCATTTCAGCTATCAGTCCAGTAAACCTCCTTTGAACCACCTCCAAAACATTTACACCTTTCATGAGAAAAGGGGTCTAGGGTATTTCAAGGATATGTAAGATGTCATCGACCCATAGTATCACTACCTGGGACACCATCACACAAACTGGCTAAAGAACTACAGCAGAAACTGAAACACCTGATCAGCGGATCCAGACAATCTATGCAATCAACACAGGAATTCTTGGACATCATTAGAAATATACACATAGACAAGGAAGAAACCATGGTCTCATTCGATGTTTTGGCACTGTTCACCTCTCCTGACAAAACCCCAGCCAGAGAAACAATAGCCAACCTGCTGGACATGCAGAACGGACAACAAGACGGGGAACCAATCAACAAAACTGCACTGGACCTGTGCCTCACCAACACTGAACATTCAACAACCAAATATATGAACAAATCAACAGCACCCCCATGGGCTCAACCATCTCTGGACTCATAGCAGAAGCAGTAATGCAAAGATTCGAACAAACAGTCTTACCGCAAATTCAACCTAAACTCTGGGTCAGATATGTGGTTGACACCTTTGTAATCATTAAAAACACAGAAATAGAGGACACACACCAGATCATCAACGCCACACTCACAGGAATCCGATTCACTAGAGAGGAAGAGAAGGACAACCAACGCCCATTCCTAGACGTGATGGTACAGAGAACACCGAACGGAGAATTCACCACAAAGATATACAGGAAAGCCACGCACACAGACCAAGTACTGAACTACGAAAGCAACCACCCCAACACACACAAAAGAAGTTGCATCAAGACACTGTTCACAAAGGCAACAACACTGCAGTACACCAGAACTGCAAAAAGAGGAAGAAGAACACCTATACAATGTATTTGCCAACAACGGATACCCCGCAATTTCATCAACAGATGCCTAAGGGAAAGACAACGGAACGAGGACATGCCACGACCCAAAGGAATAGCCACACGACCATACATCAAGATCATTTCCGAACTGACAGCCAGACTACTGCGACCACTAGGACTCATAACAGCACACAAACCAACAGCCACTCTCAGACAACAACTCACCAGGACGAAGGATCCAATACCCAACATGAGCAAAACCAATGTAGTGTACAAAACCCCATGGAAAGACTGCACAAAACACTACATAGGACATACAGGAAGACAGCTAACGATCCGCATCCATGAACACCAACTACCCACGAAACGACACGAGGAGCTATCCTTAGTATACACACACGCAGATGACAAGCAATATGATTCGACAGGGACAACACGACTATTATAGGACAAGCCAAACAGAGAACAGCCAGGGAATTCCTGGAGGCATGTCACTCAAACACAGATTCAATCAATAAGCACATCGACCTGGACCCAATATACCGACCACTGCAACTGATAGCTGGAACTGACAACCGGAAGCGGCAGATTCAAACCACTATAAATGCCGGAGGAAAGATCACAGATGCGTTTCAGAGGAGGCTCCTAAGCACCGAGGATGTCACCTAGACAGGGGACGAAACGTCTGCAACACAAATTCCCAGCTCGGCGAACAGAACCACAACAATAAAATGTGTTTATTCAAAACAAAATACTTGGACAAGGCACAAGCGTTTCTGCACATACCAAAACATGAAAACTACAAAGAGGCAAGTCTGTTAAAATTCACTTACTATGTGGAGCTATATGAATTGAAATGTGAATTACAAAACCACGGACGAGGTGTTCAAGCTTTATTGGTCATTATTTGACCCACAGCTGAGATGCTGATTTTCCCCCAGTCAGTAATCCCCCTCACTGAGATTCTCTCGCCTTGTCTGTCACACAGTGTCCAGAGGGACTACAATTTCCTGTTGGCCCAGAATATTTAAATTAATTCACCTTCTCCCTGGAACCAATCTATAGTTATTTTGGACCTTGTTCAGCAGTCAGCAACCCAGCTCTGTGATATTATTGGCGATAAATGATCTGGGATGTCAGTATAGTGCTCACAGGGTAAAGCACCAGACAAAGGGCTTGCAGTCTGTGGGAGTTTCTAAATAAAATGTCTGTGTATTTCTCCTCGTGCTGTTTTCTGATCTAACTTCACACTCGTCTGACACCCCTTTTTCTCACTCACTCTGTCGCTCCGTTTTCACTCTATTCCTTATATCTCTCTTCACTTCATTCTTCTTTGTTAATTTTTCTCTCTCTCACGCACACACGCACGCACACACACACACACATGCAGTTCTCTCTTTTTTCAAATTGTGATGCTGGAGAGCTCATCGTTGTACAATTTGCTAAACGGCCTTAATCAGTGCTCGATTAATTCTGAAGCTCTTTGAACCACAATGAAGACTTTAACACAATAAAGACATCAGGTGCCTGGAGAGACAAGCTGGTCCTGCCAAGGACACAGTGCAGAATCATCCTTTATCTCTTCCTGTTGCCTGATATGCAGCGGCCTTGAAATATCTGTTCAAAAAAAATAGATTGAAATTCGTGCTGTCGGGAGGACGTTCACCAGACGTTCACCAGCTGTCAGGATTTAACAAGCAGTTGCCACATACAAAATGTGGATTTGCCTGACAGCATCTCCTTCAAATTGACATGGCCTAGCTCTGCCTGATGTTCACGTAATTTGCCTTCCGCCAATTCAGTAGATTCCCACAAGGTCCTGACATATCCGTGTTCATAGCTATCTTAAATCTGAAGGAGCTGTGACCACTGTTTCGAAAATTAAGTCCGACTGAAAGGTCAGTCACCTGTCCAGGTTCATTAGTCAATACGAGATCCAGTATGGTTCTTCCTCTGGTTGGACTATCCACATACTGTTGCAGTTAATAAATTCTGCCCCGTCGAAGCCTCTTGCTCCAAGGGACTCCCAGTCATTACTGGAGATCTTAAAGTCACTCACGATGATCTCTCTGATTTTTAATACACCTTTCCTTAATCGACGTACATTTCTGTTCCTCAATCCCTCCGTGGTTGTTGGGGGGGATTATTGAAACGCAGTGCTTGCAGCCATCTTATTTTTGAGCTTTACCCATATTGCTGCAGTGGATGATCCCTCCTGTATGTCCTCTTCAAGTAAAGATGGAGCATTCTCCCGATTAGTAAAACACCTCGTCCACCTCTTTTACCTTCCTCTCCATCTCGCATAAAACAATGAAACCCTGGAATGTTAAATGGCCAGTCCTTTCCCTCTCTCAACCAAGTCTCTGTAAAGCTGCAACATCATAGTCCCATGCACGGATTCAGGCTGTCAGTTCATCGGTTTTAACCATAATAATTCTTCCATTGAAATAAATACACTTCAGCCCAAATCCATCAGATCCTGACCTGATATTTGGTTTGAGTTTCCCTGATGTAAATTCTCCTTGTCTATTCTCTGGTAATAGGAGATTAGAAAAGACTGTCAGTAAAGCAGAAAATATTGCAAACAGACAATTTCTTTTTCCTCCCTTGTCCCTTCTATCTGTACTTTGCATCACACACTGTCCAATTCCAATAAACTGCTGGATAATTATTATGCTTCAAACAACAGTCTCCAGCTTCTCACTGCACATTCTTCAACTCTCTCTGGACCTTTGGATTGACTGTTTTCTGATCCCCCTCTCAACCAAATCTCTGTAATATATATATCATAGTTATATATACTCATTCAAACTCCAAGCTCCAAGCTCATCTGTCTTGCCTGCCATGCTGCTCTCATTAAAATCAGCACACTTCAGACCGCCAGCCCCATTGTGTTCACTCCCAACTGCCAGTTTGTTGCTAGTCTTAGCTGTACTGGGATTAGTCTGCAACTGCTCTTCAGTCACTGTGCTTGTGGGTGTACTGCTCAGGCTCTCCCCCCCCCTACCCCCTTCCCCCCAAAATCACACTAGTTTAAACCCTCCTGAGTGACAATAGCAAACCTGCCTGCCAGAAGATTGCTGCCGGTTCACGTCCATCCCGTCCTTCTTGTGCATTTCATACTGTCCCAGGATTCCCAATGACTCACATAGCGGAGATTGCTGCCAGTTCAGATGCATCCCGTCCTTCTTGTGTGTATCCTATCGACCCGGGAATCCCAATGATCCACATATTGGAGATTGCTGCCAGTTCACGTCCATCCCGTCCATCTTGTGTATATCCTACCAACCCGGGAATCCAAATGATCCATATATTGCAAGTGCTTCCTATACTACCAGTTGTTTAGCCATGTTTTTAACTTTACTGCCTTCCTATCCCTAACCTCACTGGCACGTGGCATAATCTAGTCTCTCCAACATTCAAATATCCTTTCAGCACAACTCCGGCAAGATCTTTACTTTGAAATGGATAGACTGGACAATAAAAACTTAGTGTGATCTCATTAAACAGGAAAGTGGAGACCAATGAATCAGTCGCAATGATCACAGGATATCTATCACCTTCACCAAACCTGTCTGACAAGGTATAGATATAGAGCATCTATTTGTAGATGGACGAGGATAAACAGAATTAGTCCAAAAGACCAGAAAATGTCATTACAGATGGCTGTCATTCAGCCTGTTTACTCTGCTTTGCTGTTCAATTGGATTTTAGCTATTCTGTTCCTTTTAAAGGCAGAGTCTTTGCCCCGCATCCCTGGTGGGTCAGAAAGTGCCCAGTGGCTTTGTGTGCTCCTTGCGTAGGGAGCATCCAGTGCCAGGCGATGGGGTGTGGGGAATCCCAGGGTGGCTTGATGAAAGGCTGCATGCAGTGACGGATGGACTCAGGGATTGAGAGAGACAGAGTAGGTAATCAGGGACATGCACTCACATAAGTAGCTGGGCAAGATTCCCAAGCACTCGGGGAGCCCGAGCACCAGTGCCACTTTTACAATAAACCCGTCATATTTGCAGCAATTCTCCATCAAATACAAGTAATTATACTGCAGATGGCAGAAACCTGAAACAAACATAGAAACATACACTGGAGAGAGAAAAGAGTTAATTCTCCCAATGCAGAAACGGGGAGATTGTAAAAAAAACTCCACAAAGACAGGGTCCAGAGATTGGAATTATTCTTATTTGAATGAAAATAGTCTTACCAGTGATAGGCAACATGGCTTTGTGCAGAGAAGGTCATGTCTTACCAAATGAATGGAATTCTTTGCGGAAGGGACAAAATTTATTGATGAGGGAGGGTCTGTAGATGTCATGTACGTGGACTTCAGGAAGGCGTTTGGCATGTTTCCCCATGGTCGGGGTATGTCGAAAGTGAAGTCACATGGTGCGCGAGCTGGTGAATAAAGAACTGGCTGGGAAACAGGAGGCAGAGAATAGTAGGGGGAGGGAGTTTCGCAAAATGGAGAACTGTGACCAGTGGATTATTTTAAGATGTTTCTGGAAACATACATGAATGGGCAGGGAACAAAGAGATACAGATCCTTAGAAAATTTGCGACAGGCTAAGATAGAGGATTTGGATCGGCACAGGCTTGTACCACCGAATGTCCTGTTTCTGTGCTGGAATGTTCTTTGTTATGACATTATCAATGACCCATCAGACCTCAGTAATGTTCTCCTATAACCTCTTCCATCTGGCTAAAAGGTACAGAAGCTTGAAAACACTGAGCAGCTGGTTCAGGAATAGCTTCATCCTGAATGTTATTAAAGTGATGAGTGTACTCTTTAATCTCAGATAATGCTGATCTTGTTCCTGTTGATCTCGCCTCGCCCACGCCCTGTGCAGCATAACCTGCATGGCTCTCAAACATATTTTATAGCCATTGTTCTGTAATCATTGTTTAATATGCTTTGCCTGTATATCTTGGTAGAGGTCAAAGTAAATCCTCACCTCCCTTCCCCCAGTTCCTCCAGTGCTCACTCCCAGCTGTCTCTGATCCCCACCCCAGCACACTGTGACCCCATCCCCACTCCCTGTGTGCTTTGTATCTCACTATTTCTCTCACACTGTCTGTTTCCGTGTTTTCCTTTTCTCTGTCTTCTGCTTCTTTCCCAGATTACAATCTTCCCTTCTCCCTGTTCTTGTGACTGTTTGTTTCTTGTTTTGTTTCCTTTCTCTGTTTTACTGACTGTCCTTCTGTTTGCCTCGCTGTGTTCTCTCTCCCCTTCTACGTGTCTGTCTCTTTCTCCCTCGTTTTGATGGTGATGGCTTCTCTATTATTTTGAAGCATGTGATGGCTCTTTGGTTGGATGTTGGCAATACAATAAACTCAATTTGGTATCTTAGACATAATTTAAATTTATTGGTTAAATTTCAATTGTTGTCAAAACAGCAATCAGAATGTAGATATCCATTTAACGGTCAATTGTTACATCTAAATATTTTGGAACTGCCTTCTCCCAGTGCTCTGCATACTGGCAACTGAAAGCTTTCTATTCATGTGCATAATAGTGTGACGGTAACTGCTCTTCCCAGAACCATAATGAACTATAGACGGATTTGTGCATAGCCCAGACTATCATGGAGGACAACCTTCCATCCATTTATGCTTCTCATTGTCAGTGAAAGGCTGGCAACATCAAATATCTCTCCCAAAATGGTAATGATCTCCAACAACCTCTTCCAGGAGGGAGGAGATACAGAGACTTGAAAACATGGACCAGCTTGCTCAGGAATACCTTCTTTCCTACCGTTATTAGACTGACGAATTGACATCTCTAATTTTTCAAATAATGTTAATCTTGCGAAAGTCGATCTTGAATTCCACAGCTCCTGTGTTGCTGTCACCTTGTCCGCCTCACTCTGTCTAAGTGCCCTGTGAGGCTCAAGGTCTTCTCAAGGGCAATCAACAAAGTGAACTAATGCTGCCCAACCAGCGATTCCTATATCCCATTAATAAATATAAGAACATGACGACACTCAGGGAACACAGACAGGTCGGATCAAATCGCTTTAAACATGATCTTAGATAGATCGAGATTTCCCTCAGTATCTGAAAGTAGAGTGTTCCTACAAAGCCTTTCATAAGCTGAAAAGGCATAAAGTGAAGTAGCATTAATTTATGTGCGAAAAATTTACTTTTCTTGTTAAAAGTGAAAATCCTCTTCGGATTTCTTTTGGTTAGTGAAAACAGGACATAATGGAAGATTTGAGGAAAGAGAAGTGGAAAAAAGCGAATTTTTGAAAAGCGGGGTATCCATGTACCACCATCGGCATGATATTCAGGAAGGTGGGAAAAGTTAAAAATAAATGAGGAGGATCTCATATTTTATTTCCAACCCAGCTGATAACCATTCCCTTTGTTTGCTCTTTGTCTTCTATCTCTCTCTTTCTCTATCGATTCAACTCACTCCTCCTGCCCTTCAAAGCAGACTTCCCTGTCACCAGCATTGTTCACACTATTTTCCAGCTGATATCAGTTCACAAAAGCTTCCCAGCACTTTCTGATCTTTTCTTTGCATTATTTATGCAATTTCAGATCTACAGCATCTTTCTTTATTTGGTTTAATCTTCAAGTTTGTTATTCCATGGGAAGTCGGCGTCTCTGCCAAGGGCAGCATTTGTTAATCATCACTAATTGCCCTGAAACTGACGCCATTCCTCAAGCCAATATGAAGTCAAGCACATTGATATGGGTCTGAAGTCACACTTAACCCAGACCGGGTAGTAACGTTAGATTTCTTTACCGAAGGTCATCAGTGAAACAGGAAAATTTTCAGACAAAATGTGGGTTTTATAGTTGTTTTTCGTGAAATGCACTTTTATTCCAATTCTTATCATTTTTATTTAAGTTCTGCCATCAGCTGTGGTAAGACTTGAAACAAATCGCTTGAAACAAAGTCTTTCGTTTAATAAGTTTTGCTCCTGAATTACATCCAGCGACATTCCTACTCTGATACATTGTCCTAATCATGAAGTAACGTCCGAGACAAGAACAATTTTGTGATTGAAATACTTGTAGCTGGAAAAGTGGCCAGGAGAGAGCTTGAAACATAAAGTCTGAATTTTACCAACGTACATACAACGGTTTGTTCAGCCACAGCAGTGATGCAGAGATGGAGACTGGGGACATTGTGAGCTGGTAGTGGATAGGGTTCGTGACAGAGAGAACAAGAGACAAAAATCAGTTCAGGGCAAAAAGGGATCTCGAGGTTGTGCACAGTTTTGTTCTCAGATATTTGTGAGGGAGTGGTCTGCAATTCAGATGAATGGAAACTGCAATTGAAATTGAAGATAAAAGTTTCTTTCATGGGAAAATACAGATAACAGAAATTGCAATGAAGTTCAAAATTGTTTATGGGATTAATGAATGGACAGAAGTAAAGAACACCAACAATAGCGAGAATAGGTTATGATTTGGAGATGCCGGTGTTGGACTGGGGTGTACAAAGTTAAAAATCACACAACGCCAGTCTATAGTCCAACAGGTTTAATTGGAAGCACACTAGCTTTCGGAGCGTCGCTCCTCCACCATAGGTTAGTCACACACTCTCCACCCCGCCCAAAATAATAATCAGCACCACTAATATCCGAAAGGGTAGAAATTTCCATCAGAGGAAAATATTGAAAAGAACCAAGGGAAGCCTCCTCTCCATTGGTGTAATTATCCAGTCCATTATTCGCAGATTCAGTTCTGTCCTCTCCACGTCTGTGCAGCTGCTGATCCCTGTTACTGTTGGAGCTGATGCATCTGCTCCTAGGCTGGGATAGCGCACTGAGTGAAGCTCCTCACCAATAGGACACAGTTACAATGCAGTCACTGAGCAAACAGCTCTAGATTTCAATACAGCACATTCAGTTCACAATATATCTGGACTGGACTGGACTCGATGCTGACATTGCTGGCTAATGGTCGCATCTCCGATCACTAATTCCTCTAGTGAAGTCAGTTGTGAAGGAGAATGATGGACGTTTTCTTATCGCAGGCTAGATGACTCTGTCCTGTTGTACGCTTGCAATGCTGTCACCATCATACCCCGAATCTCTGCCCCTCCACACAAAAAAACACAATCAGGATGTTGTTACAGTGCTGATGTCTCCTTCACGGGAACAAACCCCAGCCAACAGACTGTCACTGGGCACAACTGTCCTGAACATAGACAAGAAGTTTGGACTTCTCTGAATGGTCCTCTCACTGCTCTAATACAGAAACGTTGGACTTTCCATATAGAATATGTTTCAGGAATTAATTTATACAAATTGATAAAAATTTTAATGCAGTTTTATTTGCTGTAACGCAATAATTTTTCGCCTTTTCCCCCCTCAGTCCAAAACCAAAAGTGAACTTATTCATTAAGACTTATGAATTAATGAGTCAGATTTACCTAGTAGATCGGGCGGAATGGGGATAGTGGCTGTGGAGACTGCATGGGGAGTACAATGATATTCCCCAGTCATCATCACTCGTAACGTCAGATAGAATTAATATAGTTCACAACAAGGAACGAGCCAACGTTTGGGATTTGTAATGCTCAATGACAATGTGAACTGAACAGGATAATTTTAAAAGTAATAAAGTGAACTATATTTTATATACACACCATTTAATCATTGGGAATACAGATTGAGTAGTGTCACCGCATCTGAAGCAGTAACTTTGATGTCTCTTCACAGATACAGCCAGAACTGCTGAGCCTTCCCTCCAACGTCTGTTTTTGTTTGAGATTGATCATGTTGTTCATATCTGGCAGGATGCTTACAATTAAAAGCAGATGCTAATAACAAAATGTACAGGGCTACGTGGACAATACAGGAGAATGATAGTAGAAATATCGCTCATTCCAAACTGGAAGAGACAATAGGCTGAGTTTTGACCACCTTTGCTGTAATAATTCTATGTTATTCATAAAAGCTTTTGGAGATAGGAGAGACAAGCTAGTTCAATGAAGGACACAAGTGTTCAAAATCTATCCCTATTATTTAATGAAGTTTAGCTGCCTCTAACATCTATTTTCAAACAAAATAGATTTCCTGAGATTTACAAGATGTTCAGATTTTCTTTTTACTTTCTGTCTTAAAGAAGAAACAGATTTCGGCTGTAATTCAGGTGTCACAGACACACCAACTGTAATAGAAACATGAAAGGACCACATTGTCCAAATATTACCAAGGTCAACATGTAGACCTGTCAAGAAACATGAAATATAGAGATAATGGAAACATGAAATGCAAACAGAAAATGCTGGAGAAACGAAAAAGGTGGGGAAGCGTCTGCACAGAGCAACAGAATTAGCATATGTCATATGATGTGACACTGTTCTTAAAAGTCCTATTAGAATCAAAGGTTAATTTTTTTCATCTCTGCTCAGATGTTAGCAGATCTACTGAGTTTCGCTCCAGCTCTTTTGATATCTTTCTTCTTTCTGAACTGTGACAAAGAGTCCGATCTGAATGATAACAACAAAGTTGTTATCTCAGTTGAATCTTGAGTAACTTGTTATGGACATTAAATGAGAAATTACAAAGTTCCTATGTTTGACAGGGCTCTAAATATCGATGACGTATTGCATTGTGAGACCTTGCGATGAAAATATTGAAAAAAAACAGAAGTTACTGTAATCGCTCAGCAGGTCTGACAGGATCTATGCAAAGAAATCAGAGTTAACGTTTCAGGTCCAGTGCCCCTTCCTCAGAACTGATAGTAACACGGAATATGTTGGTTTATATGCAGAAGAGACTGGATAGTTCTTAATGGAGACTGTTAGTAGCTAACAATAGGGTGTGAGTAATAGAAGGCTATGTGACAACTCGGCATGGTGTATGGATAGGGGGCTAGGACTTTGGGGAGTTCAGGCCCGAAAATTATTGAACTTGATATTGAATCTAAAGGGCTGTAAAGTCCGCACATGGTAAATGAGGTCTCGTTCTTTCAGCTTGCGCTGAATTTGCCTGGAATACTGCAGCAACCCTGACAAAGAGATATTGGCCAGGGAATAGGATGGGCTGTTAAACTGGCAGGCAACTGAAAGCTCAGTGTCATTTGCAGCGGTCCAACTTGGATGTCCCGTGAAGCGGTCACCCAGTCTACCCTCCATTTCCCCAATGTAGAGGAGACCACATTGTGAGCAGCACATGTAGTAGACTGGATTGTGGGAAATGTTGGTAAGGTGCTGCTTCACCTCAAAGGTACAGTTGGGCCCTTTGATACTGATGAGGAGGGAGGTAAATGGGAATGTGTCACACCTCCGGCATGGGAAAGTGAAGTGGACCTGTGGTGGCAGTGAATAAAGAGTAGACCAGTGTATCCTGGAGGGAACAATCCCTCTAGACGGTGGACAAGGGAGGAGAGGTGAATATGTGCAGGTGGGGGCATCTCGCCGGAGGTGGGGGAAATGTGGGCTGATGATCCTCTGCATGTGAATGCTGCTGGGATAGTAGGCAAGGACAAGGGGAACTCTGTTGCGAGAGTAAAGGGGAGGGGAAGGCTAGAAATGCAGAAGATGGGTCAGACTCGGTTGAGGACCCTGTTGACAACAGTGATGGGGAATCCCTTGATGGAGGAACAAGGTGGACATTTCAAAGGCTTCCTTGTTGAATTTAGTATCATCAGAAGCAATGCGGTGGAGACGGAGGAACTGGGGGAATGGAATTGACTCGATGCAGGAAACCAGGTGTGAGGATGTATACTCCAGGAAGCTGTGGGATTCGGTGGGATTTTACTGGATATCAGTGGCTTGTCTATCCCCAGAAATGGAAGCAGAAATGTTGAGGAAAGGAAGTAAGGAGCCAGAGATCGGCCACATGAAAGTAATGGAGAGTTTTAAATTCCAAGCGAAATCGATGAACTTTTCCAATTCCGGACAAGAGAGAGACGCATCTGCAATGATATCATCTATTTATCGGACAAAGATTTGTGGATGGGTGCTGGAGTAGAACTGGAACAGGGAATGGTCGACATCCCCCAAGAAGAAACAGGCATAACTGGGGCCCAAGTATGTATCCATGCACTTCCTCTGTGTGGCAGGAGCAGGGTGAAGCAATGGGTCTGCCCGGGCAGTTCTGTTTGTGAATTTTTGAGAGGAGATAGAAGCGAGCTCTGCTATAAGAGGACCATCAGCTCGGGGGCAGTTAGGGGCGTGGGGCGAGTGGGGCAGAAATCTCCAATGAAATGTGGTCAGTTATCGGAGTTGATACAATTGCCTGATGTGCCATGGTAGGGTCATGGTCTAGGGGGAGATTAGAGGCAGTACCTGAGAGTGGGCGTTCAACCTCTGCAATGTCGAGGTCAGTCCACCAGATGATAGCAGCACCACCCTTGTCGGCACAGGCTGAGTAACACAGTCAGGGTTGGACCTAAGCACATGGAGTGTAGGCTGTAGGACATTGATAGTATGGATTTGGTGAGGGGAGTGCAGAGAAATTAAGACAACCAATGTCATGTTGAGATTTCTCAATGAACCGATTTAGTTCAGGTAAAGGCCAGAGGGAGGGGTCCAGGTGGAGGGAGAGTGTTGCAGCTGGGTAACGTGGTATATGGGACAGGGAGAGGAATCTTGCCGAAAGAAATGGGCACTGAGGCGAAGGCAGCAGAAGAGCTCAACTAAATGTCATGCTTAAAATTCATTAAAGTGGGGGCACAGAGAGGTAATGTTCAGATATTTGCTGAGTACAGAACATTCAGCATCAGAGAGTGGAAGTTAAGGAGGGACGGTGAATAAACGATAGGAGGTGGAGCTGGGGGAGGGCATGGAGTCAGTGGGCAGGTATGGGAGGGGAGGAAGGTTCCAGAGGGTCAAGGGCATCTCTACCTTGTTGCAAATTTTGTGCCCAGTACATCTGTTTAGCACGACGAATGAGCCGGTGAATAAATTAGAATTGTAGAGTGGTGCAGCCTTGAGACAATATAATGTTGGACAGAGAAAATGTTGATCTCAGTGGTACTGATATCGCACGATCAGACCTCAGAAAGTAACTGATTGAAAATAATTGGGAAAGTAATCTTATTGTAACATCCTGATTTCAATGGAGTGACACTCAAGCAGCAAAGTGTTCCTTTTCGGAGACTTTAGACCAAACTGTGAAAATATAATTTTGCTTGATGTTATTAACAGGGCAAATTTATCCATGGTTTTCGAAGGCACTAGCAAGGGCAGAGTTTATTTGTCATTCCCAATAGCTCTGGGGAAAGTGTCATTGTTCAGTGAGGAAATTACCAGCGCAGAATTTCCTGCGAATCCCAGTGACCACAGTTTACTCAGGGTCTCTGATATCACATGAGTCAAATACTCCTTTCATGCAACGAAAGTTACTCTGATCTCACCTCAACTGACATTGGAAGATCAGTTAAATGAATAAAGAATAAAAGGCCAGTACACAGCCTGTTAGAACAATGTGCTCACTCTACTCACAATGTTTCAGGTAAAATTGATGCATGGATTTCTGATTGTGAGGTGAGGTTTGTCCTATTCGTGATGAGGCTGTTTGGTTAAGCGTTGTGACAGAGAGACAGAAAGGCACTCCACTCTGTACCATGGGGAACAAAACCACCCTGTTCATGGTGCATCAGACAGTGACAGAAACAACTATTGTCAGTTCTTACTGGACATTGATCATCTCAATCTCATCATTTACTGATGCTCAATAGCAGCCCAGAAGCCAGCGGCTCCCATCATCCCAGTTGGAAAGCAAAATGGGGAAGGAATGGCCAGAGAAAGTGGGAGTAACTGGGGAATTGGTGTAACTTACAGGGGAGTGGCAGAAGAAGAGTGTGAAGGGAGATCATCAGTGGAAGAGTATGTAGCAACAGGAGGGATATTGCAAGGGAAGTAGGACTGTAAGAAAAGAGTAGTACGGAGGAGGAAGAAAGGCAGATGAAGTTTTAGTGACAGGGAAAAGCTTGCTTTTGAGGAAGTGAGATTGGATGAGAAAACATCACTGTACAAGAAAATCGGGATCGGGATTCCATTCAAAATTAAGAAAGGATTTCTTGTACTTTCTCTTCTATCACTTGATTCTTGTTCATGTTGTACATGTACTATATATTTCTATATCTCCATCAAGTACAAACGACATGTTTCTTTCTCCCCTACGTGGTGTTTCAATATTTTTGATTTTTTTACAGTATATATTTGCTTCCAATTCAAGGTGGATATGAGAACATGATTTGATCTTCTGCAGTTTGCCCATAATATAGAATTTATTGGAATATTTATCCTCATCACACTCGCTGATTAAAACAAACAATAAATGAGTGCATGTCCATCCTGCAGATGAAAAATTTCTTCAGCTCTGGCTATTGCAGGGAATGTTACAAAGAACAGTGCCACACAAGATGCTAATGTTCTACCGCAAAATGCCAAATCCTAGTTTATCCTAAATTATTTACAATGTTTAAAAACAAAACATGCAGAGGGGCGGAGTGTAAATGGTGAATTCAACTCTTTGTCGAAAATGTTAATTGTGGATCCCTCATAAAATGTGTTAATTACATCACTCATAAATTCACCAAAATCGGAAAAGCAAGAGACTGTAATTGTCCAATCATCATCTAAATAACTTCTGGAGAACAGGAAGGAAATCACTGGTTGTTTGTGATATTCAGAAATGCCGATTTTGAGAATGTGGTGTTGGGGAGCAGTGAAATGATGATCAATGTTGTAGATGACACAAAAATGGGCGGGATGGATCAGAGTCAGGAGGGAAGTGTTAGGCTACAGAAGGATAGAAACAGATTATTCAGATAGTCAATGGTCTGACGAAATTTAACACCGATAATTTGGGAAGATGCAAGTAAGAAGTAACAAGACAAGTGAGTACTTAAAAGTGAGTATGAAAGAGGAGGGCTAAATTTGCTCTTTTTTTCTTTGCAGCAGGGAAAGTTGAGGAGGGAATATGGTACAGGTGTACATGAGCAAATGGGGTATTGAGGGGATGAACAGACAGCAGCTGTTTTCCTTCGTCAAAGGATCAAAAACAAAGAGACACACTTTTAAACTGAATGTCACGGGATTGAGAGAGGATGTGTGGAATGTGTTTAGAACTGAGTGGATGGTATGAATCTGGAATGCGTTGTCTAGGAGGGTGGTTGATGCAGGTAACCTCACAAATGTTTAAAATGTCTTTGGATGTGCACTTGCTGTCACAGACGTGATAGGCCTGTTTTTCATTGCATGATTCTTTGCAGTGGCAGCCATGAGCATCTGGTATATTCTGAAACAATTAACAATGGCAGTTGCTGCTTTGTTCCTTTGACTGTACTCAGTAAGTGGCTATATTACAAACCAGCATCATCTCATGCATCTTCAGCACTCAGTCAACCAAAGGCAGCCCAGCCATCTCTGGGACCATCCAGTGGAATTCATATGCTCAGTGGATGCTGTCCAACAACAACACTGACACTATTCTAGCTGTATGCAACCATTATTAAAGCTACAGCCATAATATGAAGACAGCTTTTCCTCCATTATAATACAGACCTCTAGCAATAAGGGTGTTATTTATCTGAAGCATAATAAATTCTTTCCCAGGTATTCACTTTTACAAGCAGCAAGTTTTCCTGTGTTTTGCTGTCAGTTGTTTATCATGGAATTCCCCAGCCCAACCTCTTTCCCATTTAACATTTTCTTGTGCAATGTCTCCCTGATCCCACACACCTCACTCCGTCACATCCCCCACACTCTCCATCCTTACTTGTTAATCTCTGAAAAACCTGCGCCTCCTCTCTATAATTTATTCCAACTCCCAACTCACTGTTTAGATTCCTTCTCTCGGCATGGTCATTAGACTGGCCGTGCCTGATGTCCTATTCACCTAACTTTCTGCTCAGTTCCTGATCTTCTGCTTTGGTTCTCACTCTCCTGGTTTATTCAAATCCATCTGACTTGTACTAGACAACATCCCCACATGATGATGGTGCTTGTACAGTTACGATACAATCTGTCTTTTTTGTACAGGTCCCCACCTGTCCTGGAAGAGATTCCAATGATACAACAATCTGGAACTCTCACCCCTGAACTAGATTTTTAACAACATGTTAAGGTTTAGTGTCTTCCTCATCTTTCTCTCTTTTCCACATGGCACGGGGAGTAATCCAGTGATTACAGAGGATTATTCTTTCTCTTTCTCGCTCGCTGTCTCTCTCTCTCTCATATACACACACACATTCAAACACACACAGAAAGACACTATATTACTTTGCAAAATAATGCAAATAACCTTAAAATAATCGGAATGACAAGTGGAATGAAGTATTTAGTTAAAGGGAGGATGAGAGAAATTGTGCTTCTTCTGGATGTCAGTTTGCTCCCTGAGTTGGAGAGTTCATTTTCAGACGGTTCATCACTGCACTAGGGAACATTATCAGTGAACCTCTGGCGAAGTGCTGATATTATGTCCCACTTGCTATTTATGTGTTTAGGTTTCTTTGAGTCAGTGATATAATTTCCAGTATTGGTGATTTCATGTCCGGTTCTTTTTGTCAGAGAGTGTTCGATGGAATCAAAATCAATATGTTTGTTGATAGAGTTCAGGTTGGAATGCTATTTTTCTAGGAATTCTCGTGCGTGTCTCTGTTTGGCTTGTCCTAGATGGATATGCAGACCCAGTCTAAATCGTGTACTTCCTCATCTATAAGTAAGGATACTAGTGATAGTGGGTCATGTCTTTTTCTTCTGGCCAGTTGTTGTTCATGTATCCAGGTGGCTAGTTTTCTGACTGTTTTTCCGATGTAGTGCTTGTAACAGTTCTTGCAAGACTTATTCTTGCTTGAGCAGAACAGACAAATATGTGAACTAGTTGCGGTGCTCAAATGTATGAAAAAAAGTTGTCAAGTAAAACAGGAATACTCTGCTTCCGTTAGTTGGCATTACAGCATCAAGGAGTTCTTATTTCAAGCTTGTCAGCAAAAGAGCCAGGAATGAGATAAGGAAAAACTTCTTTATTGAGAGAGTTGTTAGGATTTGGAATGGAACTGCCTGGGAGAGTTGTGGATGAACATTAAAAAATAGAACTGGATATGCATTTGGAAATATGTATTTAACAGGCTGCAGAGATAGGGTTGGCAAATTGGAGGGACTTGGGAGACATTCCTGGAGCTGATGCCCACACAGTGGCCAATGGCCTCCTCCTTTACTTTAAGGTTTTGCACTCTATCATGTGTCTGATGCGAATAAAATTCAGGATCCGATTATTTCCCATTGTAAATACTCACGAATATCTGATTACTTAGTGCAGCATAAGCATTTAAAATGCAACTACTGCAAGGTCAGCTTCATTAAATAATCTAATTATTGCTCAGAATATGAATATTTGAAATGTTGAATTCCAATTACGAAAACAAATCTGTCATTGCTTTGCCACAAATCTCTTCGAAAAGGTTTGACTTTTCACTTACACGATAATATGCTCATCGTTTTTGTTCACTGTCTGCATTTCAAATTAAATAACATTCTTTCTAAAAGTTAAACGTTTTCAAATTATTGTTCACTAAAATTTGATAGCACAAATCATTTAGTTAGTTTAATATTCAAAGAGCATGTTGAACTATAGCCATTTCTAATTCGCTGACAAATAGCTGTAGCTTGTACATTTCAGTGAGAAATTGAACTGATTGATTATATATAAATATATAAGAATGCTCATTCTATTTGATTATTCAATCGTTTGCTCACCCTGAACATGTAATCACTCAGAAGCCAACCACTTTCAAGATGTTGGAGTGACAATGCATAGTTTTGAATCCTGACATTGTTTGTGTAATTCTGATCGCCAAAAGAGTTACATCCATGTTGTTTGTTTGATACAAAATAAAATGTACATTCTTAATTTCTGTGTTAGAAAATCTTGACAGGAGTTTATATTTTTGTTCCATAAATATAGAATCAGCCTAATTCTTTTCAGAGATTATAGTTCAGTCGAATAATCATAGTTGACGTCTTATTTTTGCGCAATTCACGAAACATAGCAAACATCTGATTAATACATGGGTCACCCAACAGATTGTATCTGAAGAAAACAGCAGCAAATGATAAGTCAAGAATTACGCTAATAACTGAACTTGGCGGAGCCTTTCTGGTGTAGGACACGTCACATATTGCACTGGCATTCAGTTGAATGGAACAATGAACAACATAACTGTAAGTTTTGGGCTAACGCCCCTCCCCAGCTTCCTAATCTCACTCAGATCACTCCCTCACACATTCAACAATTGAAAAGAATCCAGAGGCTGGGTGAAACATAAAACACAGAACAGTACAGCTTAGTGCAAACCCTTCAAACCTTGACGTCCTGCCGAACCTTTATCCTACTCGAAGTTCAGACTAACTGACATACCCTTCATTGTACTATCATTCATGTGTCTATCCAATAGTCACTTAAATATCCGTAATGCAGCTGACTCCACTAACGCTGCTGGCAGTGCATTCCAAGCACCCACCACTCTCTGTTTAAAGAACCTACCTCTGACATCTCCTCAAACCTTCTTCTAATCATACTAAACTTATGCCCGCTGGAGATAGCCATTTCCAACGTGCGAAAAAGTCTCTGGCTACGAACTCTGCCTATATCTCTCATCATCTTATACACGTCTATGAAGTCAACTCCCATTCTTTATTGTTCCAAGGAGAAAAGCCCTAGCTCCCTCAACGCTTCTTTGTAAGACATGCAATCCAGTCTCAGAAGCATCCTGGTAAATCTCCCCGGCACCCTCTCCGAAGTCTCAACATCTTTGCAGTAATGAGGCGACTAGAACTGAATACAATACTCTAAGTGTAGTCATAAGAGAGATTTTTGGCGCTGCAGCGTAACCTTGCGGCTCTTAAACTCAATCCCTGGCTAATGAAAACACCATACATCTTAACAACCTTATCAGCTTGGGAAACAACATTGAGCATCCTATGATATGGACCACACGATCCCTAGGGTCCTCCAGTCTGCCAATAATCCTGCCTTTAAACCTGTATGTTGCATTCGAATTCGACCTTAAAAAATGAATTGCTTTACACTTATCCAAGTTGAACTCCATCTTCCATTTACCAGCCAATCCTGTCAATGTCCAATTACAACCTAAGACAGCCCTTAACACTATCCATAACTCTAACATCTTTATTACATTGTAAAACTTACTAAAGCACCCTTTCACTTTATCATCCGAGTCATTTGTAAAAATCACAAAGAAGAGCAGTCCCAGAACCGATTCCTGAAGAACGCTACTGGTCACCAATCTCCAGGATGAACCCTTTCCATGTTCTACCACCATCAGTCTTCTACAGGTCAGACAATTTGTATCCACACACACAGATTTCCCTGTTTCCTTGTACCCCATGCCTCCTTACTTTCTGAATGAGCCGATCTTATGGTAACTTTATTAACCACCTTGCTAAACTCCATGTACATCACATCCACTGCTCTACCTTCATCAACGTGTTTGATCCCATCCTGAAAGAATTCAATAAGTTCTGTGAGGCATGATTGTCCATCAAAACGCCATGCTGACGATCTCTAATCAAACTATCTCTTTCCAAGTAATCATAAATTCTGTTTCTCAGAATCCTCTCCAATACTTTTCCTGACTGGCCAGTATTTTGCAGGATTATCCCTATTGCCTTTCCTGAACAAGGGAATAACTTTTGCCACCCTCCAATCATCAGGCAATACTTCAGTGGACAGTGGGGACGCAAAGATCATCTACAAAGGCGCAGCAATCTCTTCCCTCACTTCCTCTGGTAACCTCGGGTGCCTCCTGCCTGGTCCAGGGGACTTATCTATCCTTATGTTTGTACTTCAATCAGTCTGTACTCACCTTACTTTGTCTACCCCCTGTCCAAACAACTGACTGACTGCTTTCCATTTCAGGGCTATATACAGTGCTGCCCTCCTGAGCAAGTACAGTTCCAAATTTCCCATGGAATGGAAAAAATGTGAATGCACCAATGTCTTCCTGATGAAGGGACTCTGCTCAAAGTTTTCACTCTCCTGGTCCTCGGATGCAGCCAGACTCGCTGCGCTCTACCAGCACCATACTTTTCGACTCTGATCTCCAGCATCTGCAGTCCTCACTTTTTCCATTACTGAGGGCTGACCCCTCTGCACACTAAGCAAAGTAAGGTATTTGGAGCTGACTGTTCAGTTCTGGAACGTTGCATTTGATTAACACATTAATTAAAAAAGAAATTACAATTCAACAATTATTCATTCAGTCCCAGAGTTACAGTTTTGGTTCATGGAAAGGCAGTTTGATAACAAACAGTAAATGACTGAAGAACTGCGAGGTACAGAGTATTCCATGTGCTATTATCCAGGCTGGATGTCCTTTACCTTAATGTTGGGAATATTATCGGACCGACAGGTGTGATAAGGGAATGAGTTGACATTTTTGCAGTGTGACATTTTTGCCATCACAGAGATGTGTTTGAGGGTGGTCAGGGCTGACAACTCAATATTCTGTGGTACAAGAACTATGGGCAGCACAGGAGAAGGGTAAAAGAGAAGGTGGCATTGCCTTATTAATTATGGAGTCAATGACTGCAGTTAGCTAGCATCATATCTTGGAAGGGTATTCAAATGACGCTTTGTGGGTTGACAGATGCACTGCTGGGGATATATTACCGACTGTCAGATAAAAGAAAATACAGCAGCAGGTATATAACCAATTCACTGAGGTGTGTAAAAACAATAACAGGATTATGATATTTAGACATTTCAATTCCAAATATTCATTAGGACAGTGATTTTTTTTAAAGAGGGGAAGAGGACTTGACATTTATTCCAGAGAGACTCTTATATCAACATGGAGCAGATACAACGATGGGCGGGGCAGTGCATAGGCGTGACTGTGGGGAGCGAAGCCAGTCAGGTGCCAGGCAGGTTTGGGAGAGCATTGCAGGACCAGTGACCGTGACTCAAGCATTTTTATCTTCTTAAGGAAAAGACCAAAAGAAAAAGGCTTGAAAATTGAAAATAATTTGGATGATGGAGGCAGATCTTACCAAGAGAAAGACAGGATCTGGCCATAGTACAGTTACTTCTGGTTGAAACTGTAACAGCACAGCGTATTAGGTGGGGGCGGGGGGGGGGTGGGGGATCACATGCTCACAATGGAATTGATGAGAGTGTCACCACAACATGTTACACCAAAGATGAAATGTAGGAAAACCAGCCCGGAGAGACTGGGATATCTACACATATTCAGAATGGAATTAACAATGAAAGAGAAGCTTAAAACAGGCATAAAGGGAGCAGGTCAATGGAGGTCCCAGAAGAGGAGAGAACGTGAAGGTCTAAACTCAAGAAAGTAAGTAAAAGAGCAAAAAGAGGGTGGGTGTGCAGCGGTGATAAAAATATTAGTGGGCAGTATTTTCAAGATTCCAAAGACATTTTATCGGTTTATTAAGGGTAAGAGGGATAACTAGAGAAAGAATAGGGAGCATTATGATCCGAGGAGGCAACCTGTGCATCGAGCCAGAGAATATGTCAAAGACCTATTACATATTGGTCTTCAATTTGGAGGAGCAGTTACTATATTCAATGTCTGTTCCTGACAGTGTGACCTTGAGCAAATTGACACAGAAGCTGAGGAAGAATTGGAAGTTGGTGTATGATAAAATGTGGCCAAATCCCTTGATACGGATGAACTGTATCTTAGACTGATGTGGAAGATGAGGGAGGAGATTACAGGCTCTTAAACTTTGTGTTGCTTTTTTTTTGTTATGCCTCTGGACACAAAGTTGGTATGATCGAACATGATAACATCTAATGTAGGTTCAACTTCCACACAAAGTGCTAGAAAAAAAGCCATGGGATTAAAGACCACCAAGTCTCACATCAGTGGGAGGGAAACAATTGTAGAAAATTGAGATAGCTGTTGGGGATTGATCACTAAATATGTTCAAGGCTGAGATGGACAGAGTTTTAAACAAGGGTTACAGGGAAAATGCTGGAAAATGGAATTGAAGGTTATCAGAATAAATGTACCCTAATTGAAAGGAAAAACAGAGTCAGCGAGCGGATGGGCATCATATCGCTCATATGTCTAATGGTAAACCTTTTCAAATAGCCTGTATTCACTGGAACACCAGCATCTCTCCCTCCAGAATGAGACACAGTTTGGAAAGCAATCAATAGATTCAAGGAATTCATAAATGCAGTACTAATAGACAGAAAAGATCAGAGGACTGCGACAACGTGGATTGGCTGTCAGGGTGAATATTTGCATCAGCACAGTCACCACGACGAGAAGGAAAACCTCAGCAAGACACTCTCCAAGTCCAAGTATGGGTCTGGTGTCAAGGGGTGCTTAAGTCCCAAACAATACATCACTGCAGTGTTTCCCTCCTGCCTTAACCAAAACTAAATGTGGAGTGGTTTATTGACGTGCTGTTAGTGGCAGAATAGGTAGTAATGCTTTGGTTCCAGAGGCTTTGGTGAGCACAGGCTCAGCAAAAGGTACAGGTAAGTTCACGTAAAGTCTTTTTAACGCTAGTCTGACAGCTGTTGAGATGGCAGTTAGGGCAGTTGCACGTTCCACCTGCGGGATGTGGGAGCTCAGGGAGATTTCCACTGTCCCTGGTGACTACACATGTGGGCAGTGCAACCAGCTGCAGTTCCTGGGAAGCAGTGTTCAGGATCTGGAGTTGGCTGTTCTCCGGATCATCCAGATACAGAGCACTTCAGAGATAAGAGCTTTCGTGAGGTGGTCACACCCAAGTCCCTCCCTTAACCGTGTTTCTTTAAAGACTGTCATATCCCAGTCCCATGTAAAGATCCACACCCTGAGTTCATCAGCCTTACCTGTCAGCCGTGTTGCATTTAAATAAACGCAATTTAATCCAACAGGCGTTCCTTGCTTCCTGTCGTGTTCCAGGCAGAGAGTAGCTGGACGACAACCATGAATGGGGAAGGGAGTAGGCAGAGAGTGCAGGAATCCCCTGTGGCAGTCCTCTCGAAAACAAGTATACCGTTTTTGATACTGACTTTGTGGTGTAGGGAAATGGATGTCAGGAAATGACCGTTTAGGGGAAAGCAGCAGTAGCCAGCTTAGTTGCATTACGACTGGGTCTGGGGAGCAATGGGAAAGGATAAAGGTAAACAGGGTCTTAGGTATAAGAGATTCTGTGGCCTCAAACGGCAAACCAGGCTGGTGTGTTGCCTCTCAGTTGTCAGTGTCCAGGATGTCTCTGAGTGTCTGCTGGAGTTGGGGGGGGGGGGAGTGGGGGGAGGTGTGAACTGTTAGAAGTCATTGTGCACGTTGGCACAAATGACACAGGTAGACATAGGAATGTGGTCCTTCAGAGTAATTACTGAGAGCTCGAAGAAAAGTTAAAAAACAGGACCTTGACAGACACCTGATGACTTCCATTGTCATGAGCTACTGTAGGTAAGAACAGGAAGATATGGCGGATAAGTATGTGACTAAAGAATTGGTGCAGGGGGTGGGGATTCATATTTTTAGATCATTGGGAGCTTTTCTGTGACAGAGTTGACCTGTTCAAGAGGGACTGGTGGCACATGCACTGGACGGGGGACCAATATCTTCGCAGCCAGTTTTGATCATGTTACAAGGGAGTGTTTAAACGAGATTGGCAGGAGGTGGTATCCTCAAGAGCAGGGAGGCAAATATGAGGCTGGAAGGAAATACAGTATTCAGAAATAGTACGTTGAAGAGACAGACCAGGCTGGAACATGATAGGGAGCAAGGAATTTCCTGTTGATTAAATTGCATTTATTTCAATGTGAAAGGGCTGACAGGTAAGGCCAATGAATTCAGGGTGTGGATAGATAATCGGCACTGGATAGTCTAGCTATTACAGGAACATGGCTGAGGGATGGGTAGGACTGACCTTGAATGTAAAAGGATAAATGCATTAGGAGAGAGATGGTGGAAAGAGGGAGGGGAGTAGCATTTCTAATCAAGGGGAGTAGAAAGCACTGATCAGAGATAAAATAACTGATGAATCATCCAGTGAGACTTTGTGGGTGGAACTAAGAAATAAGAAGTGGATGGTGACTTTATTGGGGTGGTACTATAGACCCCCTAACAGTCAACAGGAATTACAGTAACAAAAATATCTAGAGAGTTTGGGGAGACTTGCAGGGAACATTCGGTTTGTCATAATAGGGGTTTTAATTTTTATAACACAGACTGGAACTGCCAGAGCATAAAGGGATTTGATGGGATGGAATCAATTAAGTGCGTCAGGAAAGTTTCCTCCAGCAGTATATAGAGGGTCCTAATAGGGAAGGGGCAATATTTGACCTACTCTTACGAAATATATCAGGATAGGTGAGTGAGGTGACAGTAGATGTGCACTTTGGGACCAGTGACCATAGTTCTGTTAATTTGAAAATAGTTATGGAGAGGGAAGTAATTGGTCCACAGATTCAAGTTCTAAATTGGGGCAAGGTTAATTTTGATAGACTCAGACAGGCGTTTGCAGGGGTTGATCGAAGTAGTCTGTTTGCAAGCAAAGGGACCTCCAGCAAGTGGGAGCTTAAGATCTATATGTGCCTGTGAGGATGAAAGGAACGTTGACAGGAATGAGGAACACTGGATAACAAGAAATGTTTAGGCTTTGACCAAACAAAATGTGGAGGCGTGGCTCAGGTAGAGGCAGCTTGGATCACGGAAATCCCTGGAGGTGTACAGGGGATATCGGAGTTTACTGAAGTAGGAAATCAGGAGGGCGAAAAGGGGGTATGAGATAAACTTGACTGAGAAAATCAGGGTGAATCCAAAGAGGCACTTTAAGTATATTAAAGGAAAATCATTAACTAAAGAGAGAATAAGACCCCTCAAAGACCAAAGTCGACATGCATGTGTAGTACCATAAGAGATAGGCGATGTCCTCAACAAATATTTCTCCTCTATATTTACAGCGGAGAAAGATATGAATATATGGGAATTTGGGGAAATTATTGGTGAGATCTTCTGTATCACAGTAGAGGAGGTAATTGATGTACTAGAATCTTTGAAGTTGGAGAAATCTCATGGTCCTTACCAGATATATCCAATAACACTGAAAGGGGCTAGAGAAGAATTTGCCGGGGCCGTGGCTGATAATTTTGATCATCAGTTACCACAGGTGAGATCCCAGAAGACTGAAGGATAGCAAATGTGCACTTAATCAAGAAGGACTGAAAAAATAAAGCCTGGGAAATACAGAACAGTCCGCTTAACATCTGTGGTAGGTAAATTACTCGAGAAGATTCTGAAGCATAAGTTTTACATGCATTCGGAAAACAGGGTTTGATTAGGAATAGTAAGCATGGCTTTTTGAGTGGAAGTTCATGCCTGAAGAATTTATTAAATTTCTTTGATGATGTGACCAGGAAGGTTGACTAGGGCGGGCCAGTAGACGTGCAAATGTGTGGTGCTGGACAAGAACGGCGGCACGGTGGCACAGTGGTTAGCACTGCTGCCTTGCAGTGCCAGAGACCCGGGTTCAATTCCCGCCTCAGGCGACTGACTGTGTGGAGTTTGCACGTTCTCCCCGTGTCTGCGTGGGTTTCCTCTGGGTGCTCCGGTTTCCTCCCACACTCCAAAGATGTGCAGGTCAGGTGAATTGGCCATGTTAAATTGCCCATAGTGTTAGGTAAAGTGTAGGGGTATGGGTGGGTTACGCTTCGGCGGGGCGGTGTGGACTTGTTGGGCCGAAGGGCCTGTTTCCACACTGTAAGTAATCTAATCTAAAACAGCAGGTCAGGCAGCATTGGAGGGGAAGGAAAATCGAAGTTTTGGGCATATGTCTATCATCAGGAATGTCCAAGGTTTCGATACTCCTGCTTCTTGAATGCTGCCTGACCAGCTAGGCATTTCCAGTGCCACACTTTGCAACTCTGATCTCCAGGAGCTGCAGTGTTCACTTTCTCCAAGGGTGGTAGATCTGGTCTATATGGATTTCAGTTACACCAGAACAAGATAAGTCTTTTCAGCCCCTGGAGTATGATATACAGTTACAGGAGGAGGCCAATCAGCCCTCAAGGCAATAGAACTAGACCCATTCTAGATCATGCAACAACATGATCAGGCTATTCAGCTACTTGAAGTCAATAACACAGGAAATGGAAGAGGCAACAAAATGACTGGCCTATGGGGTACACTGGAATAACACCAGACTATATAGCCTGCAAAGCCTGCCCTTCCCTTCACTAAGGTCAGGGCTGATCTCTTCCGGCATTAATTTCTCTTCTCTGCCCAATTCTTTGTTGCCCTCAACTCCCTGATGTGTCAAGATCCATTAACACCATTCTGCTCCCCCAAACAATTCAGAGATGTAGCTGTCTGGGATAGAGAGGCCAGAATAGTCACTACCCTCTGAGAGAAGGAAACAGTCCCCACGGATCTACCTTGACCTTTGACATGAACAAAAGATATGAGCACAGTATCAGAGTGACTGACCCTGACATCACGGCAGGGCGTGACTGAGGAATGTGTCAAGGAAACTGAATAACATTGAACCTAATGGGAATCAGTTGTAAATTCCCAAGTGGTTGGGCCATTCAGGACACCATGTGGCTGGTGCAGATCAATCCTCTCAGTCCCTAGATATCTATGTTGGCGATCTTTAGCGTAGCTTCCTCGGCACAAACATCTTCAGCTGGTTCATCAACGTCTTACCCTCCGTCATTAGATCAGAAGTGAGGATGCTCAGAAAATATCGCATAAAGAATCAAAACCTGGTCAACATTCAAGCTCATGCTGTTAATATCTAGGTAACATTCATGTAACAGTACTACTGGACCCTGAACATTTCCAAAGAACTAAAAAAAGAGTAGCTCATTCTGTATCCCAAGCTGGTGTCACAGAAATGTGAGAACGCCATTCAGCCCATTGAAGCTATTGGATAAGAAGAGGCACAGCCCATTTACTATCTCTTATCTATTGCACAAGAAGAGTTTAAAACAAACTACAAATGTTGGAATGCAGGAGACTGGAAGAACACAACCGGCCAGGCAGCATCAGGAGAAGAAGTCCACTCCTTGGGCATAAGCTTTCTCCATGACTGGGGGTGGGGTAACGGTGTGTACAGATAAAGAGTCGAGGTGCAAGAGTAGGAGGAGGCGGTGTGGTGAGGTGGGGAACACAGGCAGAGGGTACCACCGGGTTGGTCAATGGGAGGAATGAATCCAGTTGACATCTGGGAGATGGTTTGATCAAAGGAAAGGAAGGATATGAGGCTGGGAAGGGAGTCGGGGTATTGGAAGGGAGGTTACTAGAAATTGGAAAACTCAATGTTGAGTCTCCCGGGCTGTAGGCTGCACCAGTGGAATATGAAGTGTTGTTCCTCCAGTTTGTGCTTTGGTTCGTTGTGGCAATGGAGGATGTCAAGGATGACCATGTCGGAAATGGAGTGGGAGGGGGAATTGAAATCGGAGGTGATTGGGAGATCAAATAAGCCCTTTCAGGCCCAGCTGAGATGCTCAGCAAAGCATTCCATTTAGTTTACATTTGGTCTCCCTGATATAGAGAAGACCACATCAGTAGCACCAGATACAGTTAACGAGGTTGGATCCCATCACCTGACACATCTTCCACAAGGACAAATCACTTCGCTAATTTTGGTTCGTCCCACACTCCCCACCAAACCCGCCAAGCCCCACTGGCAACTGACCCTGCAGATGAAAAAAATGCATCACCTGCTGGCACACCACCTCCCTCATCTCATCCAAGGCCCCAAACAGTCCTTCCATGTGAAACAGAGGTCACATGCCTCTCCTTCAACCTAGTTTGCTGCATCAGGTGCACCTGGTGTAGTCTTCTCCACATCGGGGAGAGCAACGTAAACTAAGGGCTCATTTCGCTGAGCATCACGGCCAGGCCCACAGCGGCCGACCTGAACTCCCAGGCACCACCCATTTCAATTCCCCTTCCCAATTCCTTTCGAACATGACCTCCTTGGCCTCCTCTGTTGCCACAGTGAGTCAGACCGCAAATTGGACGAACAACATCTGACGTTCTGCCTGGTTAGCCTACAAGCTGGAGGACTCAACATTGGGTTCTTCAATTTGGAATAACCTTCCCAGCCATGGCCCTACTCCCTTTCCAGCCCCACCTACTCCCTTCCATTCCACCAAATGACCCCGCCTTAGAGCTCCCAACCGGATTCATCCCTCCCATCGACCAACCAGGTTGCACCCACCACTTGTGTACACCTATCTGCTACCTCACCATCCTGCTGCTCTCCCCACCCCAACCACTCCCTTCCCTCTTTATCTGCAGTTCCCCCTACCCCCACCCGCAGTCCTGAAGAACGGGTATACTTGAAGTGTTGACTTCTCCACCTCGTGATGCTGCCTGACTTGCTGTTTCTTCCGGCCTCCTGTTTGTCTAATGTTACACAGGAAGATAAGGAATCTAGTCAGCACAACACGCAGGTAAGCAGCTACCACCGGTCACCCAATAATGAACCTTTTCCCTGGAACTAGGAAGAGGACATTCAGCCACCCGAGACATTGACACATGAACAGAAGAGGCCATTCAGACCGTCCAAACAGTTACACTGAAATAGGAGGATGTAATTGATGCTGCAACACTACAAACTAATGAAGCAGAGGCTGCATAGACAGATTGCTCCATGTTGTGCCTCCTGGCTCCTTTGCTAATGTTTCACACGTGTTACATTAACATGGTTTGCTGATGGTAAGGACGCACACCGGATGGTTTGTGGCACATCTCAAGGAGGCATCTTCCATCTCCGAGAAGACAGGGCTAGTCTTCTGTATGGATGTCAGAAGCCTTTGAGAATGACCAACCCTGTCAGAATGTGGCTGCTGACAAGTTTGTGAACAACATGATGCTCAGTGCAGGGTCTCACTCCAACCGTGCATTGAGACGGAGAGAGTTTTGTCAGAGCCTGGAGCTGTCTCTCAACCAACATGGGGTCTCCACAGAGACATGTAAACTATCACAGAGTCATAGATTTCAACAGGACCTTTCGCCCAAACTGGTCCATTCAGACTAAAATGTCCATCCATGCTAACTCCATTTTCCTGCACTTGGCCCATGTCCTTCTTAACATTCCCTATCATATATTTGTCCAAATGAGAAAACATAAATTGCGGGAAACACGGAATATTTAACGGTATCAATGCTTATTTTTGAAAATAATGAATATTGGTCTATAACGCTCAAGTTTTATTGCAATCACTTTTTATTCTTTTTACGCATTACAGATTAAGCACTTATTTCCTTCACACTCTCCTCGTGGTACCTTCAACGCAGGGATTACTCTGGCGCATTGCCTGTATTCTCTCTCATTGTGGCAAGGAGATCATTCCTCATAAAGGAGAGAAAATCTGTTCACAGCGTCCCAAGTACTGTTTCAATATCACTTTACAAATTCAGTAAGGTGTCTTCATACTTATACTTCCACCATTTTGCAATGAAGGACACTATACATTTACTGTGCTGATTACCTACTGCTCCGTATGAATTCTATCAGTGTCTCATGACCAAGGACATCCACCTCCTTTTCACCAAGAACACTTCCCATCATCTCACCTTCGCATAAATACAAACTGGGAAGGATGGTATGTTTTGCCAAATCATTTTGTGGCCTTGAAAAACGCTATGCTTTAGGCACAGCCACGCCAACAACAACACCACTATTGCCATTGGAGATGGTTGCAGATGCTGCGGAGGTGATGGCCTAGCTGTATTTTGTCTGGAATAATAACGCAGAGACCCAGGTGATAACCGAGACCCCGGTTCCGAATCCCACCACGGCAAATGTTGGAATTTGCAATCAATCAAATATCAGGAATTGAGAATCTAATGAAACCATTGTGTTTGTCCTACCTGGAACACTAATGCACTTCAGAGAAGGAAATCTACTGTCTTCACCCGGTCGGACATACATGTGACAGCACTGTGGTTAACACACAGTTGTAGTTTGAAATGGCCAAGCCAGCCGCTCCGTTATATCACTCACTAAAATTTTCAAATAAATGAAACCGGGCGGACCACAGCACTGACTACTTACAGCCCACAGGCTGCAGTGGGCCAGGGAGGCGGCTCACCAACACCTTCTCAAGGACAATCAGGAAAGGAATTAATTACTGGCCCAACATACCATCACTGAATAAAAGAAGATGATGACACTCAAGGAATAGAGACAAAGTTACATAGCTCACTTCAAACTGGGACTTTGATGTACAGCTCACATGGGCATGCATTTCAGTAATATGGGAACAGGAAAAAAATAAAGAAGATTAGTCTGGACTATTATTTCCACTCCAGCTAATCATCAACAGTCCCTCTGTTTGTTTCTTTCTCTCTACCTCTCTCTTTCTCTATCTATTCAACTCACTCCTTCTCCCTTTCACAACAGCCATCCCTGTCATCAACATCAAACAGAGCTGCATTCAGTTCTGATGTATGGTGATTGGACGCAAAACTTCACTTCTATTTTTCTCTCGACCTGAGGCTGCCAAATCTGTTCAGTTTCTCTGGCACTTACTCGTTCCTTTTGTTTCTGATCTCTAGAGGCATTTTTTTCCCCTCTACCTTTCATGGGATGTCTGCATCATTGACAGAGCAGCATTTGTGGACCTCACTAAATGCCTTTTACTGTGAGGCCATTCCTTAAGGTATTGGGTCTGACGTCAGTCTTAATTCAGACCAGGCAATAATGTGAGATTTAATCACCAAAGGACAACAGTGAAATAGATAAACTTATTGACAAAGTGCTGGTGGAATTATACTCGTAAAATTCACTTTTATTTCCAGTTCCTGTCATTTGAATTTAAGTTCTGTCATCATCTGTGATAGGATTTGAAACAGTGTCCACAGTGTAGTTACCTGGGCCACTGAATTACGTGCCCAGCGACATTACTACTCTGACACCGTGTCCCTGTCATGAATTTACTTTACAGACAAGAACAAGATTTTGATGGAAACATTTGTAACGGAAAGACTGATTAGAAGAGAACAGGAACCATAAAGTCTGACTTTTACCAAGGTATAGATAATGGTTTATTTTGCACTCGCACTGACGTCAAGATGGGGTCTGGCGATACCATGGAGCTGGGAGTGGGTAGCTTTGGTGATGGAGAGAATACCAAGACATAAATCAATTCGGGGAAAATAGGTACTTTGTGATTGTGAACAGTCTTGTTTTCAGATGTTTGTGTGTGCGGGTGTGTAGGCGGTTCTGAAATGTGTGGGTAATGAATGCATTTGCATTTGAAACTGACGACAATAGTTTCAGTATTTACTAAATATAGATAACAGAAATAGCACTGAAGTTCACCATGGGATTAATAAATCGATAGTGATGGGGAGACTTACCAGGAACACCAACAATAGCGAGCATGGGATAGTAACCAGCCTGAATAATCAGCAGTACACCGTATATCCGAACTGGTAATATGTGCCAATACCAGGAAAGATACAAAAGACCCCAGGATAAACTCCTGTCCATTGTTGCAGCATTCCAGTCTATTTTTCTTAGATTCTGAACCATTGATGCGTCATTCCAGTCGACTGTTCTCAGATTCTGATCCATTGTTGGCATATTCCAGTCTAATGCTCTCAGATTCTGATCCACTGTTTAAACATTCCATCTAGTGTTCTCAGATTCTGGCCCATTGTTGGAACATTCCAGTCTATGGTTCTCAGATTCTGATCTCTCCTTTCCCTGTCGCTGCAACTGCTGATCCTTGTCAGTGTTGCTGGTGATACATCTGCATCAATAATGGGATAAAGCATTGGAAGAAGCCCCGTACAAATAGAAGAGGAAAACCATCCAGTGACATAATTAGGATCCATGGAGAGTGACATCAATCACAGTCACTGAACAAACAGACCCAGATAACTCCTTTTGGAATACGACCTTCAGTTCAAAATAACAACTGGATTGAATTGAATGTTGACATCACTGGCTAATGGTCACATCTCCCATTTCCATTTGTTCTCGTGAAGTTAATTGTGAGGGAGAATTATTGACGTTTTCTTAATGCGGGTTAGATGATTCTGCTGTGATATTCATTTGCAATACTGTAACCACCTGAACGCTCCACCAAGACCATCCACAACAAAAAAATCACAATCTAGATGTGGTTTCCATGCTGGTCTCTCCTTGACTAGAACAGGCACCAAGCAACAGATTCTCAGTGGATATATTTGCCCTGACCATACATAGGAAGTGTGGATATTTTTGTCTGGACATTCCACTCGTGACAATGCTGAATCTTCAACACACAATATGATTGAGCACGTTTTATGTAAACTAACAAACACTTTCACATTGTATTGGCTTCAAAGCGGTACGACTTACATTTTTGGAATTCAGTCCAAAGCCAAATGTGGCATGTTCTCACAAACCCAGTCCTTTTACAGGGTTATGTTGTCCTTGGTTTTTTTGAAAGAGGGTCTAAAGGACCCAAGATTCCAATATGTCAGAATTTTGACAGGTTCGTTGGGGTCCTTTTGTTTATACCTAACAGAACATGGCTCATCCAAGAAGCCTTTTAAGTCTCTAAAAAGTACCCTGTATAATCAAGAGGACCTGTCCAGCTCCCCAGCTGGACAGGTTGGATCAGTTCTTGGTTAGTTGAGTTAGAGTCACTGGACGCTCTCTGCCTCCTTCTGCCCTTCCGACATTATAACCAGTTAGCAGTTGGGTCAGTTTTATTCTTGGTGCTTAGGGGTTTTGTTTATTGGGATTGTTGCAAGTATATTGGAACAGCATCTTTAAATCGGTATAGCCTGTCAGGTTCGGATACGATACGTTATTCAGGTATTCTGTTTTCGGTTCCTTATGTTTAATTTGGTAATTTGGCAAATAAATGTCATTTGTTTAAAACTCGGCAGTCTGACCAGCTAATTCACTCTGGGAATATCAGCTATACACTAACCTTCAACAAGTAGCAAATTTATCGTCCGGCTACCTGCTTAAAATGTTTTGAGTGCTCGGGTCTGGTCCATAACAGATTAGGGGCCTTCGCAGAATTTAGACAGCGAGTGGCAGGTGATATTGTCTCTTATTTCGTGTGTTGATTTGGTGAGTAAACAGACCTTCAGATAGCAATGGTTCCTGCAGGAACAAAGCTTGTTTTGGAGGTGGAGGAAGTGACCTTGGGGGTTTTACAAAATGCACAGAAGTCCAAGCCGTGGGAATTAGAAGACAAAGGGAGTTAAAGCTACCGTCTGATGTGAGGAAAGATGAGATGAATGCAGCAGTAGCTCGGCATTCCAATTTGCTGCAAACTCCATCAGGATCTGTGGAGATGACTAAACTTCAATCGCAAAAGAGGCAGCTTGAGTTGGAAGCAGAGGTGAAGCAGTTTGAGCTACGACTACAATCAGAAGAGGAAGAAAGATAACGAATAGGTTTAACAGAGGAAAGAGAAAAAAATAAATAGCTTCAGCAGGAGAGAAAGAAAAAGAGGGAGCATTTGAGCTTCCGAGGTGGACACTTAGAATGGAAAGTCAGCTGAAAAGGATGAGGATGAAGGCTGAAGGTCAGCTTAGCGAGGTACAGAGTGAAGATGGGTAAACCCATGGTCGTCCAAAGCCTGGTGAGAAACGTGTTTCAGTATATTCACAGCTTGCCTAGATTAATGAGGAGGGAAGTGGCTAAAGAATTTCAGTGGCCAGTGACCATGTAGGTTTTGTTGACCCAAACAGAACTTGTAGGTAGAGCTAGTGAGGTATGTGCAACACTATCAGAGGAGGGATCTGGGGACTATGAGGAGAGGAAAATATACGTATGAGCACGTGCCAAAAGCCTACAGACAACGTGAGGAATTTAAGGAAGGATCCTGGTCGAACCCATATTGAGTTTGAAAGAATCAAACAAAGTAATTTTCAGAGATGGATAAGAGCTTTAAAAAGAGAGCAAACCTACAATGCTCTGAGAGAGACAATTACTTTGGAGGAGTTTAAGCATTCACATAGTGCAAACTCATTTGGAAGATACTCGAGTAATAAAGGCAAGGCTGGCAGCTGAATAGTCTGATGATTATGACTGGTGATTATTGTTATAAAACTTGTTTTGGCTTCCAGAGTCAATTTCAGTCCATGATGGATAGAAATTGGGGCAAAGAGAAATCCCCATGTAGAAAGGGAGACGTAGCTCTCGGTGAAGGCAATACTTGAAGGAGGCAGAGAAGATTTTTTAAAAGCCTCCGGTGTTTTCATTGCAACAAATTAGGTCACATGAAATCACTGTTTTGGTGGATTCAGAAAAAAACACAGATGTAGGAAAAAAGGAATAAATCTGGGAGTTTTGATGGAGCGGTAACAGAATGCACAGTGGAAACTAGAAAGCTGCATCAGAGCGTATAATCTGATTGGAGGTTTGTTACGGAGGGAGTACCAGATCTGCTTATAAAATATACCTGCAAAGGGAAAGTTTATTCACATAGGGCAGTTAAAGAGAATGCAATATTAAGAGACACAGGATCCTCTGTGAATAGATAAGGAGATATGTACTCCTGAAGGAATATTTCCAGAAAAGGTACAGCGAAAGGCAATTCACCATGAGACAAAAGGTGCAAAATCATGTAAAGTGAGCATAGCGTGTCCAGAAAAGTGTGGGGAAATTGTGGTAGAGGTATTGGACAAACTCTCAGCTCCAGGAATACAATTTGTCCTTGCGGAAAATATAGCTGATTCAGTGGTAGGATTACTGCTATATCATTGAAAAGCCAGTGGATATGCAGACAAATGAATCAATGTAGGAATCTTATCCTGGAAATTTTCCTGATTGTGGGTAACAAAGTCCCAATGTCACGAGTTGAAACAGAAAATACCAAAAATATAAAGATAAGGAAGCTTAAGTGGCATGAACAGATACTTTGTTCCATCAGAAAGTTGAGACAAAACAGGAGCAAATAGGTGATCATGTAAAAAATTTTTCTCGGCTAAACTAATTGAGTCACAGCAGAAAGATAAAAGTTTAAAGCAGTTGTATCAAAAAGCACATACGTTAGGAATTTTGAATGTATCCCTGAGCTTTATTACCTTAAAAATGATGTCCAAATGAGGAAATGGAGACTATCATATATTCAAGGAGCTGAAAAATGAGAAGAGATTCATCAAATCATATTGCCAATGTGGTACAGAAACGAGGTGATGCGAATGGTGGATGAATTACCACCGAGAAGTCAGTTCGGAGTGAGGGAAAAAAACAGACTGAATACAGAGACATTTTACTGGCCTGGACTGCAACAGGATGTAGTTGATGTTTGCCAGGCGTGTTATACATGTCAGGTAATTGGAAAAACACAAGTGATAATAAAACCTGCACCTTTCTTAACTATTCCGGCATTTGAGGAACCTTTTACAGGAGTCTTAATTGATTGGCTAGGTCCCAGATCACAATCAAAAGAGTGGGCATCAGTATTTTTTTAACAATAATGGATGCATTGACTAGATTTCCAGAGGCCATCCCAAGGTGCAGTATCACAGCTAAAAGAATTGCAAAGGAATTACTCTTCTTTAAAAAATAGATACGGACTACCAATGAAGATACAGTGAGATCAAGGTTCAAAGTTCACATCTAATTAATCACGATAATGTCTTAGGAATGAAGCAATTCAAATCTACTGCAAACCATCCACAATTGCAGGGAGCACTAGAAAGGTGACATTAAACATTAAAGACCATGTTGAGGGCTTATGATCAGGATTATCCAGATGATTAGGGTGAGGGAATTCCATTTGCACTTTTTGTGATCAGGGATGCCCCCAATTAACAGAGCAAATTCGTTTCATTGGAATTATTTTGGGGGCATTAAGTGAGAGGACCATTTAAATTGATTAAGGAGAAAATAGTAAATTAGTGTTCAAAGGCCACACATTTGGACTCGGTCTCAAAATTTAAGGAATGATTAATAGCGCTGGGGAGTTGGCTAGACAGCATTTAAAAGAAATGCAACATGCAATAAAACAGGACGCGGAGAGGAAATTTTAAAAATGCAATCTTGTTATCGGGAATAAGATATTACTGTTACTTCCAGTTATAGGTGAACCTTGAAAAGCAAGGTTTAGTAGACCTTATCAAACACAACGGATATTGAGTGAGAGTAACTACTTGATAGGGACTCCAGAAAGAAAGAAATCTCACAGCGTATGTCATGTGAATATGCTCAAAATGTACTTTGACAGGTAAGGACAGCCAGAGAACAAGGTGTTAATGATTACGGCACAGAAGGAAAAAAACAACTTCAGAGGATTCTGATTCGGACATTCCTCAAATTAAAGTGGACAATGAGGTAGTTGTTTAAAAATGTTTTTCTGGAAAAGCGCAGCAGGTCAGGCAGCATCAAAGGAGAAGAAGAATCAACTTTCCGGGCATAATCCCTTATTCAGGAATGAGGAGGGTGTGCCAAGCAGGCTAAGATAAAAGGTAGGGAGGAGGGGCATTGGGAATGCGATAGGTGGAAGGAGGTTCAGGTGAGGGTGATAGGCCGGAGAGTGGGTGGGGGCGGAGAGGTCGAGAAGAAGATTGCACGTCAAGAAAGCGGTGCTGAGTCTGAGGGTTTGGACTGAGAAAAGGTTGGTGGAGGGGAAATGAGGAAGCTGGAGAAATCTGCATTCATCCCTTGTGGTTGGAGGGTTCCTAGGAAGAAGGTGATTTGCTCTTCCTCCAGGTGTCGTGTTGCCATGGTCTGGTGATGGAGGAGTCCAAGGACCTGCATGTCCTTGGCGGAGTGGGAGGGGCAGTTGGGTTGGTTGGTGCTGGTGTCCCAGAGGTGTTGTCTGAAACGTTCTGCAAGTAGGCGGCCTGTCTCCCCAATGTATAGGAGGCCACATCGGGTTCAGTGGATGCACTAAATGATGTGTGTGGAGGTGCAGGTGAATTTCTGATGGATATTGAAGGATCCCTTGGGGCCTTGGAGGGAAGTGAGGGGGGAGGTGTGGGCGCAAGTTTTTCATTTTTTGCAGTTGCAGAGGAAGGTGCCGGGAGTGGAGGTTGCGTTGGTGGAGTGTGTGGATCTGACAAGGGAGTCACGGAGGGAGTGGTCTTTCCAGAACGCTGATAGCGGTGGGGAGGGAAATATATCCTTGGTGTTGGGGTCCGTTTGGAGGTGGCAGAAATGACGAAGGATGATCCGATGTTACTGGAGGTTGGTGGGGTGGTAGGTGAGGACTAGTGGGGTTCTGTCCTGGTGGCAATTGGAGGGGCCGGGTTCAAGGGCGGAGGAACGGGAAGTGGAGGAGATGCAGTGCAGAGCATCGTCAATCACGTCTGAGGGGAAATTGCGGTGTTTGAAGAAGGAGGCCAGTGCTTTGTTCGGTATTGGAATTGGTCCTCCTGGGAGCAGATGCGGTGAAGGCGAAGGAATTGGGAATATAATCCCACCTTTTCCTCCACTACATTGATGACTGTATCGGCTCTACCTCGTGCTCCCACGAGGAGATTGAACAGTTCATCTACTTTACGAACACCTTCCACCCAGACCTCAAATTTACCTGGAGAGTCTCAGACTCCTCCCTCCCCTTCTGAGACCTCTCCATCTCTATCTCGGATGACCGACTCAACACGGACGTATACACTAAACCGACTGACTCCCACAGCGACCTAGATTACACCTCTTCCCTCCCTGCCCCCTGTAAAAACGCCATCCTACGTATCATTCCAGCTCCAACTCTGACATGTCCCTGGCGAGGAGGAAAATTACTCAACTATATCCAGTCCCTGCATAGGAGAATAATTACAATCTGACCAATTACCACACCCTCAGTCCCATCTCGACAGTCAAATTGGTGGGAATACTTGTCGATAAAGCTGTCAAGTAGCACCGAAATAATCAGGTCAGTGTGGTTTCTGATAGGTCCCCATGTGGAGATGGTGCTGCAGTGGACATATCATTGGTTTACGAATCCAGTCCAGGCCAATGATCTGGCAGGTGTTGGAAGTTAAAAATAATTAATAAAATCTCGATACCTAAAATCTGGTGTCAGTAATAGTGTCCAATGTTGATTGTAAACATCGGTCTCCTTCCCCAAGTGAACTCCCGTGCTTTCTTGGCCTAAAAGTGACTCCAGATACACAAACATGGTCTCTGAATCGGCCAAGTGAGACACTCAATAGTATCAAACTGCTCTGAGGTCTTAAAGGATAAAACCTGACAGATCATCTAGCATCAGCCTCGTTATCAGAAAAGGGAGTGAGAAACACAGTTCTATCGACCCTTCCTAACATCTGAGAGCTTATGACAACATTTACAGAGCTTTCCAACAGACTGAACAGAAACATCGGGAGAGGGGGAGGTCATGTAGCACATTGAGCTTTCCCCATGCTATTTCATGGCCGAACATCTCCTCAAAGCAGTTTTCCCCACACAATGTTCATATCCCAAAATATGCTTAAACATTATGAAATATAGTGCCTTTGGCCCATCAATATTTTGGGAGTTCTCTGATAACACATGTTTATTAATCGCGATTTGACTGCAATGTGATTCGTGAACCATTTTCTACAAAGTGAACTAACATCCCTGCTTCCAATCTGTCACATCCTGTCAGAGTTTATATATCTCACTGAGATCTCCACTCATTTTCCTAAAGCCCATGTAATACAGGCCCAGTCGCCCCAAACACTGCTCCCACAACTAACTGTCATCCCAGAGATCAGTCTGTCATCCTTCACTGCACTCCCTCAATGTCAGGTTTGCCCTTTATTAGGTAAGGACACCAAAACTGCACACAATACAGCACAATGTTCGAGATGGGGCCCACCAAGTCCCTGTACAGTTGCAGTAAATGACCCTTACTCCTGCATTCTAAATCACTCTGAAATGAAGTTAAATAAACCATTTATCTTCCAACCTGCTTTCTGCTCCTGCAATATTGCTTTCAGTGACTAGTGTACAGGGAGATCCAGATTCTTTTCAATGTTACAGCTCCCTACTTGCTGGATCTACGTACACTGTATACAGTGTGCCAATGCATTTCCCAGTATTGACTTCCGTGTTCAGAACTCACTGCCCTACATGGACTCGGAATGCTGCGCAGAAATAAACAAAAATGCAGCTTAAGTTCATTTATATATCAACAAATTTCAGCCAATCCTTTTCAAATGATAGCCTGCCATTCAATTGATCCCATCAATGTACACACCCTCTCATCTCTGCCATTGCTCTCCATCTGCCAGGTATTTGCCCAGTCACTCCACTTGTCTCAATCAATTTGGAGCCTTTTTTACATCCTCCTCATCCACTCACAAGCTGACATCGTTTAGAGCTGTCAGCAGTCTTGGGAATATTGCAATTGAGCCCCTCAACCAAAGATATGATGTGTATTTGGAATAGTTGGATGCCAAATCTCGATCCCTGTTATATCCTCCAAGCCTTCCATTCAAAAAACATGGTTTTATTCCTACTCACTGTTTCCTGCCAACTCTCCCATTCTAAAACCATGACCATATATTAGCCCCAGTCCCATAGGATTCGAATTTGCACAATAGGCTTGGGGCTTTATCAAAAATCTTTCTGAAAATCAAATCGTATTGCGTTGATACCTTCTCCATAATTTTGCTAAAAGCCATTTTCCCAAACATGATTCCTATTTCATAAAACTCTGTAAAGAAGATGGAGGAATGTACACCGGTCGATCGGACTGTGTCCCTCAAGAAAATTATGCTCGAGTGCTGCGGGTTTGACGCAGCAAACGTGTACTGCATGCAGGATTTCCCTTAGGCAGGCTATTTCGATATGACCGTCGGGAGCATGAAGCATTGCGAGCAGCTCCAGAAGGTGTTTAAAGAGAAGGAAGGGGGGTGGAATCTGTTCTCCATCTGGTGGGTGGTCGCGTTGTATGTGCTTCCTGCACAGAGGAGTAAGGTTGTTATAATTCATATGTACAACACCCACGTCCCAGCAGCTGATGTCCTGACCTTCCTGAGAAGATGTATCCAGGTCGAGGGAGAAAGCACTAATGTGGTTGACCATTTCGTGATCTTGACCAGCAAGCGGCAGGTCAGGGTAACTCTGAGGGTCGATGCCAGTGGGAACATCCTCCACCAACACTCCAGCTTTGCAATCAGAGGGTGCCGAGTTACATGACGGTCACAGGGCAACCGAAAGTGTGCCAAAACTGCAGAAGGTCAGGAAACTTGGCGGCAGACTGTAAGGTGACTCTGTTGAAACTGCAAGCAGGAGGGTCACCCAACCAAGGAATGCAAAGAGGATAAGAACTGTAATTGTGCTGAGAGGCAGAACATATGTACAAGGCCTGCCCAAGATGAGCGGCCGCCACGTACTCTCAGATGGCCAGAGGTGGACTGCAAAAGATCAGCAAGGCACCACAATTCAGCAAGGGAACGGTGTGTGGTGGAACCCAGAAGGAAAGACAGGCTGGAGCATAGTAGGCCGCAGTCAGCTGAGATGTGCAGCATCCAATCCAAACTCCTACAGGTCAGGCAGAGGTAATGGAAGAGGAGGGAACCAAGGGGGGCGAGGAGTGGATTCCTGTAAAAAAAAGGAAGTGGAAAACTCTACAGGTCCCCAAAAACACCCAGCAAAGGGGAAACGACACCTGCAAGAGGAGGAAATGGGCAGCTCTTCGGATGTTGAGGACGGGTGTAAGGAGAGTCGTCACCACCAGAAGAAACAAAGCGCCGTGGGTAGAAAGGAGGGCAGCACCCCCCCCCCCCCCAAACAGGAAAAGACGAACCCTCTTTGGGGACTGGTAAAGACCAACCCCCACCCAGTGAGAACCAGGAGGTATACACACCGCCCCACAGCCCCAGATAATTGGTTTCAGCGATCCTCTGACAGCCCCGTGGTCAGACAGAGACCTGGGTTGTGCGGACCCTCGGCCCAGCCTGATGACACCAGAGCGGGGAAATGTCCTCAGCGTGGAGTCGGAGAGCTACCTCAGCCCTGCAAGGGTCCAGCAGTTCGCTTACACCACAGGGATGCAGACAGCTACCCCAGAGAGGCACAACCAAGAGCAAATGGACACTGGTAACCTCATAAAGTGTTAAAATGCGTATAAAATTGCCAGCATTAATGTGCATAGCATTAAATCTGCTATGCAATGTGTTTCTACGTTGGCCTTCTTAGCCAATGTGAAAGCCAATGTCCTGTTTCTGCAGGAGCGTGGGATACCACACCTCACTAGCTAGAGGAAATGGTAGAGCTTGTGGGCCCATTGGCCGTCGGTTTGGTTGGGGAGCAATGATAACAGCGCCTCCGGCCTGGGTATCCTGTTACAAGGAGGCAACTTCACCATCTCCGTGGTTAATCCTCGTCACCGACGTCATGGACAGGAATGCTACCCAGAGACTGATCAATGTGTACGCCCCAGTGGGTAAGAGTGAACGATTGGCCGTCCTGCAACAGCTTCAACTTTGCTGGCTACGTCCAGGTCGGTCATTCTGACAGGAGATTTGAACGGTATCATTGATGCAGATGGACAATCCGGCGGCGGGGGGTGGTGGGGTAAGGGGGAGGGTGTGGCAGTAAACTGGACACCACGTCCAGACCCCTGATGGTAATGGTAAAGGATGCCAAGCTGCATGACGTCTTCAGCACCCCTGCAGACTGAGCACAGTATAGTTATACTTTTTCACGGGCAGACGGGTCTATGTGTTCAAGGATAGATTACTTGTTTGAGTCGCGAACATTCTTCATCAGATACAGCGACGTCAAGCCGGTGTTCTTCTCTGACCACTGCCTCCTGCTGGCTGACTGTCACCTACAGGACGAGAAGCAGTCTGGTAAGGGAACGTGGAAGCTGAACACAAAGCTGTTGGCCCCAGGAAACATTGAGGAGCTCAAGAGGGACTACACAGGTTGGAGAAACATGAAGCTCCTCTTTGAGTCTCCAGCAGACTGGTGGGAAACAGTAAAAGGGAACATCAAGAGGTTCTTGATTCTCAAAGGTGTTCAGGATGCGATAGAGAGGCGGGCAAGATTGTCCCAACTCCAGGAAAGCATGCAAAACTTGCTCCTGCTGCAGACGATGAGGGTCAATGTCATGAACGATCTGGAGATGAAGGGCCAGCAAGACTCGCTCTTTACAACGAAGGCCTCTAAGAAAATCTTCCAGTCCAGGGTTCGCTCCATGGAATCGTGCTCAATTTTCTTCTTCCAGAAGGTGCACAAAGTAGGAAGAAGATTACTAACTCCATAAGGATCAGCAAATCCTTCTATGCCAGTCCATATGACTCGAGGCCATCCGACAGCGCTGCCTCCCAGTCGTTCCTGTCCTCTATCACCGAGGTCTTTGACGACAGAACACGGGAGAGGCTGAACCAGCCGTTATCTCTGGATGAGCTAACCAAGGAACTCGAGTCCTTTGAAAAGAATAAAACTCCCGGAAGTGACGGCTTACTGGTTGTGCTCTATTCTGCTCTATGGGACTTGATTGGCAAGGAACTGCTGAAGGTGTATGTCAGTATGTTTCTGGCAGGTATTATAAGTGAATCCATGAGGAAAGGCATCATCACCCTCATCTACAAGCGGAAGGGGGGAGGGAGGAAATCATAAATTGGAGACCGATCTCACTATTGAATGCGGATTACAAAATCTTGTCAAAGTTCGTCGCCAACCGGGTCAGGTCTGCTCTGGGGTCGGTGATTCATCCTGACCAAACCTGTGCTGTACAAACCTGGACAGGATAATCGCTGAGAGTCTCGCAATCCTCAGGGATACGATCGGCTTAATGCAGGACAGGGCGTTTAACACCTGCCTCTTCAGACTGGACCAGGAGAAAGCCTTTGATAGGATATTTCATACGTGTATGAGAGATATTCTATCCAAAATGGGCTTTGGTGAGGAAATCTACAATTGGATCAGACTGCTCTACACCAACATTGTCAGTGCAGTCTCAATCAATGGGTGGGAATCAGTTAGCTTCCTAGTAAGATCTGGAGTCAGGCAGGGCTGCCGTCTCTCTCCTGCCTTGTTTGTGTGCTGCATAGATCCGTTTGCAGAGTCCATCAGGAAGGATGCGAGCCTGAGAGCGGTGACTATTCGTGTCAGCAGTGGCCTCCAGGTTAAGGCCTCCCTCTATATGAATGATGTCGCCGTTTTCTGATGGGATCCTCTGTCCGTGCACAAACTCATGTGCATATGTGACCAGTTCAAACAGACCTTGGGGGCCAAGGTAAACCGAGGCAAGAGTGAGGCCATGCTCTTCAGGAACTGGACTGACCAATCCTCCATCCCCATCACCGTCAGGACTGACCAACTGAAGGTGCTGGTTATTTGTTTCGGCTTGGCTGGGGCGTGTGCCAATCTCGGGAGGAGCGCATCAGGAAACTGAGTAAGAAACTGGGCAGATGGAAGCAGCGGTCGCTCTCCATCACGGGAAAAACTTGGTCGTCTGGTGTGAGACACTATCATTATTGTTATATGTGGCACAGTTCTGGCCTATTCACAGAACCTGTGCCATCGCAGTCTCCCGGGACATCTTCCAATTTATATGGAGATCAAAGCTGGACTCGACGTACAAAGATCCGGGCAACTGGGGAGAAAAACACTCCCAATGCTACCCTCACACTGATGGCAACCTTTGTGTGCAGCTGTGCGTTGCTCCCCGATACACAAAAATGAAATGTCACGACGTACTGAGATTCCACCTGCCCCCGGTGTTGCAAAGGAGGGGCCTGGTCTCGCAGCAAGTTGTTGGACCGTTCTGTATCACCTGTCCTTGGTGGAGAAATTTCTGAAGAATAACACCTTTGACCACAAGTCCATCAGGAAATGGTCAGCACATAGTGTCCTTAAGACCTGTCGGGAAAAGGAGAGGGTGGACCCTGTTGAGCGGTTCCCTGAGCAGACTGTCAAAGCCATTTGGCAGAATGTCTCATCGCCAGAACTTTCCAACAAATACCAAGACATGGCTTGTCTGGTGTTGAGAAGGTCTCTGCCTGTGAGATCCTTTATGCACGCCCAGTCTCTCAGCCGCACCACACGCTGCCCTCGAAGCGGGTGTGAAGGGGACAAGACTGTCAGACACCCCCTTCTGGAATGTGCATATGCAAAGGAAATCTGGAGAGGAATGCAATGGTGTTTGTTGAGGTTTGTTCTGAGCAGCACCGTGATGCAGGACTCCATCCTCGATGGTCTGTTTCCTGGGATGCACACTAAGACGATCATCAACTGTGCATGGAGGATCATCAACTTGGTCAAAGACGCTCTTTTGTCTGTCTGAAACCTTTTGATATTCCAGCTGAAGGAGTTGCCCCCGAATGAGTGTTGCAGAATGGCACATTCTGAGGTCCAGGACTACGTATTGAGGGATGTGCTGAATCTTTGGGCAGCTGCTGCCAAGACGTGGTGTGGAAAGACCACCATGCCATGTCTGTCCACCAAAGAAAAACAGGGGACCCACTCATTAAGTGGGCTCCGCTGGCAACTCAGTTAAATATATGGATGGTAAACGTACAGACTTCTTATATGCGAAGGATTAATTCCGATCTCTGTGTGTAAAGAAATGCAATGTGCACATATGAATTGCATCATTAATTGTATAGATCAACAAAATATTTTATGAATAAAGTATATTTTTGAAATAAAAATAAGTGTTTCCCTCCTTCCCTAACCATAACTAAATGTGGAGTGGTCGATTGACATGCTGTAATTAGCAGAGTAGGTAGTAATGCTTTGGTTTGAGAAGCTTCAGTAAGCAGCAGCTCAGCAAAATGTGCAGATAAGCTCAGATAAAGTCTCTTTAATGCTTGTCTGACAGCAGTCGAGATGGCAGTTCGGGAAGTCACATGTTCTACCTGCGGGATGTGGGTCCTTAGGGAGACTTCCACTGTTCCTGATGAATACACGTGTGTGGGAAGTGTTTGGGCACTGTAGATGGCTGCTCTCGGGGTCATCCGAGATACGGAGAACTTCGTAGATAAGACCTTTAGTGAGGTGGGCACACCCAAATCCCTCCCTTAGCCTGTTTCTGCAATGACTGTCATATCACAGTACCATGTAAAGATCCATGTCCTGAGTTCATCTGCCTTCCTTGTCAGCCCTGTTGCCTTCAAAGAAACGCTATTTATTCCAACAAGCGTTCCTTGCTTCCTGTCGTGTTCCAGGCAGAGAGTAGCTGGGCGACCACTAGGAATGGCAAAGGGAGTAGGCAGAGAGTGCAGGAATCGCCTGTGGCTATTCCACTTGAAAACAAATATACCATTCTAGATACTGATTTTGGGTTTGGGGAGTGGGTGGGTGTCGGGAAATGAACGTTCAAGGGAAAGCAGCAGCAGCCAGGTTGGTTGCAGTACAACTGGCTCTGGGGCACAGCGGGAAAGGGTAAAGTTAAACAGGGTCTTAGAGGTAGGCGAGTCGATTATTAGGGGGACAGATTGTAGATTCTGTGGCCTCAAACGGGAATCCAGGATGGTGTGTTACATCTCAGGTGTCAGAGGACAGGATGTCTCCGAGTGGCTGCAGAACGTTCTCAAGGGGAGGCTGACCAGCCAGAAGTCATTGTGCACGTTGGCACAAATGACAGAGGTAGATATAGGAATGAGGTCCTACAGAGTGATTACAGAGAGCGAGAAGGAAAGTTAAAAACCAGGACCTTGACGGTGGTAATCTCCTGATTACTTCCAGTGGCATGAGCTAGTGAAGGTAAAAATAGGCGGATATGGCAAATAAATATGTGGCTAAAGAATTGGTGCGGGACAGAGATTCAGATTTTTAGATCAAAGGGAATTTTTTGACAAAGGTGACCCGTTCAAGAGGGACAGTTTGCAAATGCACTAGACGGGGGACGAATATCTTCGCAGCTAGTTTTGTTATTGCTACAAGGGAGAGTTGAAACGAGATTGGCATAGGGGGTGGGATCCTCAAGAGCAGGGAGGCAACTGCGATGCTGGAAAAAGATACAGTAATCAGGATTTGAAATGTGAAACGTTAGGTCAAGCTGGAACAAGACGGGGAACAAGGAATGCCTGTTGGCTTAATTTCCATTTATTTAAATGCAAAAGGGCTGATCGGTAAGACTGATGATCTCCGGGTGTGCATATGTACGTGGGACTGAGATAGTATAGCTATTACAGAAATATGGCTGAGGGACAGATAGGATTGACAGCTTAATGTACCTGGGTAAAATGCATTAGGAGGGACAGAAATGGTGGAAAGAGTGGTGGGGGACTTGTACTTCTGATGAAGGAGAGTATCACAAAGCATCAGAGATGAAATAACTAAAGGAACAATCAGGGTGTCTTTGTGGGTGGAATTAAGAAATAAGAAGGGGATGGTGACATTATTGTGCCCCCAAATAGTCAATAGTAATTACAGGAACAAAAATATGTACAGAGATTAGGGAGACTTGAAAGAACAATAGGGTTGTCATAATGGTAGTTTTAATTTTTATAACACAGATTGGGACTGCCAGAGCATTAAGGGATTTGATGATATTAAATTCATTAAGTGCGTCAGGAAAGTTTCCTCAAGCAGTATGTAGAGGATCCTAATCGGGAAGAGGCAAAATTTGACCTATTCTTAGGAAATAGTGCAGGACAGGTGAGTGAGGTGACGGTGGATTCGCAGTTTGAAACTTGTGACCATAGTTCTATTAATTTTAAAATAGTTACGTACAAGAAAAAAAAAACTGGTCCTCAGATTCAAGTTCTACATTGGGGCAAGGTAAATTTTGCCGGAATTGTACAGGAGTTTGCGGGGTTGACTGGATTCGTTTGTTTGCAGGCAAAGGGACCTCTGGCAAGTGGAAGCCTTTCAAAGTGAGACAGCTAGAATTCAAGATCTATATGTTCCTGTGAGGGTGAAAGGAAAGTTGACAGGAATGGGGAAACTTGAATGACAGGAGATATTGAGGCTTTGACCAGAAAAAAATGTGGACGTGTGGCTTAAGTCCAGGCGGGCGGGATCAGGGGAATCATTGGAGGTACACAGGGGATACTGGAGTTTAGTGAAGAAGGAAATCAGTAGGGCGATAAAGGGCCTTGACTGAGAAGATCAGGGTGAATCCAAAGAGGTTCAATTTGAATATTAAAGGAAAAAAAAACATTAACTGCAGAAAGAATAGGACCATCAAAGACCAAAGTGGACATGTATGTGTGGAACCATAAGAGATGGGCGATGTCTGTGTTTACCGTGGAGAAAAACATGAATACTTGGGAACTTGGGGAAGTTAGTGGTGGTATCTTAGGGAAAGTCCATAGCACAGTAGGTGAGGTTTTGAATGTACTGGAATGTTTGAAGCTGGATAAATCTCATTGTCCTTAACAGATTGATACAAGAAAACTGCAAGGGGCTACAGAAAAAATTGATAGGCCCTGGCTGATAAATCTGATCATCATTAACCACAGCTGAGATCCCTGAAGACTTGAGGAAAACAAATATTGTATCTTATTCAAGAAGGACTGGAAAAGCAAATATCTAGAAACTATAGACCAGGAAGTTTAACATCTCTACGTTACTTGAGAAGATTATCAGGGATACGTTGGACATGCATTTGGAAAATTGAATTTGATTCGGATTAGTCAGCATGACTTTATGAGTGGAAGTTTGTACCTGACGAATTTGTTAAAGTTCTATGATGACGTGCCCAGGAAAGTTGACGAGGTCTGGCCGGTACATGTCGAAACATGTTATGCTGTCAAAGCACAGCAGGTCAGGCAGCATCGGAGAGGCAGGAAAATCGACGTTTTGGGCATCAGCCCATCATCAGAAATGTCCAAATCAGCGATTTTCCTGCCTCTCAGATGCTGCATGACCTGCTGAGTGTTTCCAGCACCACAATTTTCAACATCTACCGGCCAGGCCGAATCAACTTTCCTGGTTACGTCATCATAGAATATTAACTGATCTCCAGCATCTGCAGTGCTTACTTTCTACAAGGGCAGTAGATTTAATCTATATGGATTTAAGTTACACCAGAACAGGATGGTCCTTTTCAGGCCTTGGACACATTCACGGTAACAGGAGGAGGCCAGTCAGCCACTCGAGCCTGTAAAACTGTACCCAGAGTCGATCATGCAGTCTATTCAGCTACTTCAAGTTAGTAACACAGGAAATGTTAGAGGCCACCAAGTGACTGGACAATAGGAAGACTGGAAGAAGACGATCTCTGTATAGCCCCGCAAACCTGCCCTTCCTTTCAGTAAGGGCACAGCTGATCCACTCTCAGCCACAATTTCTCTTTTATGCCCAATTCTTTGTAGCATTCAACTCCCTGATGTGTCAATTTTCATTAACACCACGCCGTGCTCCAAGCATTTCAATGATGTAGCTCCCCCTAACTGTCTGGGATAGAGAGCCCCAAACATTCACTACCCTCTGAGAGAAGGAAACACTCTCCACACATATACCGTGACTTATTGAAATGAACAATAGATATGAACACAGCGTCAGATTGACTGGCCCTGACATCACGGCGGTATTTGACTGAGCAAGGTGTCAAGGAGACTGAACAACATTGAACTTAATGGGAATCAGTTGTAAACTCCCCATTGGCTGGATCATCCAGAACACAGTGTGACTGGTGGAGACCAATCCTCTCAATCCCTGGATATCTCTGTGGATAAGCCTCAGGGAAACTTTCTCGGCACAAACAACTGCAGCTCGTTCATCAATGTCTTTCCCTCCGTCATACCTTCAGAGCTGGGGATGTTCAGTGAAGATCACACAATGTTCAGAACAATGTGTCACCTCCTCAGGAGCAAAAGTTTCAAAACCTGGACAACATTCAAGCTCATGCAGTAAAACTGTCCGGAACATTCATGCAACAGTGAGACCAGACCCTGCACATTTCTTCGTTAAAAAAACGAAGCTCATGCAGCATCTTAAGCTGCTTTCACGGAAATTTGACAGAGCCATTCAGCCCATCAAAACTATTGGATAAGAACAGACACGGTCCCTTTCGTTTTCTCCAGCATACTACACTGGAAGCGATTTTAAAAAATCTACAAATGTTGAAATGCGAAGTAGACAGGCAGAAGGCTGGAAGAACGCAACAAGCAAGGCAACATCAGGATGTGGAGAAGTTAACTGCTTGGGGATAAATATTCAGGACTGGAGTGGGGTAAGGGAGCTACAGATAAAGAGGCAGGACGAGGGAGGAGGAGACAGGGTGGTGAGGTGGGGATAGATGAACACAGGTAAAGGGGTACCACTGGGTTGGACGATGGGAGAACTGAATCCAGCTGAATCTGAAAGAAGGGTAGCTAGAATGGAAGGAAGGAGAAGGAGGTGGGAATGGAGTTGAGGGATTGGAAGGCAGGTTATTTGAAATTGGAGAACTCAATGTTGTCTAACTTGCTGTGTTCTTCCATGCCCCTGCTTTTCTGCTATTACACAGGAAGATAATGAGCTCAGTCAGTACATCACGCTGGTAAGCAGGAACCAAGGGTCGCCCAATAATGTCCGTGAACCTTTTTTCCCTGGGACCAGAAGGAGGACTTTCTGTCCCTCGAAACACTAACGCATAAAGAGAAGAAACTATTCAGCCCCTCCAGACTGTATAGGATGTCACTGATGCTCCAACATTGCAAAACCAATGAAGCAGAGACTGCACAGACAGACTGGCCCATGTTGTTCCTCCTGGCTCCATTGTTAATGGTGCTCACGCGTTATATTAACGACACCATGGTTTGCTAACAGTGAGGAGGGACTGCGGACAGTTTGTGCCAGGTCTCAAGGAGGCATCTCCCAGAAGGCAGGCTAGTGTCCTCTATGGATGTCAGAAGTTGCTGGGAATGGCGAACTCTATCAGAGTGTGGCTGCGGACAGGTTTGTGAAAACATAACGTTCAGTCCAGGATCACACACCAACTGCTCATTGAGACAGTGACAGTTCATTCAGAGCCTGGAGCTCTTGCTTAACCAACATAAGGTCCCACGCAGGTACGTATAATATCATAGAATCGTAGAGTCTAACATAACGGAGACAGGCCATTCAGCCCAAACTGGTCCATGCTGACCTAAATCTTCATCCATGCTAACCCCATTTCCCTACACTTTACCCACATTCTTCTAATCGTTTTCTCCCTATATAGGCGGCACCTGTGGGCGGCACTGTGGCACACTAGTTAGCACTGCTTCCTCACAGCGCACGAGGCGGGTTCCGTTCCCGCCTCCAGCATATCTGTGTTTGGAGTTTGCATATCATCTCCGTGACAGCGTGGGTTTCCTCCAGGTGCTCCGGTTTCCTCCCACAATCCAAAAACGTGCAGGTTAGGTGAATTGGTCCTACTAAGTTGCCCAAGGTGCTAGGTAAAGGGGAAAATGTAAGAGGATGGGTCTGGGTGGGTTGTCGGTGTGGACTTGTTGGGCCGAAGGGCCTGTTTCCACACTAAGTAATCAAATCTAAGTAAAATATTTGCCTATGGGAAAATACATACTTTATTTAACACTATCAATGTTTTGTTTTGAAAATAATGAGTTTTGGTCCATTACCCTCAAGGTTTAATGCAATCACTTTTTTTCTTTTGTCGTGACATAGATTATTTCCTTCGCAGTCTTCTCATGATACCATCACCACACGGATTAATCTGGTGAAACTCCTTTACACTGGCTCGCTGTGGCAAGGTGATCGTTCCTTATAAAGCAGAGATAATCTGTTCACAGTGCCCCAAGTACCTTCTGAACAACACTCTAGCACGGCAGGAAAGTATTTCACTGCAATTCTTGAATCGTTTTGCAAAGAAGGACAGTATACAATTTACTGTGTTGATTACTTGCTGCCTGGTATGAACTCTGTTTGTGACTTCTGACCAAGGAACACAGCTCATTTTCGCCAACGGCCCTTCTGATTCTTTAACGTTCTAATTAGTTCAAAATGAAGAAGGATGGCATGTTTTACCAAATCATTCTTTTGCCTTGCGAACAGCTGTGTTTCAAGTAAAGCCACACAAACAGCAACACCACGATTGCCATTTGAGATGGTCAGAGATGCCAGGAAGGCGATGTCCTAACAGTAGTATCTCCAGTTTATTAATCTGGGGACCCGGGTGCTGACCCCATCCTGGATTCGAATCCCACCATGATAAAAGGTGACATTTGAATTAAATAAAATCGAATGAAGCTATGAAACCATTGCCGATTATCAGAAAATCCTACCTGACACTCTAATGTTCTTCGGGGAATGATATTTACCACATTCAGCTGGTCGGACTGACATGTCAATCCCTCAATGTATTTGACTCTGAATTGCCCTTTGAAATAGCCAAACCAGCCGCTCAGTTAGTTACTCACTATAAACATCAAAGAAATGAAACCGGACTGAACTAAGCACTGACTACTCACAGCCCACAGACAGCAGTGGGTCAGGGAGGCAGCTCACCAACACTTCTCAAGGACAATGACGAAAGGGAATTAAATACTGGCCCAGCATCCCACTAAGGAGTAAAGGCGGATGATCACACTCAGGGAAGACAGACAAAGGGACATAACTCACTTTAAACAGGAACCTTGATTTATACCCTACATGGGCATGATTTTCGGTAATATGGGAACAGGAGAAAAAAAATAAGATAAACCTCGTTTTTTAATTTCCATTCCAGCTGATCATCTTCAAACCCTTTGTTTGCTTATTTTCTTTTATCTCTCGTTTATCTGTCTATTCAACTCACTCCTTGTCCCCTTCATCATAGACATCCCTGTCACCAACATCAATCACAATATTTTCAAGCTGTGTTCAGTTATGATGGTAGGTCAGCGAACTCGAAATGTCAATTCTATTTTGCCCTCGACCCACGGGTGCCAAATCTGAACAGTTACTGCGGCAGCTTCTCGTTCTTTTTTTTTGTTTCTGATCTCTTGCATCATTCTTTGTTTTATTTAAACTTCCATAATATTATGACATGGGATGTCTGCATCGCTGGTAAGGGCAGCATTTATTGACCTCACTAAATGCTCTTTATTGTGAGGTCATTCTTTGACACAGTATAGAGCCAATCACATTGTTGTGGATCTGACGTCAGTCTTTAGACAGTTCGGTAATAATGCTAGATTTCTGTACCAAAGGATATCAGTGCTATAGATAAACGTATTGTCAAAATGCTGGTGCTGTTATTGAAATATTCGTGAAATTATCGTTTATTTCCAATTCCTGTTATTTGAATTTAAGTTCTGACATATCTGAGGTAAGATTTAAAACAGTGTATTTTGTGCAGTAACCTGGGCCTCTGAATTACATATCCGCTGACATCACTTCTCTGACACATTGTCCCTGTCATGAATTTACTTTAGAGACAAGAACAAGGTTGTGATTGACATATTTGTAACGGAAAGTGCGCTTGTAAGAGAACTGGAACCATAAAGTCTGAATTTTATAATGGTTTATTTAGTATCCGCACTGACGTCAAGGTGGGGACTGCTGATATTATGGAGCTGGTAGTGGGTAGAGTTGGTGATGGAGAGAATACCAAGAAATAAATCAATTCGGGTCCAAAAGGTACTTCGAGAATGTGAACAGTCTTGTTCTCAGATGTTTGTGTGGACGAGCTTGTTGGGCAGTTCAGAAGTTTGTAATAATGAATGGAATTTGCATTTGAAACTGAAGACAAAGGATTCTGTCTTTGCCAAATGTAGATAACAGAAATAGCAATGAGGTTCACCATGGTTTATGGATTAACAAAAGGATAGAGATGAAGAGACTTACCAGGAACACCAACAATAGCGAGCATGGGATAGTAGCCCGCGTGAATAATCATCAGTGCACCCATATATCCGATGTGATAATGTGAACCCAGACCAGGAAAAATAGGCAAGATACCAGGATAAACTCCTGTCCATTGTTGCAGCATTCCAATCTAGAGTTCTTAAAATCTGATACATTAATGGAACATTCCAGATTATTCTCGAATGTTTATCTCTCCTCTCACTGTCTCTGCAGCTGCTGATCCCTGTTAGTGTTGGAGATGATGCATCTGCTGCGACAATGGCATAAAGCATTGCATGAAGCTCCTTACTATTAGAAGAGGGGTGCCACATCTAGTGCCACAGTCAAAATACATGGAGACTGGCCTCAATCACAGTCACTGAAAAAACAGATCCAGTTGACTCCTTTCAGTGTGGTACCTTCCGTTCACAATACGAACTGGACTGGATTGAATGTTGGCATCACTGGCTGTTGGTCACATCTCCCACTACCAATTGCTGTCGTGACGTTAGTGGTGAGGGACAATGAGGATATTTTCCTATCACAAGTTAGATGATTCTGATGTGTTGTCCGTTTGCAATGTTATAACCACCTGAACTTCCCATCACCATCACCCCCAAAACTAACAACCTAGATGTAGTTACCGTACTGATGTCTCCTCCACAGAACAGGCGCCAGCCAATAGATTTGCAGTGGGCATATTTGCCCTGACCATACACAGAAAGTGTGAATCTGTCTGGACATTCCTCTCATTGCTCTAATAAGCCAATCTTGTATCTTCAATACCCAATGCCCTTCAGCACTATTTTATATTAACTCACAAACACTCATTTTTTGAATTCACTTCAAAGCCAAATGTCACAAATTGTCACAAGTCTGGTCCCTTTACAGGATTATGTTGTTCTTGATCTTTATTTTCAGGGATGCTCTAAATGACCCAAGGTTTCAATATGTCTGGTTTTTTAAAAGGTTTATTAGTGTCCCTTCATTTATACATAACAGATAATGCATCAGGCAGAACGTTTTCAATTCTTTAAAAAAAAAACCTGCATAATCAAAGGATGTGTCCAGCTCTGTAGCTGGGCAGTTCTGTTCAGTTTGGGGGCGAGTTGAGTCAGGTCACTGTTGAAATTGGATGCTCACCTCCTCCTTCTGCACTTCTGACCTCATGAACTGCAAGCATTTTGTGTCAGATTTACTCTTTGTGCTAAGGGGTTTGTTCATTGCGATTGTTGCAAGTATTTTGATGCAGCAACCTTAAGTCCGGATAGCCTGTAGGTTGGATAGGATACGTTATTCAGCTATTCTCCCTTCAGTTCATGCACTTCATTCTGTAATTTGGGAAACAAATAATGTTTGTTTAAAATACTGCAGTCTGACCAGCTAATTTATTCTGCGAATATCCACTACACACTTACCTTTAACAAATAAAAAGTTACGGTCTGGGCTACTTGCCTAAACATTTTTGAGGGATCGGGCCTGGTCCATAACATATTGGGGGCCCTTTGCAGGATTTAGGCAGTGAGTGGCAGGTGTTCTTGTCTCTTATTTTGTGTGTTGATTTGTCTTGGTAAACAGAGATTGAGAGAGCAATGGCTCTTGCAGGAACCAAGGATGTTTTGGAGGTGGAAGAATCGACCTTGGGGATTTTACAAAATGCACATAAATCCAAGCTGCAAGAATTAGTAGACAAGCTGCAGTTGAAGCTGCCTCCTAATGTGAGGAAAGATGAGATGATTGCAGCAGTAGTTCTGCATTCAAACTTGCTGGAAACTCCAAGGGGATCTGCACAGAAGATTAAACTTCAATCGCAAATAAAGCAGCTTGTGTTAGAAGCAGAAATGAAGCAGTTTGCTTTGCAACTAAAATTAGAAGAAAAAGAAAGAGGACGAATAGGTTTAATCCAGGAAAGAGAAAAAGAAAAAAAAATGTTTAGCAGGAGAAAAAGAAAAAGAGAGCGCGTTTGCGTTTCAGAGATAGACATTTAGAATGGAAAGTCAGCTTAAAAGGATGGAAATGAAGGCTGAAGTTAGCCTTAGGGATCTGGGGAGTATGAGGATGCAAATCAAATGCACATGAACTTTTTCCAGAAGCCTCTAGACAACATTTAGGAACCTAAGGAGTGGCCCGGGTCAAACGTATATTGAGTTTGAAAGGTTCAAACAAAGTAATTTCGATAGATGGAAAAGAACTTTAAAATTCAAGCAAACCTATGATGCACTTAGAGAGTAACTATTTTGGAGGAATTCGAAAATTCGCTGCCTGAAGTAATGCAAACTCCTGTGGGAGAGCAGAGAGTTTAGATAGCAAGGTTAGCAACTGAAATGGCTGAAGATTATGAATTGGTCCATAAAACACAGTTTGGCTTCCAGACTAAATTTCAGTCCATGAGGTAAGTAAACTGGGGCAAAGAGAAATACTCACGTGGGAAGGGATATGTAGATCTCAGTGAAAATCATAAGGATAACTTACGACAAGGGTAAAAAGGAAACCCAAGAAGAGGACAAAGAAGTTTAAAAAATCTCCGATGTTTTCATTGCAATAAATTAGGTCACAGGAAATCACTCTGTTGGTGCGCCAGGGAAAAAAAAGATGTAGGAAAACAGGATAAGCATGGGAGTTTTGTTGGAGTGGTAACAGAAAGCACAGTGGAGGCGAGAAAGCTTCATCAGAGTGTACAAGCTGATCGGAGATTGGTCAAGGAGGAAGTGCCGAATCTTGCTTATAAAATATACCTTCAAAGGGAAAGTTTATTCACATAGGCCAGAAGTAGCAGGTACAGAGGATGCAATATTAAGGGACACAGGATCCTCTCAGTCTGTGATGCTGAAAGATGAGGAGATATATATTCCTGAGGGACTATTTCCAGAAAAGTTACTCTGAAAGGGAATTCACTGTGAGACTAAAAAAAAGCACATAGTTATGTTAAGCGAGGATAGAGTGTCCAGTGAAGAGTGAAGAAATTGTGATAGGAGTACTGGACAAACTCTCAGCTCCAGGAATACAACTTTTCCTTGTAAAGTATGCAACTGATTCACCGGTGGAAGTGCTGCCTGCTCTGGTTAAAAACCACTGGAGACACAGCCAATTGAAGCAATGCCTTATCTTGGAATCTTTTCTGAATGTGGGGTAACAAGGTCCCAATATCACGAGTTCAAACAGGAGAGATATAAAAATGTAAAGGTAAGTAAGCTGAAGTGGCATGAGGAGATACTTCGTTCCGTCAGATAGTTGTGACAAAACAGGAGAAAATAGGAGATCATGCACACATGTTGAGTTCAGCTAAACTGATTGAGTTACAGCAGAAAGATGAAATTTTTAAGTAGTTGTATCAAAAGGGCATATACATTAGGGATTCTGAATGTATCCCTGAGTATTATTACCTTAAAAATGGTGTCTGCATGAGGAGATGGAAACTATCACATACTGAAGGAGAGGAGAAATGGGCAGAAATTCATCAAATTGAATTGCAAATGGGGTACAGAAAGGAGAAGCTGCAAGTGAAGCATGAATTACCACGTGTAGGTCATTTTGGAGTGAGGAAAACACAGTCTCAAATAGAAGGCATTCTTACTAGCCGACACTGCACCATCATGTTGTTGAGTTTTGCCAGACGTGAAATACACGTGAGGGAATTAGAAAACCACAGGTGTTAATAAAACCTGCATCTTTAATAACTATTCCTGCAATTGAGGAACCTTTTACAATAGTTTAATTGATTGGATAGGTCCCCTATATCAAACAAAAAAAAAAATGTGAATCAGTATTTGTTAACAATAATTGATGTATCCACAAAATTTCCAGAGGCTATTGCATTATGCAACGTCACAGCGAAAAGGATGGTAAAGGAAATATTCTTTTAAAAAATATATACGGACTATCAACAGAGATACAGTGCGACCAAAGTTCAAACTTCACATCCAAACAGTTCAAGGAAGTTAAGGGCAGCTCTGTAATAAATCAATTCAAATCTACTGTGAACCATCTAAAATCGCAGAGAGCACGAGAAAGGTGACATCAAACTTTCAAGATCATGTTGAATGCTTATGGTAAGAATTATCCAGCTCATTGGGGTAAGGGCTTTTGGTGATCAGAGATGCACAAAATGAATTGACCAACTTCTGTCCATTTTAATTAGGTTATTAAGAGGTAGGACCGTTAAGGTCAATTCAGGAGTAGTTAGTAAATCAGAAGTAAAAGGCCACACTATTGGACTATGTCTCAAATTTTCCGGAATGATTAAAAAACGCTGGGGAGTTGGCTAGATGGCATTTAAAAGTATTGCAGAATGCACCTAAACAGGAAGTAGACAAGAACTCAAAAATTTGCAATTTTGCTCTCGGGGATAAAGTATGTATGTTACTTCCAGTGATGAGGGGATCTTGAAAAGCAAGGACTGGTGAAACTTATCAAATGCGAAAGAATATTGAGTGAGGGTAACTACTTGATAGGGACTCCAGGCAGAAAGGAATCTCACAGAGTATGTCATGTGAATATGCTCAAAAGGTATTTTGACAGGGAACGGACAGCAAGAGGAGAATGTGTTAAATGATTACAGTACAGAAGGAAAAACTAAGTTCAGAGGATTCTGGATTGAACGTTCCTCAAATTAAAGTGGACAATGAGGAAGTTTTCTAAAATTGGGGTAAATTATTGAGTAACCTCCCTGAGGAAAAATAAAATAAAATGACGTGATAGAGTTGTTAGTATTATATGGGGAGATATGAGGAAATTAAATGGGAAATATTACCTAATTGTGCATAAGGTAGATAAAGGACATGCTGTTCCGATTAAGCAGCATCCTTATTGGCATAATCCTCTAAAGTTGGCACAGGTTCTGAAGGGGATTGAACACATGCTCCAAGATGACATAATCCACCTGAGTTACAGTGACTAGAACTCATCCTAAGTCATGGTACTGAAACCAGATGGTACCCAACGATTTTCTGTGGACTATCGCAAAGTCAATGCAGTTAAATAAAGGATGCATATCTAATTCCGCAGTTGGAAGGCTTTCGTTGGAAGGTGGGACAAGCAACTTCCATTTGGTTTGAGCTCCATCTGATTAAGCAATGCCTTTCAAGGTAGCTATAAATGCGAGTGATGTGGGTGTGGGTGCTGCACACCTGCTGGAACACGACGAGAAGACACAAAGACTTATTGGTATTTATCCAGCAAGTTAAACATTTATTGGTAGAAATATTCAACAGCTAAGAAAGAGACTTTGAGCTTCGTGTTGGCACGACAACATTTCAGTTTTTTTTTATTAGCAACGCATCTGTAACAATAACCCATTGAAGCTTTTGGAGAAATTTAAGGACAATAATGCGAGTCTGTTTAGCTCGACCCTGTAATTTCAGCCACACAATTTGAAAATTGAGCCTCTGGCAGGTCTTGAAAACATGATTGCCAAAGCATTGTCGAAACTTTAATGACAGATAGACACACTCAGTGGGAGGTGTATCACACACTGAATTTGGATGTAGCTCTGCAGGTTTGCATTTTTATACTAAGTGAAGGCATATGTGTGTTTTTGTGTACTAACCACTACTTTTGGTGATTTTGAGAACTGAAGACATCTTTAGATATTAATGATTCAGTTTTATATGGTCCCTTCACAAGGTTATGTTGTGCTTGATTTTTTTTTCAGAGAGGTTCGAACCGACCCAAGGTTCCAACATGTCTCAATTTTGAAAGGCTCATTGGGATCCTTTGGTTTATACCAAACTGGTAAAACCTCAAAAACAAGGTCTTCAAGTCTTAAAAACAAACTGGTATAATCAAGGGGACATGGACAGCTCTCCGCCAGCGTAGTTCAGTCAGTTCGAAGGTTATTTAAGTCAGAGTCACTGTTGAAACTGGACGCTCTCCCCATCCTTCTGTCCTCTACATTTGTAACCTGTAAGCTTGGTTTGTGTAATTTTTAATCTTTGTGCCAAGGGGGTTGTTTATTGGGAATGTTGAAACCAATTTGGAACAGCATCATTAAGTAGGGAAAGCCTGTCAGGTTCGGATCGGATGAGTTATTTGATTATTCAATATTCGGTTGGTTGTGTTTCATTACTTAATGCTTTAAATAAATTCTTTTTGTTTAAAACTCGGCAGTCTGACCAGCTAATTCACTCTGGGGATATCCACTATACAGTTACTTTCAACAATTAGCAAATCTACGGTCTGGGCGACCTGATTAAAATGTTTGGAGGAGTCGGGCCTGGTCCATAAAAATGTAAAAAATAATCTTGTTCATCAAAAGTTATGATTTAACAAGTAAGGGAAGGAATGAATATGATATTGGCTATGACACAGAAAGGATTGGGGCCAACAACTGAGGAGACCTCCTCAGATTACAAAAAGATCTTGATCAAATGGGTCAATCAGCTGACAAATAGCAGACAGAGTTCAATCTGGATGAATGCGAGGTGCAGGCAGTAGTGTGTGTTTGCTGCTGTCTGCTGCACCAGGAATGGGATAATTTTATACCCCATCTCCTGGGTTCAGCACATCGATGTCCTTCGTGATCTTTGAGAGGCCTTACTCTCGTGGTTAAGTCTTGCTGTTAATGTAGTTACACAATATCTTTGAATTACCATTAACCTTATCTGCCCATGCTATCTCATATCTCTTTTTGGCTTTCCTTATTTCTCTCAAAATGGTGCTCCACTCTCTTTATATTGATTAAAAGATTCAATTCAATAAAGTTGTCTGGATCTAAAGTAAGTATGTCTTTTATTTTTGAGTGGCACCTCAGTAACTTTAGTCATCCATGGTTCCTTAACCTTACCAGCTTTACCCTCACGCTAACAGGAACATTATGCCTCTCAACTCACGTCGTCAGTCTGTTGACTGCCTCCCCCTTGTCAGACATTATTTTACCTGCGAAAAGTCTACTCCCATCAAACTTGGACAGTCCTTGTCCCATGCCATTGAAAATTATGGTACTCCAATGAAAAAGATAATATTAATGGAAGGCGTATTATTTTCCACTAATAGTTATGATTGCAAGACACAAAAGTATTCTCCCATGTTCACTTCAGTCACTTGCCCTGCCTATTTCACAAAACCTGGTCTCGTTTTGCTCCTTCTTGATTAGGATGATCCACTTACTGATGAAGAAAATTTTCTTCGACACATTTGACAAATTCTTCATGATTCAACCTTTTAACACTATGGTAGTCCCAATCATTTCTTTAGTAAATTAAAATCCCTATTACCACAACCTTATTAAGCTTACATATATCCGAGATCTCCCTACATGTCTGTTTCTCAATTTATTTCTTACTGTTGGAGAGCATATGGTGCAATAACGTCAACATACTCTTTCCTCTCTCATATTTAATTTCTATCAATATATTTTGATTGGACGATTTGTCATAAATGAGCATATAGTGCAATCTCTTCAAAGTGATCTTTACTTTCTTATTTTTAACACTACCCATGTATTTCACCTGATCATTTTTGAGAAATCGCTTCTCCAGTAATACCAATAATTTATCCCTTAATCTAAAATGGCATGCCTCCCCCTCTCCACTTTTTCTATCCATTCTATGACACCTATCACCTGGAACGTTGAATTGACAATCTTGAACATCTCTCAGGCGAAAGTGAGGACTGCAGATGTGGAGATTAGAGTCGAGAGTGTGGTGTTGGAAAAGCACATCAGGCCAGGCAGCACCCGAGGAGCAGGGAAATCAACGTTTTGGGCAAAAGGCCTTCAACAGCCCTTTCCTGATGAGGGGCTTTTGCCTGAAGCCTCGATTTTCCTGCTCCTCGGGTGCTGCCCGGCCTGCTGTGCCTTTCCAGCACCACACTATCCACTTGAGCACCTCTTCACCAACTTTCAGTAATAAATATGATATCCCAATCCTATCCTCTTAAACATGCCCTGAGTTCATCAAAGTTCCCCATAAGACCCCTTGCATTGAAATAAATGCAACTTAGTGTTTCAGAATTACTGTTTACTCTGACTCTCTCATCTTTCGATTCTAATGGACATGCTCTATTCACATTCATAACTTTCTCCATCATCCGTCCATTAACACTGCCAATTAGAATAACCCCCTTGCCTTCTCTATCAATATAATGCCTCCCTATATAGAGTGAGCAAATCTCCCTGCTAAGATATTGGTTGATTTCCAGTTTAGATTAGAACAATCCTTTTTGAACATGTGTTTTCTATTCCAAAACAAATTCCAATTTTCCAAAAATCTAAATCCCTCAACAACAACCCAGCTCTTCAGCCATTGATTTTTCTCCTTTAACCTTTCGTTCCTCCACCGGTTGGGGCTGGCATTGGCAGTAAACCACAAATTAATATTTTTAAAGTTTTATTTTTAATCTACCTCACCTCTTAAAATCACCCTGTACTGCTTTAATATTTTCCCTAAAAAGTCATTCCTACCAATATGTACAGCAATCTATGACTACTCAGTCTCACCTTTAACAATGTGCTTGAAAAGTTTAGAGCCATTCTTAAGGCTAGCACAAACCACCCTAAACTCATGCTCACTGCCACAGAATCTCCTGCTGATGCTCCTGATTGAAAATCCCACTGCAGCAATAATTCTTCTAAATTTTCTCTAACCCTGCCTAATATAAAAATCGTGCCATCAGTCCAATAACTGACGGCTCTTCCATTTTCCTCAGAAAGACTACCTTCTTCAACAGTTCCAAAAAGTGAAAATCTTTTTGGTAGAGGAATAGTCACCAGAGACATTGAAGTACCTTCTTACCTTTCCTGACAGTCACCATTTATCTGACTGCTTTGCTGGGTAGTACTTTTTTTCTAAATCTTCTCTCCAAACTCTCTATGGCCTGAATAACATTATGCCTAGAAGCAGGATTTTTCACAACACCTTATTTATATGTTACCTTTCATTACCTATAGATAATAATGTTAAAATGGAAGCAAAATCATATACACATCAAACATATAAAAAATAGATAAAATCAAACCTTTAACTAATTAACTCAATATAAATATTCATCTTCAATATATTCCTAGCAGAAAAGTCTTCTCCTGAGCAGAAAACAGACAAGACTCTCTGATATGAAGGCGCAACTCCTTATTTTTTTTTTTAAAAATGTTTAATTTTTCGAAACGGAAACAAACTTTCGCAGCATTAAAAAAGAAACGTTAAAAACCATAGGAAAACCGGAAGTGTTGGTTTTGCCTATGCCATTTCTGAGTTTAACATTATTATCTCATGGCATGGTGGCAGAGTGGTTGGCGCTACTGCCTCACAGCGCCAAACACCCGGGTTCAATTCCCACCTCAGGCGACTGACTTGGTGGAGTTTGCACGTTCTCCCTGTGCCTGCATTGGTTTCCTCCAGTTTCTTCCCACAGTCCAAAGATGTGCAGATCAGGTAAATTGGCCATACTAAATTGCCCGTAGTGTTAGGTAAGGGGTAAATGCAGGGGTATGGGTGGGTTGCGCTTCGGTGTGGTGGTGTGGAATCGTTGGGCCGAAGGGTCTGTTTCCACACTGTAAGTAATCTAATCTCGCTGCTTTCATCCTCTAAGACGCCAATATTTAATTTTAACATTCTTTTCCTTTTTGTCTTCTGCGAGAAATGTTATTTATCAATTCTTATGCTTTCTACACATTTTGCTTCATAGCCATTTTGATGTTGTTTTTAGTAACCGTTTGCTGGTATTTAAAGCGTTTTTCTTTAATTTATTCATAGGATGAGGGAGTCGCTCGGTTAGACTGAACTTATTGTTCATCCCTAGAGGGCAGTTAAGATTTAACCAAATTTGTGTGTGTTTGAAGTTATACACAGGTGAGACCTGGTAGGAATGATGGGTTCCGTCCCTAAAGGACACTTTGTGAAATATATGGCTGTTTCTAACAATAAGCAATGCTTTCATGATCATCAATAGACTTAATTTCAGGTTCATATTGAATGTGACAACATTTGAACCTGAGTCCCAAGAACAATATCTGGATGAGCAGTCGGCGATAATACAGCCAGGTCATCACTGTCTTGTTATTGTTGACTTCCTTGTTAAGCTATGGATCACTTTTCAGCTTTTTACAATTCCTTATCCACTAAGGATTGCACTTCAATTGAGGTGTCTTGATTATCTCCTGAAGTAGTTAGCACTGTTATTCAACTGTCCTGCACTTTAATGTTTTTGCCAAGTCTACTTGGGCAAATCGCTTCCTCAGGCCAGTAAAGTTGTCATTGCCCAACACTAAACCTCTCGTATGTGACTGTCTTCACTGTTTCAATCTGAATGTGAACCTCCAGCATGCTGTGCCACTCTTTCTAAGATAATCCTTACGACAATATGATTTATCACTCCTTCCTTATTACTTAATACCAAGTCGGTTCTCTGGTTGGTTCCATGATACGTTAATCGAAGAAAGAATTCCTGATAGATTCGATCAGTCGTTCTTTGTGTCTCCCCTTGCAAATTGATTAATCCAGTCAATATGCATGTTCAAATTACCCATAATCACTCGTGTGCCCTTGTCTCGAGCCATCATTATTCCCTGGTTCATGCTATTCCCTACTTTGAGAGTAGTTTGCCGGGATGGGAGTTTCTGAGCTGAAAATGCTCATCCCAATGGGTTTCTTTCAATGTATTCTATTTCAAAACGGACTGATTCATCATTTTTGTCCCACGTGTTAATATCATTTCTTAATACAACCTTGACAAGACCCTTGACTAATACAGACACTCCATCTACTCTACCCATGGACATTTAACACCCTAGACCTGACCTTCCTGTAACGACGTTTCAGTAATCCCCACAATGCCATATCTATTTATCTCTGTTTGAGCTGTCAGCTCATTAATTTGATTCCAAATACTGCACGCTTTTAGTTAAAAGTTTTTTTTAGATAAGTTCCATTGATACGTCTTTTTTTTAATACTTTTGTGCACAGGATCTCCAACCGAATAACAGTGAGCCTATCATTTACTCCAACTTTCTACTCATATTTTTAAATAGTTATTATTCTTTCCCTCAACATGGTCATTGTACTGGCACTGCCTGTTTATTCGAACACCCTCTACTTTCTGTTCAGTTTCTGACCTGCTGAATTGGTTCCCAGCCTCCTGAGCTGCACGATCACACCTCCCTTCCAGGATGTTAGGGCCCCTCCAGTTAAGGTGCACACTTTCATTTTTGTACAGTTCCCACCTGTCCCGGAACTTTCTTTGCAGGACCTTTCAACCTTCCATTCTTCTTACCTATGTTATTGATGTCAATGTGAACGACGACCGCTGGCTGTTTACCTTCCCAATTCAATATGCCCGGCGCATGCTCGGAGGCATTCTTGATCCTGGCACCGACCTCCCTTTTTATGAAGAAATCATAGAATCATAGAATCCCTACAGTGAGGAAGCAGGCCATTTCACACAGCACGTCCATGCTGAGCCTCCGAAGAGTAACTAACCCTGAACCATTCCCCTACTCTATTCCTCTGCATTTACCCATGACCAATGTACCTAACCGGCACGTCGCTGAACACGATTGGCAAAAAGGAAACAACCCAGACTCATTCCACTTGGCTATGTTCAATCTGCATTCTCACAACAGATACTGCCAAAACTACTGAGCATTTCCAACAACGTCTGTTTTTGTCACCGATTATGATTGCATTTTGATAAAAAAAACTTATGTAACATAGACTTCAAACAAAGCTGAATTTAAAATCCCAGGAGAAACTTAAGTATCTGGTCATTCGATGACCCCAGTGAAGGTTCAGTAAATTATTTCTGTTTGGCCCATGAACGTCATTTGTTCACTTTCCCAATCAATGAATAAAGGAGATTTTTTAGCATCTTTTTTGATATCAGAAAACTTGGAAACGTTGCACTTTACTCCTTCATATGGGTGTGATTACATCTCATTCTTTCGTCTTAGTGGAACTAAAGATGATTATTCACAAGCGAAACACACACACACACACACACACACACAATGTAATACTTTGTCGAAGAATCCCAGTAACATTATAAGTAATTGGAATGACAACTGGAAAGAAGGAAATAAGTAATGGAAGGATGAGAGAAGATATGTCTTTTTCGGAACAGAAAATACATTTATGTGAACTTGCTAAGTTGATCAAATTTATGAAAAGCTATGCAGGGCAGAAAAAAAGATATTGTTATGAAGGTGTAGAAAATATACTTTCCCGTTAAGGGAGACAGGAAGCTGGCACAACGTGTTCTGAAAGAAGTTAAAATGTAACGTTTGTCTGTGAAACCAATAGTGATGCTGAGTTGCCATGGAACAAAATCAAATACAAATTCAGCCAGACAGTTTAAATTATGCACCAACAGACTGAAATCAAATCGAGATTGAAATATAATGTATTTGATCGCATCAATATCAACGAAATTATCCGATGCATTGTTGTATGAAACTGGATATTTTGAACATTTATGGGGAGAACTGCTAAAGACATCCACAAAGATAGACAGCGAGTTGAAGAGCTTCCTGCAGGCACCTGCCGAGAAGAAGTTTGCACAGCGGAACATCAAAGCTGACCGTGAGTAAAATCTATAGACAAAGTCTACAAAGGAAAATCGACAAAGCTGACTGGTTTTGAAACATGATGATATTTTTTGTAAATCTTTATTGGGGGTTTTGTTTCATCAGACCAGTATTGTAGAGTGGGAGGTAAAAGATACGTTTAACCCACGGGATTTCTAAACAGTTGTTTATTTTATGAATCTCTGTTGGACTTAAATAACAAAATTGTTAATTTTACTTTAAATAGTGACTCTGTAAATGGATCTTTGCCTCTCGACACTTAAGATATTAGGACATGAGGTGAACATTTCTGTGTGGCTGGTTTAAATTAGGAGAGCGGTTAATCCTGTGTTGTAACAGTTTGAGGGCTTTCGTCCGCGATTATAACAGGTTTAGGAAGATCCAAACTGTCATTTGGGTAGATTTGAATAGATTTGAGGTATGAGAAAATGCACAGTATATTAAAACATTTGCATGTTGGTGTCCAAGATCTTTAAATAAAACGTCAGTAAGACAACTGATTCAATTTCGAAGACTTGTTGTTGGTTAAATTAAAAGGGAGAGAAATGGTCCTTAAAAAAAATTAAGAGGGGTTTGAAGATGATTCTCAATTTTTCCAAGGAAGTTTAGAAAGAAAAATAAAGGCCAAACCATTAGAATTAGTAAAGAACATAGATTTGCGTTTAACCAAGGACAAAAGTAAAGCTGAAATTGTCAGGAAATTACTCAAACACTAAGGTGTATCAGAGAAACAGATAAGCGCAGTAGACTGAGAAAAACTTAAATTATAATTGAGGAAAATGGAGTTTAAAGATAAACAACGGAAGAGAGAAAGAGAGAGAAGAAACAGAAAGCAAGAGAGAAGGGAGACGGAGAAAAGGGAAGGAGAAGGTTCGTATCTGAGCATAGAGAGAAGAAGATTGAAAAAGAGACAGAAGGTTTTTAGTTGAGTAAAAAGAGCGAGCGGTTGAACTTGAAGGTACGATTTAGTCAACAAAGTCAAAGTAACAGGATGGAGATTAAAAGGCAATTGGAGATACATACAGCTATGTCAAAACGCTGTCACATTTTGATGAGAAAGATTTTGAAGTCTCCTTTGTTTAATTGAAAACTTGCCTAGGTAGATAGAATGGTCCAGTAATGATGGGTAATGCTCGTTCAGACTAAACTGGTAGCCAGGCCGAGTGAGGTATTTGCTCCCGTGTCAGATGAACGGTCAAGAGACCCTGAAGATGTCAAACAAGCTATTTTAAGTGCTCATGAATTGGTACCAGAGACATGTAGACAGCAGTTCAGAAACATTAAGAAGTAAACAGGTCAAATTTATGATGAGTTTGAAAGAATTAAACATAGGCATTTTGATAGATGGATGCTTGCTTTAAAGATGAATAGGACCTGTGAGGCTGTAATGGAGATTATTCTGACTACCTGCTCAGTGTGGTTTCCAAGAGGTCCCCATGTGGAGATGGTGCTGCTGTGGAAATGGCACTGGATTACTTATCCAGATCAGGCTAATGGTCAGGCAGCTGTTGGAAGTTAACAAAACAATTAATAAAATATCGAGATTTAAAATCTGGTGTCAGTAACAGTGATCCTGAAATCAATGTCGATTGTAAACTTCAATTTGCTTCCCCAATGCACTTCATGGAAGTGAATTCCGTTCTGGTAAATTCTATGCTTTCCTGGCCTGGCCTAAAAGTGACTCCAGACACACAGACATGTGATAAACTGTTCAATGGTCTTTAAACCGGTCAAGCAAGACACTAAATTGTACTGATGTGCTCCGAGGTTTGAAAGGGTAAAACCGACAGAACACCCAGCTGCAGCCTCAGTATCAGAAAAGGGAATGGGAAACACAGTCCTGTTGACCCCGCAGAGACCTCCTTCCTAATATCTCTGAGCTTGTGACAGCCGTACCCCAGCTGTCTCCTGACCCCTTTAGTGTCTAGAAATCCTTATTTATATCTCGTGTTTTAGCTTCCACAGCCTGATGCGGTATAGAATTTCCCAGGGTCACCACTCTCATCTCAGTACAGAGCAACCTGCCTGTACCTAATACTGTGACCTGTTGTTTTAGACAACCCAGCCAGGGGAATGATCATCGTTGCTTCCAATCTGTCTCGCCCTGTCAGTGTTTTTAATATTTCATTGAGATCTCCACTCATTTTCCTAAAGCCCAAGGAATACAGGTCCAGTCGCCCCAAACTCTGCTCCCTCAGCAAGTCTGTCATCCCAGAGATCAGTCTGGTCATCCTTTACTGCTCTCCCTCAATGTCAGGTTTGTCCTTTATTAAGTAAGGAGACCAACATTGCACACAATACTGCAAAAAGGTTCGAGATGGGCGTCTCCCCAAGGGCCCGTACAGTTGCAGTAATACACCCTTACTCTTGTGTTCAAATCCCCCTGAAATGATGGTCAACACAGCCTTTACCTTCCTACCTGTTTTGTGTTTCTGCAATATTGCTTTCATGACTGTTGTACTGAGAGATCCTGAACTTTTCAATGCTGCGCTACCTTCTTGGTGGGTCTGTGTACACTGGTTAGTGTGCCAATATCATTCCCAGTGTTGCCTCATGGCTTCAGAACTCACTGCCCTGCACTGACCATGGAGGTTCTCGCAGAAGAAACCAAAAAAGGCATAAATCACTTTAAAGATCAAAATGTTTCGCCCAATCCATTTTCAAATTATCGGTTGCTGTTCTATTGTTTCCATCAAAATACACACCGTCACATCCACTCCCATTGCTCTTCATGTGCCACGCATTTGCCCCTTCACTCTACTTGTCTCAATCACTTTAGAGCGTTTCTTTAATATACTCCTCGCCCACTCACCATTCGACATCATTTAGTGCCGTCAACAGTCTGGGTTACTGTATTTGATTCTCTCAACCAAATGTTTGTGATGTATTGGGAATAGCTGGAGCCAAAGCAACGATCCCTGCGACACCAAAGATCCTTGCACTTCAAAACAGAATGTTCTATTCCTGTTCACTGTTTCCTGTCAGCTCTCCCATTCTAAAATCATGTTCATATTTTAGGGCCAAACCTCTAACATTTTACTTTGCATACGAGGCCTGAATCTTTACCAAAATCTTTCTGAAAATCCAAATGCACTGCATCCATTGCTTCACCGTATGTATAGACCAGTCTGTTTCTCAAATATGATTCCCATTTCATGTTGACCCATTACATAAGAACTAGGAAAATTAATAAAAACATGGCTGATCATTTCATGGCCTCAGCTCTACTTGCCCGTCCATAACCATAACCATTAGTTCCTTTACTTCTCAAAAAAATATCTATCTGAGCTTCAAACACATTCAATGACAAAGCTTCAACTATTTCACTCAGCAGGGAATTCCACCGATTCACAAACTTCTTGGTCAAGACGTTCCTTCTGAATTCAGTCCTGAATCTGCTCGACCTAATTTTGAGACGTTGCCCTCTTTTCCTAGTTTCACCTTCTACTGGAGACGTCCTCTCTATTTCTATCTGATCTATTTCCTTCATAATTATATATGTTTCTATCAGATCCTCCCTCGTTCTTTCAAATTCCAATCAATATATAATTACAGTCTACTATGTCTCTCCTCATAAGTGAACCCCTTCAACTCCGGAACCAACCTAGTGAACCTCCTCTGTATCCACCGCAGTGCCAGGACATCATTTCTCAAGTGAGGAGACCAAAATTGCACATCATACTCCAGGTGTGGTCTCACCAGCACCTTGTACAGCTGCAACATAACCTCCCTGCTTTTAAACTCAATCCCTTTAGCAATTCTATTTGCCTCGTTAATTACTTGTTGCACCTGCAGACCAACTTCTGTGATTCATGCACAAGGACACCCAAGTCCCTCTGCACATAAACATGCTGTATTTGTTTTAGCATGCAAGCAATAGTCCTTTTCACTGGTATTGCGACCAAAATGGATGACTTTGCATTTATTACAATTGTACTCCGTCTGCCAGACCTTTGCCCACTAGCTTAATTATTTATGTTCCTTCGTAAAGTTTAACATTCCACTGAACACTTTGCTCTGACACTCATTTTAGTATTATCTGCAATCTTTGAAACACTACACGTGATGTCCAACTACAAATCGTCCATGTAAGCTGTGAATAATTGTAATCCTAGCACTGATCCCTGAGGCATACCACTAGTTAATGAGCAGGAACCAGAAAACACTCATTTATTCCCACTCATTGCTTCTTGTTAGTTATCCAATCCTCTATCCACGTTCATGCATTACCCGGAATACCACACATCTTTACCTTATGCAGCAGCTTTTTTGGCGGCATTTTGTCGAATGCCTTTTGTAAATCTCGGTACACCGCATCTACTGGGTCCCTGTGGTCATAATGTCTTCATAGATTTCTAGTAAATTAGTTAAGCATGACTTTCCTTTCATGAACTGATCCTATGTCAGCCCAATGGGACGATTCCTGTCGAGATGCATTGCTATTTATTCCTTGATTACACATTGAAATATTTTCCCCACGACACTTAATGGCTAACTGGTCTATAGTTCCCCACCTTTGTCTACATCTCTTTTTAAACAGTGGCGTCTAATTTCCTGTTTTCCAATCTGCTGGAAGTGCAATAGAGTCCAGTGAATTTAGAAAGATTTCCACAAATGCATTTATTATTTCTCCCACTACCTCTGTTAGTAAATTGTGATGCATTCCATCAGAGCCAGGAGACTGATCTACCTTTAGCTCCATTAGATTGATCAACACTATCTCTGTCGTGGGAATGATTGTTTCCAGGTCCTCACCTACCTTCATCGCATTGACAATTACTGGCATGTTACTAATGCATGTCACAGACAAGATCGACAAAATATGTGCTCAAATCCTCGGCCATTTGCTCATACCCCATTACTGAATCTCACTTCTCACCCTCTAAAGGAAAATTGCTTACCTTAGCCACTATTATTGTTTTATTTATTTATAGAATCTTTTGGCACCTGTCTTTATATTCTGAGGTAGTTTACTCTCATAATCTACCTGATGTTTTTGATTTTTTTTGTTGCTTTCTTTTGACGTTAATATTTTTCCAAGTCTTTTAGTTTCCCAGTGGTCTTTGTCATTATTTATGCCAGTTATTTGATAGCTTCCCTTATTTTCTGAGACATCCACGACAGATTACCATTTTCCTTCAATCCTTCCATTTCCCTCTTATATACTGTTACTGAGCACTTGGAAAAATTGCATTGAAAGCCAGCCAGTGTTCATCAACAGTTCCACCTTAAAGTCTTTTCTTTCAACCAACTTTAGCTAACTCCTCCCTCATTCTATCGTAGTCTCCTTTATTTAAGCACAATACTCTGGTGTTGGATTTTGTCTTCTTACCTTCCATCTGTATGCTGAGTTCAACCATACTTTAAGTCCCAATAATTTATCCCAATACATTTATTTATTAATCTCATTCTTTATCCCTCGAGACTAAGGTTTCCCAGTATTGCTGGGAAGATTTGACTTGTTTGTTTTTTTTTCTTCTGTGAAGACAGAACTAATGTATTTGCTTCACAGTTCTGTCACTTCCCTGCTGTAATGCTGCATTCTCTGGGTTCAGACTGTAACAAAGTTGCACTTGTTTTCTCTTACCTTTTCCTTTGACAGTTCACACTTATAACTCTTGTTAATAATCTCTTCAGAAACCGACGAATTCATATTCACACCATGCAATCACAGGAGCATAGACTCTCTTCTGCCAGAAATTTTAATTAGATTAGGACATCAGATCTGTAAACAATACTTCATGTACAGTCTCACCAACACTCTGTGTAACTCGCGCAGAATATCTTTACTTCTAGTCGGAATAAATTACTGTAGAATCTGCAATCTGTACTTAAACCCACACGTGGTAGTTATCACAGTGAGTCAGACAGCATCCGTGGAGAGAGAGCATGGAGCTCTACACCGCCTATATACTGATTCTCTTTAAACAAAATCAAACCTAACTTTTACCTTGCTCAATTTGCGTATGTTTCTCCTAGTGTACTTTTTTTTCTCTGTTAACTTACTGCATGAGTTCTTGAAAATCCTCCTGAGTATCCAACTATAGCATATTCACTGGTTTTCCATTGTTTACATTCACAAGGCTTATCTTCAAGCAAAAAGTTTGCAAATTTTGACTACCCTATCAGAAATCTAGCATCATTCTCTTGACGTTTGCTATTGTTCTCTAATTGTGCAATATCAGATTCTTTTTAATAAATTTCAACAGATTCCCTACTGTGGATAACAGGTTAGCTGCTCTGTAGGTCTCCACTCTCGCTCTCCTCTTTCTTTACTAAATCCTTGGAATGCATTCATTATCTTCCAAATTGGACATGGAAAAATACAATGATCCTCAATGCAATCAATCTATGCACTGCTGCTTTCTCTGAAATTTCAGTATGAATTACATCGAGTCTGTCAGACTTATCAATCCTCAATCCACATATGTTTTCAAATACTACCTCATCACTGATATGGATGATTTTAGCGTTTAGTTACACAAGTCCCATGATCACTTGTTATTTCCTCCATGAAGACAGACACTAAGTAACTGGTTAGTTTCCCTGTCATTTTTTTCTGTTCTCTGATCACACAACACCAATTTCAAAACAGTCTGAACTCTAGCTGGTGCTGAAAATACTGTTAAAGCAACCCATCTCATACACCCTCATGAAATCCATTTCCCCAGCATTAAAATTCACTTGGGTTAACACTGTTCCGATATTACTTGAAGCTACCCATTTTTATTGTAGTACCCACAAAACTTGGATATGTAATTTGCTGTTCTGCAATATAAACAGCATTTGTATCACAATTTTGGCTTTGAGGTATAACTCCCATAAATGTTTGCTTCTGCTTGCTGTTTCTGAGCTCCACCTTACCAGATTCTTTGGAATCTGAGTGACATGGGCTCTGGGGAGATTAATGGCAGGTTCAGGCTAGATGTTTGGTGAGGCATATCTCAACATTGATGTCATCTCACCACATCCTACCCATTTCTCTCAAGTGTCATTATGACATTTTCACCAGATCTCCAGTTATGCTGGTGAAGTAGAGAAGGACAATAATCTTTCAACAATGCTGTGTATTCCCCCAAACAACTGAGACTGCTCTAACCTGGATGGGAACCTTACAGCAGGCTGGTGAAGTGCTGCTGGTGATATACAGGATCTCGGTGAGACCACATCTGGAGCAGTGTGTACAGAATTTATCTCCTCACTGGGGAGATTGGAATTAACTCAGAGATTATTCCCCCAACTGATTTGTGCAATGAAGGTGTAAAACGTAGAATTCCTACAACGTGGAAGCAGGCCATTTGACCCATCGACAGCAAACTAATCCTCCGAAGACCACCACATTTAAATCACACTATACTCCCCTGCTCCCCACCCAATCTCTGTTACCTGGCATTTTCTTTGACTAATGCACCTTACCTGCACATCGTGGGGCTGGGAGGAAACTGGAGTAGAAACCCTTGCAGGCACAAGGAAAATGTGAGACAGTAACTCCTGACTGAAATTGAACCCGAATCTCTGGTGCTATGAGGCAGTCGTGCTAACCACTGAGCTACTGATTGTGGGCATCACAACGTGCCTGCACAATTCAGCCCTCGAAATGTGACTTAACAGCAGGGAGATTCCGTAAGTCCCCAAACCTGTCACTGAGCAACAGAAGAAGGACATTGAGACCTTGAGTGGCTTCAGCAGGAACAGGATCAAGACATGCAAGCCATCGAGAAGATAATGAAGGAACACTGGGAGGATATTCAGTCCATCGAGACTATAATGTAGGAAAACCAGGAGGACATTCAACCCATCAAGTGTGTAAAGCAGGAACAGAATGAGTCCATTCAGCCACTCTTGCCTCTTACACACCAATTGCAGCAGATCATTTACAACCTTGTGAATTGAAAGGGAATGTCGAGGTTATAGAAAGGGAAGAACTTCGAATAGCCAACTTCACTAGGGAATGAAAAGGGATGAACAAACGATTGGGAATTGAAGACAAATTGTTAAAATCAGTAATTAAGGAAGTAAAAACAGGAAATGTTCAAATCAAACCACAATCCATCGCAGTCAACATGATTTACTGAAGGATAAGTCAGGTTTTTTTTTGACTTATGTTTTAACAAAAAATCTGACAAACATGGTGGATGAAGGGGATCCTATTGATGTCTTAGTTCTGGACTTCCTGAAGGCATTGCATAACGTGCCTCACAAAAGGTTAATATGCAAAACAAAAGCAAATGGGATAAGGAAAATGTAATTTGTTGGAGAGGCGCTAATGAACAAAAGCTATGATATGGAGGTGCTGGTTTGGACTGGGTTGGACAACGTTAGAAATGGCAAGATACCAGGTTATAGTCCAATAGTTTTATTTTGAAAAACACAAGCTTTAGTCCGGCTCTTCGTTCATCAGGTGTTAGTGAGAGCAGAAGACCTTAGACATATAATTTATAAGGAAAAGATCAAAGGGTTCTACAACACATGGACGTGAATTTAACACATCGAAGATGTCTCCCAAACCTTTTATCAGTTAGAATGGAGGTGCAGGTTTTGATTGATTAATATGCAAACCTGAGAATTTATTTCAAGTCACGCCTGGAGATAGTTTAAGGTACTAACGATGTAAAGGAATGGACCCCTCCGGACAGACTATGTTATACAGGCGTGAGGTCTTGTTTCGAGTCTGTCTTTGTCTTCTCCTGGAGTCAGACTGATTTTATTTGCAAAGTATGAGTTTATAAAATACCGCATTGACTGACTGTATACAAATTGTATATTTTTGAGAAAATATGATTTATTAGTATGGATGAGGGGAGTGTGAATGTGCGCGGGAAGAAGAGGGAGAGGTGCATGGGTGTATGTCGGGGGAGAGCGAGACGGCGTGTGTACCTACGTTAAGACACAGCCAGATTTGGCAGATTCCTTTCCCCACACACTCACTCCGTGGTTTCAGAGTTTTCCTTCTCTGAATCTCTGCTCATTCTTTGTTGTTCATGTTACAGACCCAGATGCTGCAACTACAGTCGCAATGCTCCATCCAGATTTGGGTCACCAAATCATCAGGTCTCTCTGAATGTGAGAGTCAGCTCACAGCACGACCTCCTGCAAACCATCCCAAGCCCATCCACGAATGTTTCAATAACAGGAGACAGTCAGAAGCTCCTCAGTTACAAGTTAGATGCCTTGTCCTTTATAATGGTTGTCGCGGGGTTCCCTCGTGTTACTGACTGCACGGTCAGCTGAGAGCGGCAAACACAGTCGTTGAGTGGACAGGTACATCTCTCAAAGCTAGTGGAACACCTTGTCCAACAAAGATAAGCACATGGGACACACCAGGAAGTGAACAACTGCCCAATACACACTATTTCATTCTTTCAGAGCTTCACAATGTCAGCATTCGATACACTCAGAAGCCAAAAATAAAACACCAGGGAACGATACAGAAAAACAAACAATTAATTAACTGATAACATGTTGCGAAAATATGGATAAGGAGACAGGGGAGTGAGAATAACTGGAGAAGTGAGACAATGGTGGGTCCAATCACAAAAATGAGAACATCAAATGAAAACATTGGCAGATCAGTTGAAATGCTTCGTTACATCAAAATCCGAATCGGCCTCACAGAACCAACCCAGATATCATAAGCTGGGACAAGGAACTAGCCAGAATGGAGAGCTGTGCAGACCATGCTAGTGGAGTACTCCATAAACTGGGAGAAAGTGAGGACTGCAGATGCTGGAGATCAGAGCTTAAAAATGTGTTGCTGGAAAATATAGAGAGAGGGAGAGAGAAAGAGAGAGAGAGAGTGTGTGTATGTGTATGCGTATGTGTGTGTTTTGGTGGCGATAAATATGAAAATTGTTTGAGAGAGAACACACATGGACGGAATCAGTTTAAATGAGAACAAGTGACAAGGGTTTGGGTAATCAATATAGAGACACTGAGGATTGTGCCACAGACAGAGGAAACGATGTGGTTCAAAATATTAAATTAAAGGCATTGCCAGACCCAGCAAAAATATAAATCGATCCTCAAAGAAATGATGGGATTTTGGTGTGAGGTGAGAACTGAGCCTTGGAATGTCGACTCAGATTTGCAGGTTTGAATTTGGGAGTGTCAGCAGCAGATTATTGGGATCATTAAGACTACATTTCATAGCTCAGTGTTCAAATCGCAGATAGAATAAGCCAGTGAAGTATATTCAGGAGACGTTAACAATTACAAATAGGAATGGTTCAGATATGGGTTCGGAATCAGCTCGTGGACAAAGGGATCACCATAGTTGTGACTCGTGTGTTTCAGCCTCAGATAATGGCCAGGGATGAGATGAAGTCAGAGGAACGAAATGGTGTTTGTAACCAGAACAGAAGACAGTGACCTCCAAGCTTTCAATATTGAACTCGGGCTGTGATACAATGAATTGTGTTCCATAGCTGAAACTGAGTAGGTCCGACAAGGCACAGTGCCAGAACTGAAGAAGGAAAGTTGTTCGTGGTGGTTTGGAGAGTGAATGTTTACACAGTAGAGTAAATGTAAAGAAAAATAATACAGTCACACATGATTAATGCAAATAATAAATGGACAATGAAACTTACCAGGTACACCAATAATAGCCAGGGTAGGATAATAAAAATATTGAATAATGTAAAGTGCATATTCGATCCGCAATGGTAATGGCCAGGAATGATGTGTAGAAAGAATCCATACATAAGAGGATAAACTCCTGTCCATTGTTGTTACATTCCAGTCTAAAGTTCTCAGAGTCAGATCTCCCATTCCCCTGTCTCTGCAGCTGCTGATCCCTGTGAGTGCTGTCGGTGAGACACCCACTCATACTATGGGATAACACATTTAACGGTGTCCATTTTATCATTAAAATATGTAAACCCTCCACTGGGATAAGTACAATCTCTGGAGACTGACATTCATCACAGTCACCAAACAAACAGCTTCAGTTAACCAGTTCCTTACCTCATTTTACACATCCCAATAAAAGGGAACATTTACTCAGTCTGGACTGAGTGGATGACTGTTGCCGAGGGATAGATCATAAACCTTTCAATCTTTTTTAATCTTTCTTCCTTGTGTGTAGGAGTATTGCTGGAACATTGTAGGATTGTATATGTTCCATCCTGTTTGTAAAAAGGAGACAGGGAAAGAATAACAGATCAGATGCATAAAATGCCTTGTAGGGACGTTTCTAGATACTTGAGTAATGCTGCTCGTAGTTTGAAATGCCCTGGTATCAAACCATTTCATAACTTCGAGGCACCATTCAGCACATTGAAATTGCTGCTCAGGAACAGGGAGAAACAATTCTGTCCCCAAGTGCCTTCTATAGAGACATAGGAAGACATAGGCCTTTCGGCCTGTTACAGAGGGACAGGAGGAACTGATCAGCCTCTTGAAACTGTTACCCGTTCAGCTTCTCAGACCAGTATAACAAAAGCAGAGTCAGTTAGCACGATTGCTTAGTTAATGAGAAATAAAATATAAATGCAACATTCTGATTTTGATGGTATTTTACAAAAAAAGCAGAAAGATTTTCAGTCAATACGAACTGATTGGAATGTCAAAAGGCCATTCAGTCCATCAGTTTCATTACACAGGAACAGCTGGTGAGCATAGAGCTGTTAGAGCCTGTTACTCAGTAGCAACAGGAGGAGAGCAAACAGATATTGCAGACAGTTACTCAGGAGCAGCAGGAGGAGGGCACACAGCTATTGGAGCCTGTTACTCAGGGGCAGCAGGAGGAGAGCACACAGGTATTGGTGCCTGTTACTCAGGAGCAGCAGGAGGAGGGCACACAGGTATTGGTGCCTGTTACTCAGGGGCAGCAGGAGGAGGGCACACAGGTATTGGTGCCTGTTACTCAGGAGCAGCAGGAGGAGGGCACATAGGTATTGGTGCCTGTTAGTCAGGAGCAGCAGGAGGAGAGCACACAGCTATTGGAGCCTGTTACTCAGGAGGAGGGCACACAGTTATTGGAGCCTGTTACTCAGGAGAAGCAGGAGGAGAGCACACAGGTATTGGAGCCTGTTACTCAGGGGCAGCAGGAGGATAGCACACAGGTATTGGAGCCTGTTACTCAGGAGCAGCAGGAGGAGAGCACACAGGTATTGGAGCCTGTCACTCAGGGGTAGTAGGAGGAGGGCACACAGCTATTGGAGCCTGTTCCTCAGGAGCAGCAGGAGGAGGGCACACAGCTATTGGAGCCTGTTACTCAGGGGCAGGAGGGTGTGAGCATGCAGCTATTGGTGCCTGTTACTGAAGGGCAACAGGAGGAGAGCACACAGCTATTGGAGCCTGTTACTCAGGGGTAGCAGGAGGAGAGCACACAGGTATTGGAGCCTGTTACTCAGGGGCAGGAGGGTGTGAGCATGCAGCTATTGGAGCCTGTTACTGAAGGGCAACAGGAGGAGAGCACACAGCTATTGGAGCCTGTTACTCAGGAGCAGCAGGAGGAGAGCACACAGTTATTGGAGCCTGTTACTCAGGGGTAGCAGGAGGTTAGCACACAGCTATTGGAGCCTGTTACTCAGGGGTAGCAGGAGGTTAGCACACAGGTATTGGAGCCTTGACTGAAGGGCAGCAGGAGGTGAGCACACAGGTATTGGAGCCTGTTACTCAGGGGCAGCAGGAGGAGGGCACACAGGTATTGGTGCCTGTTAGTCAGGAGCAGCAGGAGGAGAGCACACAGCTATTGGAGCCTGTTACTCAGGAGGAGGGCACACAGTTATTGGAGCCTGTTACTCAGGAGCAGCAGGAGGAGAGCACACAGGTATTGGAGCCTGTTACTCAGGGGCAGCAGGAGGATAGCACACAGGTATTGGAGCCTGTTACTCAGGAGCAGCAGGAGGAGAGCACACAGGTATTGGAGCCTGTCACTCAGGGGTAGTAGGAGGAGGGCACACAGCTATTGGAGCCTGTTCCTCAGGAGCAGCAGGAGGAGGGCACACAGCTATTGGAGCCTGTTACTCAGGGGCAGGAGGGTGTAAGCATGCAGCTATTGGTGCCTGTTACTGAAGGGCAACAGGAGGAGAGCACACAGCTATTGGAGCCTGTTACTCAGGAGCAGCAGGAGGAGAGCACACAGTTATTGGAGCCTGTTACTCAGGGGTAGCAGGAGGTTAGCACACAGCTATTGGAGCCTGTTACTCAGGGGTAGCAGGAGGTTAGCACACAGGTATTGGAGCCTGTAACTGAAGGGCAGCAGGAGGTGAGCACACAGTTATTGGAGCCTGTTACTCAGGGGCAGCAGGAGGTGAGCACACAGGTATTGGAGCCTGTTACTCAGGGGCAGCAGGAGGTGAGCACACAGCTATTGGAGCCTGTTACTCAGGGGTAGCAGGAGGTTAGCACACAGGTATTGGAGCATGTTACTGAAGGGCAGCAGGCGGATAGCACACAGCTATTGGAGCCTGTTAATCACGGGCAGCAGGTGGAAACAGGAATACAGGAACAGGAGCCAGTCATTAAACTGCTCTCGACTTCGACAGAGGAACAGAAGCGAGTCACTCGACTGCTCGAGCCTGGGACACAGGAACAGGAGGCCATCACTCAACTGCTCGAGACTGGGACACAGGAACAGGAGGGAGTCACTCAACTGCTCGAGACTGGGACACAGGGATAGGAGGCAGTTATTCTCTGATCTGATTGTGGTTCCTTCATTCCATTTTTAAGATATTCCCCTCTCTGCAGTCTCTGCTCCTTTTGATGGTCATGTTGCAGATGCTGTCACTACAGTCACCATGAATCATCCAGAGTGGGTCACCAAAGCATCTGGTCTTCCTGAATTTCCACAGCAGCTTAAAGCACAGCCTCCAGGAAACCGTCCCCAGCTTTTCCACTGTCACTCAAGTGCTAGTGAGAAGGCTCTTCTGGATCAGTAACAGTGCAAGCGATTCCTTGTGTTACTGAGCACATGATCAGTAGAGAGTGATTACCACAGGCGTTCAATTGATCGGCGCAGAGCAAGTTAGAAAGGTGTGCATCAAAACTGCTGGAAGTCCACTATCCAACATGGAGCACAGAGCAGGACACCGGGATGTCAAATAAAACACAAGCTATACTTTTTGAACATTGTTTCTAAGCAGCTTAATGTTGGAAGCTGATGCTCAGTTTAAATTACAACAGTTTAAATACAACAAATGGGACGGATTTGGGAAATAGACGGATGGAGAGAGACTCAGAGTCGGTGTTGCGGATGGATGTGTTCGCATGTTTAAAAATGCTGAAGTGAAGACATTTCGATAGCATCAAGTAACATAGGCGGGTATTTCCGGCAATGGTGAATTAATAGTATACTGGTGTGAGTTCAGACAGAATCATAGACTCTCAGAGATGTACAGCACAGAAACAGACCCTTCAGTCTAACTTGTCCATGCCGATGGGATATCCCAAATTAAACTAGTCCCATTTGCCAGCACTTGGCACATTTCGATGTAAACCCTTCCTCTTCATGTACCCATCCAAATGCCTTTTAAATGTTGTAATCATAACAGGCACCACCACCTCCACTGGTAGCTCATTCCACACATGCACCATTCTGTATTAGAAAAACTTGGTCCTTGGGTCTCACCTGAAATCCATGCACTCTAGTTTTGCGAAAGAGATATGCCTATTAACACTACATATGCCTCTCATACTCCAAGAAAAATCACCCCAACCTACTCACTCTCTCCCTGCAGCTCAAATCCTGGCAACATCCTTGTAAATCTTTTCTGTCTCCCTTCAAGTTTCACAATATCTTTCTGATAGGAGGGAGACCAGAATTGCATACAATACTCCAAAATAACCGAATTAATGTGCTGTACAGCAGCAGCATGGCCTCCCAATTCATATAGTCAAAGCACTGACCAATAAAGGCAAGCATGCCAAATGGCTGCTACTGTATTCTATCGAACTGTAACACAACTTTCAAGGAATTTTGAACCTACACTCCAAAACCGTTTTGTTCAGCAACACTCCACAGGACCTTACCATTAAGTGTCTACCTCCTGTCCTGATTTGCATTTCCAAAATGCAGTGCCTCACATTTATCTGCACTAAACACCATTCGCTGCTCCTCAGCCGATCAGCCCACCTGATCAAGATCTCGTTTTACTCTGATGTAAACCTTCTGTGTGTCCACAACAACATCAGTTTTGGTGTCATTTGCAAACTAACCAACTATCGCTGCTGTGTTCACATCCAAATGATCTATATAAATCATGAAAAACAGTGGACACAGCACTGATACTTGTCGCACACCACTGGTTACAACCCACCAGTTCGAAAAGCAATCCTCCATCACCACCCTCTATCTCCGACCTTCGAGCCAATTTTGTATCCACATGGCTAGTTTTCCATGTGCATTCCATGTGAACTAACCTAGTTAACCAGTCTACCATGTAGAACATTGTCAAATGCCTTAATGAAGTCTATATCGCAATGTACACCTCTGCCTCAATGAATCCTCTTAGTCAGTTTCTTCACAAAATCTCAGTCAATTTCGTGAGACACCATTTCCTGTGCTTAAAGCTACGTTGACGATTCCGTATCAGTCCTTGCCATTCAAAATGCATGCAGACCTTGTGCCTCATAATCCATACCAACAACTTGCCCATCACTGACGTCAGGCTCACCGGCTTTTCCTTACCATCCTTCTTAATGTTTTTCATGTAATGACATCACGTTATCAAACCTCCTACCTTCCTGCACCTCACCTGTGACAATCAATGATACAAGTATCTCAGCATGTGACCCAGCAGTCCCTTCCCTAGCTTCCCACAGAGTTCGAGGTTACAGCTTATCAGGTCCTGGGGACTTTTCCATCTTTACAGGCTTTACGAACAACATCATCTCTTCCTCTGTAATACAGACACTTTTCAAGATGTCACTGTTAATTTCGGAAGCTCCTTAGCTTCCATATCCTTCTGCACAGTAAATACTGATGCAAGGTGCTTGTTTAGTATCGCCTCCATCTCCTGTTGTTCTGCACATCGGAAGCCTTGCTGATCCTTAAGTGACCCAAAACTCTCCCGTGTTACTCTTTCGTCCTTAATCTGTTTGTACAGTACCTTTGAATTCTCCTTAACCCTATTTGTCAAAGCTATCTCAAGCCCCCTTTATGGCCTCCGGATTTCCCTTTTAATTATACTTCTACTGGCGATAGACTCTTCTCGACAGTCACTTTAAATCTGGAATTCAGAGGCTGATGACGATGATATATCTAGTTTTGATTGTTTGAAATACCCAACTAGTTCGCTGATGCCCTTGAAGGAAGCAAACAGCCATCCTTACCTGGTCTAGGTTACATGTGACTCCAGACCCACAACAATATGGTTAACTGTTAACTGCCTCTTGGCAATTAGTGATGGGTAATAAATGCAGTCTAAGCCAGTTATACTCTCATCCCGTGAATGAATACTGTAAAAACATCGACTCCTGATATCCGTATATGACATTGGCATCCCTCTTACCCGTGACCAGGCCATCAATGTCTCCAATCTGCCAGCAATTCCTTACACCTTCCAGCCTTACCCCTCACCCTAAAAGGGGCATACTGTCTCTGGGCTCTTGATATCTCATTTTTGAAGGCTTCCCACTTCTGAGCTGGCCCCTTATCTGTGAATATCGATTCCAATCCAGTTTGGAAGTTAGAGTCATAGTGTCATAGAGATGTGCAGCATGGAATCAGACCCTTCGGTCCACCTCATCCATGCCGACTAGATATCCCAACCCAATCCAATCCCACCTGCCAGCATCCTGCCCATTTCCCTCCAAACCCTTCCTATTCATGCACTCATCCAAATGCCTCTTAAATGTTGCAATTGTACCAGCTTCCACCACTTCCTCTAGCAGCTCATTCCATACACGTACCACCCTCTGTGTGAAATATTGTCCCTTCAGTCATTTTTATATCCTTCCCCTCTCACCCCAAACCTATACCCTCTCGTACTGGACTCTCGGACCCTAGAGAAAAGACTTTGTCCATTTACCCTATCCAAGTTCTTGCCTAATATAATCAAATTAGCCTTCCTCCAATTTAAAACATTATCTTTTAGATCCACTTCATCCATTTCCATCTCTGTTTTAAAACTAATAGAATTATGAGTACTTGTTCCAAAGTGCTTCCCCACTGATAACTCAATCTCCTGCCCTACCTCGTTTCCCAAGGGTAGGTCAAGTTTATGTCCGTCTCTGTGATGGAGAGCATTGGACAAGCAACTGTAGCTTTGTGACTGTTAGTGGTTTCAACAGAATCTATGACTCACTGGTCTGAATCTAAGAATAATTTGTCTCAGTGACGTTTTCATTGAATGTGACAGATGGATTGTCTGTACGAGGCTGAGCAAGTTTCTGGTGCTATCTTATCAAACTCACCTCATTAACTACCCACTCCACCCCATGGTGTCCCTCTTATTCAATACCAGCCCGATTCTCACACCCACCATGGCTGGAGGTACTCACCATCGCTCGGATGCCCCTGGATATTCCGTGATCTCTGGCACTGGTGCCATCTTCAAAAGGCCAATGGGCAGACGGTTGAGCTTTCTTAGTTAGAAGTTGCCTTGCACAGTTTACCCTGAGCATGGCAGATAAGGGACAATTACAACACGGTTTTTTGAACAGGGGTTTGGAAGACCTGGTGGATGGGCTAGTAGAGAGTTAGACCATTCTCTTCCCAGAGGGACCCACACCACCAGACCCCCTGAGCATTGTCCGAGCTCACCACCCAGCTCAGTGCTGTATCTGCGGTCTGAGGAAATGTATAGCAATACAGGACAAGCATCAATAACCTTCCCCACTCTGTCAGGGTAAGGGTCACTGTATTCTCTCTGCTCCCTCGCACTCACTGTATATTTGTTATCGCACCGACCACCGGACTAGGCTCATGCTCCACCACTCTCACTCTTTCACCTTCTCTCTCTCTCTCTCTCTCTCTCTCCTAATTTCCCTCCACTATACCACCCACACTAATAACGCAACATGGCCGTAACACTATGGACTAACTCCCTTCTGACACCTCACCATTTCCCCTGCCACACCTACACCAGAACTAAGAGCAGGGCCACCCTCTGCAACCTTCCCTCCCTCCCTCCCTTTGTACCATTCCAGGAGAAACAGCCTGCAATAGGACAGAAATGGTCAAGCCGGGTTGTGGAGTGCCCGATATCCGCTCCCTCATGCCACCACCACATGGGGACGACCCTGCTACGAGTTGGAGAGGACCGGGATGCCTCGTGTGGAGATTCTGAAACATCCACATCTCACCAAACGAGTAAGGAGCAATGTTCAGTGAAGGGCAATTCTCACTTTAAACCCACTGGCAGTTCCGTTTCCCCCGGCACAACGTAGAAGCCGTGGCCCTGATGCCATCTCTCTTTTGTGTCGAGCTGGTACAAATGGAAACTCCACCATCTCGGTGGCCGGAGGGTGGGCTCACAACACATCGTCGCCACTACCTCCCAGGAAGGGAGCACGGAGGCTCCCTCCTATACCTCCTCCTGTAAACAGCTCAAATACTGAAAATAATCTGTGACATTTACTGCTCTCCTCCCTTGTCCTGCCATGTCCAATAATCTGTCCTCATATATATCCAGCATCCTGTGCTCCTGCAGCCCTTTTATAACTGTACAGATATTTTATATTGTCTGTCAATGTTATTCCTACCAAAGTGCATCATCTCACACTACTCTGCATTGATGCTCATCTGCCATAAAACAGAACACTACACCAATTTGTCACTGCCCTTTTGGAGTTCCACACTGTCCTCCACACACTTTACAATTCTTCCAGGTTTGGTTTCGGCAAGCAATGAAATTGTCCTAAAATCACTCTCCACTAATACTTACTGACTCTCTCACTAGTGTGAACAAGCACAATACAAAAACACTCACCATGAACAGACTGAAAAAAACTGACACATTCCAGAGTCGAAGTGATATATTGACAAAGTTACCGGAGCAAGAGAAATACTGACAGACACTCCATGTCTGTATTAGTGTCAGTGTATGAGTGAGTGTCTCTATGTCTCTGTGTTCGTGTGTGTTTAACTGTGTGTATCAGTGTAGGGCGAGTCTGGAAGTCACTGTGGTGTTAATGTGATGTACTATCCCCCTGACATGAGTTTCTGAGGAAGGGGTACTCAACCCAAAACATTAACTTCCATTTCTGCCCACAGATGGTGACCGACTTGCTGAGCTTTCTGTCGCTCTCAGACTCTGCTGGTCTCCCCACCCCTCTGTACAGGTGGTAATGGAGGGCGAAAATCATAGGGATTCAGTTTCGGAAGGACAGAGGGAATGTATCAGCTCACAGCACCATCCAAACTGAGAGCACCATCAACACACATATACGCACACACACACACTACAAACACGCACACACACACAGGCATGTACACACATAGAGCTGCACACAGACGCTCATGCACAGATACACAATACTTATAGCCACCGCCACACACACTTACACACACACTACAAACGTGTGCACACACAGAGACACTTGCACACAGACATATACAGCTGCACACAGACACTCACATACAGATTCACATACCTATAGCCACCCTACACACGCACTTACAAATGCACACACACACGCGACACACACCGAGATGCAGAGAGCCACACACACAAAGAGACATACACACACCCATGACACACACACACACGCACACAAAATGCTTACACTCATGCAGATATATATACATACATGCACACATACGCATGCACTCAGACAGACACACACACACACCCGCAGAACACACACAGACACAGATTTCATTCGTTTCTTCATTCCAACCCCACACCAGAACTTATCCCAGATCCATCCTTCCAACTCGGCACCTCCCTCTTGAACTGTGCTACCTGTCCGTCTTCATTCCCACTATCCACTTCACTCTTTGCTCCAACCTATCACCTTCACTCCACCATCATTTATTTGTCGCCTTCCCAGCTGCCTTACCCAAGCACCATCCCCTTCCATTTATCGTTCGGCCCACATGGTCCACAAGCCTCGTTACTAATGATGAGATTATGCTCGAAATTCCAACTTTCATGCTCTTTGGATACTGCCTGAAATTCTGTGCTTTTCCAGCACCACACTCTTTGACATAGACACACACGCACCCACAGACACAGAAACACACACACAGACACACACGCACCCACAGACACAGAAACACACACACAGACACACACATACACAAACACAAAGACAACCATGCTTCCCACGCTCGAAAACATCCACACTCCCCACACAGAGACACCCACACTGCCCACACACACACACATACTCACACACAGACAGGCATACACACTCAAACAAACATGCACACTAACACACATAGACACCCACCCTCCCCAAAAATGCACATTTACTCTCATACACGGACAGACACACTCAGCCAGACACACAACTAACACATATGCAGACACGCAAAAAGCACATGTACGTACATACATGCACAAAGGAACACACAGACAGAAACACAGACACACACACACAGGCACACAAATGCATACTGATATGCACATACACTGGCAAACAGACAGAGGCATACACACATTGACACATAGAAAACACCCTTACAAGCCCCCGACACACAGACACCCAAACTCCTCACACACACGCAGAATCACTGATACACAGAGACACACAATCACTCGCACACACACAAAACAAGCACATATTATCACACAGACACACAGAGATGCACAGAGACATGCACACACCGACACACACCAACACAGACATACAGGCATGCACACACAGAGGCAGACATACATTGACACATGTACACACACAGTGACAAGATCCATTGAATCGGATTCCGTGAAAAACAGAAGCCGATGGAATGAAAAGTGCCATGAGAGCGAGAATATAACATTATATGTGAGGAAGTTGTTTTCCAGACTCGAGGAGAGTGCACAATGCTGTTTCCAGGGATCAATATCTGGATATGTAGACAGAATTAGCATCGGCTGTTATTGTACTGCATCTTTTGTACAATGTTGCAAAAGCACAGGCCTTTTCTATAGAGGGGACAACTTCAAAATCCTCAATGATGCAAAACACACAAATGAGGTGAACAACAAAGCAACCGCAGAAACTCGTGTTACGTCATGGGGTGAACGCCCTGGCTCAACCTTTGCTCAAATTCGCTCTCTGTCAAATTCCTGAGCCAGAGTTTCGAACACTGAATGGTCTATGTTAATAAACACTGCTCAAATCTCACAACTTCAGTATTTAATACGCCCCTACATGTATGTCTGACAACAGTAATTGCTCCCTCACTGTGTTACTTCAGCACACGTAGAGAAAAAATAAACATGAGAACAACAGTCACGTATGTGACAGGGATTTGACCCGATGCACACCTCTTCCCACCCTACCTCTTGCACACCTCTTCCCACCCTACCTCTTGCATTACACCTCTTCCCACCCTACCTCTTGCAAAAATGCCATCCCTTATTCCCAATTCCTCCGCCTCTGCCGGACCTGTTCCCAGGAGGACCAGTTCCACCACAAAACACACAAGATGGCCTCCTTCTTTAGAGACCGCAATTTCCCTTCCCACGTGGTTAAAGATGCCCTCCAATGCATCTCATCTACATTCCGCACCTCCGCCCTCAGACTCCAACCCTCCAACCGTAACAAGGACAGAACGCCCCTGGTGCTCACCTTCCACCTTTCAAACCTTCGCATAAACCAAATCATCCGCTGTCATTTCTGCCACCTCCAAACAGACCCCACCACCAGGGATATATTTCCCTCCCCACCCCTTTCCGCCTTCCACAAAGACCGTTCCCTCAGTGACTACCTGGTCAGGTCCACACCCCCCTACAACCCACCCTCCCATTCTGGCACTTTCCCTGCCGCCTCAGGAACTGGAAAACCTGCGCCCACACCTCCTGCCTCACCTCTCTCCAAGGCCCTAGAAGAGCCTTCCACATCCATCAAAGTTTTATTTGCACATCCACTAATATCATTTATTGTATCCGTTGCTCCCGATGCAGTCTCCTCTACATTGGGGAGACTGGGCGCCTCCTAGCAGAGCGCTTTAAGGAACATCTCCGGGACACCCGCACCACTCAACCACACCGCCCTGTGGCCCAACATTTCAACTCCCCCTCCCACTCTGCCGAGTACATGGAGGTCCTGGGCCTCCTTCACCGCCGCTCCCTCACCACCAGAGGCCTGGAGGAAGAACGCCTCATCTTCCGCCTCAGAACACTTCAACCCCAGGGCATAAATGTGGACTTCAACAGTTTCCTCATTTCCCCGTCCCCCACCTCGCCCTAGTTCTAAACTTCCAGATCAGCACTGTCCCCATGACATGTCTGGACTTGTCCTACCTGCCTAGCTCCTTTTCCACCTATCCACTCCACCCTCCTCCCTGACCTATCACCTTCATCCCCTCCCCCAATCACTCATGGTATTCTACGCTACATTCTCCCCATCCCCACCCTCCTCTAGCCTCCTCCACGCTTCAGGTTCACTGCCTTTATTCCTAATGAATGGATTCTGCCCGAAACGTCGATTTCGAAACTCCTTGGATGCTGCCTGAACTGCTGTGCTCTTCCACCACCACTAATCTAGAATCTGGTTTCCAGCATCTGCAGTCATTGTTTTTACCGCCTTGCAGTTCTTCCCCAGGCTGTATCACACAGCAGGGTCCTCCGGTGAAATGAACAGCCGTGAATGACATGTGGTTCGGTCTGTCGGAGACAGCATTTCCAGACAGATACAGTTCCCTCTTATTAGAACAAGCAGCACTGATGATGAATAACCTCAGAGAGAAGCAAGCGATAGAGATTTACTGTGGACTCGATGGGCTGAACGGCTTCTGTCGGCACGTGAATGACGTCACCCGTCTCTGCCGTCCCTCTCCCTGTCTCTGTGACAGAGTGGCAGAGGGAGAAATAATGGCTCGTTTTTAATCCTCCCTTCCGCTTTGGACTGTCTGCAGCCCCGCAGCCCCTGGCTGTGGGGATGGTTCTCAGTGAGTGAGAGTTTCATACGGAGCCGCTTCATCTGGGACATTTGGGACTCAGATGTTAACTGATGCCCGATTGCAGCAAAGAAACCGACGGCTCTGAAACAAAAGCCTTTCTGCTGGATTGTTCTGTGAAGATTGATTCTGAACATCAAATGGGCAGCACAAAAATGCACTGCTTTGAATTTTACTGAGGGAAGAGAGTCCACAGCCCATTTCTCTCTTTCCCACCAGCTCAGCACGTTTTTCTCTCTCTCAAATAAATGATATTTGGAGGAAGTTCGCAATCAAAGTTGCTAAGTTCCAGCGGCGCTCTTGCACCTGGCTGTGCCCGTGAGAGGAAGCTTCAGAGCATATCCGCATTTACATCCCGTCATAATGCCTGCAAGTGGAGGGGAATGGCTGAATACTCTGCCATTAGAGACAGCTCAGTCCATGGGGATGGGATAAACAGCATCGTCCCGCGTGGGGACGTTCTGCCGATCCGACACAGTCCACTTTATCAATCAGATCATACCAGAGTGAGAACGCTCGAGAAGGCCAATCGGTCACTCGTACCTGTGCCAACTCGGGAGTTGCAAAAAATTGGTGAAAGTGGAAAGTGGATTTGTTCACGTTTCAAGTGTTTCCATGAAGCAGGAAGCAGAAGAAGATACACAGTCAAGCGATTGAGATCTGACTACAGGGGCAGCAAATAAGTTGTACAGGGCAGGGGAGAGCTTTGAAGTATTGAATTCTGGTTAATGGGACGATCATGCTTTTACGAGGCCACGCTGCTACAGAAGAAACTATGTCAGTGTCTCTCAGCATTGTGATGTCACAGGCAAAAGACGCCGTTACACTGCAGGAAATTCCTTTTTCCAATGTGATGGCAGTCCGTATGTAAAGGTGTAGCTTATATATCGAATCCTTTCACATAAATAATTCCACTGCACCTCAGTATGTTGTATTGTCTCCTTTCCACTTTACCTGTCATTGTGCCTGCACTGAAGTTGATTTTCTCTTTCTGCGTGTCTTTTACAGTCTGGATGATGTGATGCAGTTGGACTGACCCATCTTCTGACAGAATTTTCCACTTCACTTCAGCCCGCCCTAACTTCGCTATCTGATACAAGTCCCGTTGTTTAGATGTTAATCGCTCGTCTCAGATCCAGCCTGCCCTCACCCAAAATAAATGGAAAACTCAGTCACACTGTGATCACTGCAATCGAGGAATATATTCACTCTAAGGTCATTGATAATTCGAAGGATAAATTTAGGACTGCAGATGCTGGAGATCAGAGTTGGTAGTGTGATGTTGGAAAAGCACAGCAGATCAGGGAGCATCCGCGGAGCAGGAGTATTCAGGTTTCAGATTTAAGCCTTTCATCTGGAATAAGGCTTGTGAGTGGGGGCTGAGAGATAAAAGGAAATAGTGTGGGGTTGAGGGGAAATAGCTGGAAAGTAATAGATGGATGAATAGGAGGGAGAAGAAAATAGGTCAGAAATAGCAGTGATGGAAAGGGTTGCGAGGACGGTGCCGAGTTGAAGGCTTGGGCTTGGGGGAGGGGAAATGAGGTAACTGTTCAAATTCACATTTATCCCGTGTGGTGTTAGGGTCCCAAGCCGGTAGGTGTAGTGTTCCTCTTCCAGGCGTTGGGTGGTAACGGTTTGGCAGTGGTGAGGTCCAAGACCTGTATGTCTTTGATGGGGTAGGAGGGGGAGTTGAAGTATTCAGCCACGGGACGGTGAAGTTGGTGGGTGCGGGTGTCCCAGAGATGTTCTCTGAAATGATCTGCAAGAAGGTTTCCTCTATCCCTGATGTAGAGGAGACCGCACTGGGCGCAACGGATTCAGTAGATGACATTGGTCGCTGTAAAGGTGAATTTCTAATGGATGTGGAATGATCCATTCGGGCCTTGGCTGAGGTGAGGGGAGTGGTGTGGGTGCAAGTTTCACCCTTCCTTTGGTGGCAGTGAAAGATGCCAGGAGAGGGTTGTGGGCTGGTTGGGGGGGATGTATGGACCTGAAGAGGGGGTCATGGAGGGAATGGTCTTTACGGAATGTTGGCAGGGCTGGGCAGCGAAATATATCTCTGGTGATGGTGTCTGTTTGGAGGTGGCATCAGTGGCAGAATATGATGCGTTTATGCGGAGTTTGATGGGATGTAAGGTGAGCAACAGGTGGTTCTGTCCTTGTTGCGTTGAGAGGCGTGGCTTCAAGGGTGGTGGTGTGTGAAATGGAGGTGTTGAACCAGAGGGCACTGTCAACCACGTGGGAAGGCAATTTGCGATCGTGGAAGAAGTAGACCAACTGGCTCTTTCTGAGGTGAAATTGGTCATCCTGGAAACATATGTGCTGGAGGTGGAGGAATTGGGAATAAGGAATGGCGTTCTTACACGAGATAGGGTTGGAGGAGATATAGACTAGATACATGTGGGAGTCGGTGAGCTTGTAGTATATGTCTGTAATTAGTCAGTTGCCAGAGTCGGTGATGGAGAGGTCCAGGAAGGTGAGGGAAGTTGCCAAGAGGATCCGGATAAATTTGAGGTCGGAGTGGAAGGTGTTGGTAAAGTTGGTGAGCAATGAAACCTCCTCGTTGGAGCACCAAGTGAACCCAAACATTCATCAATGTAGCAGAGGAACAGGTGGAGGATGGTGCCTGTGTAATTGTGAAAGATGGACAGTTCCGCGTATCTAACAAACAGGCAGGCATAGCTAGGTCGTATGTGGTGCCCATGGCTACCAGCGTCAATAGAGGAAGTGGGAGAATTGGAAAGAGAAGTTGTTGATTGTGAGGACCAGTTCAGCCAAGTGGATGCGGATGTCGGTGGAAAGGTACTGTTTGGGATAGTGTGAGATTAAGAAATGGAAGGCTTGCAAACTTCTGTCATGGCAGGTGGATTTGTACAGGGACTGGATGTCCATGGTGAAGATGATGCGATGGGGGCTAGGGAAACGAAATTCTTGGAGGAGGTGAAGTGCATAGGGGTGTCACGAATGTAAGTGGGCATTTCCTGAACTGGGAAGAGAGGAGTGTGTCGATGTAGGAAGAGATGATTCGGATGGGACAGGCTCAGGATGAGACAATATGTCGACTGGGGCAGTCAGGTTTGTGATTCTTAGGAAGGAGGTAGAATCGGGGAGTGCGCGGTTCACGGACAATGAGGTTGAAGGTTGTGGATGGGAGATGCCCAGAGGTGATGAGATTGTGGTTGGTCTGGGAGATGATGGTTTGGTGAGGGGAGGAGAGTTTGTGATCGTGGTCTGTAGGAGGAGGTGTCTGCGAGTTGGCACCTGGCTTCAGCTTTGTTCCTCTGCCCGACTCACAAGCCTAATTCCTGATGAATGGCTTATGCCGAAATCGTCCATTCTCCTGCTCCTCGGATGTTGCCTGACCCGCTGTACTTTTCCAGTACAACACTCTCCACTCATTCATTATTGCTGTCTCATTTCACACGACCAGGTCCATGCTGTCTGTTTGATTCTAATGAGCACTGTTCTTATGGACTGCGACAAAATCTGCCAATCTGAAACAAAAACAGAAATTGCTGTAAAATCACAGGTGAGCTGGCAGCATCTGTGCAGATGAATCACAGTTAACGTTTGACATCCATTGGGTCCGTCTGTCCACAGATGCTGCCAGACGTCCTGAAATATTCCAACAACGCCTGTTTTTGTTTGAGTTTCAACATCAGCAATTTTTTTGTTTTTGTTTTCTTGTTTTCTGCCAATATGATTTGGCTAAAGATTATGTTAAAGGTTTTAAATATGACTGTGATGGAACGGCCAGATTCCACCAGCCGGCTCCTTTTATTTGGTTCACGTGACCAATGCCTTTCTACTTGGTCACCGCGCCCTACAGCGGCACTGCATATAAATTGACAAGACTGTGGCATTCTCTCGGATTGGTAATCAGGAGCGAGATTGATTGAAATTATTGAAAACTTAAGATAAACAGATAAAATACGGGATATAAAACGGGAAAATGAAAGGGAAAGAGAGAACGGCGAATGATAATTTTTTGACAAAACTTAAATATAATTGCTCAAGAATCAGAAAGTGCCTTCATCTGCAAACATACCATAATATGGAATGTAATTTTTTGGACAACCAATGCAAGTAGATCTTAGCAAAATCTTAGTTTAAAAGTCTTGCTGCAACTGTTTCGGTTATAATGAAATGCACACATGGAATTCAGTGCTGTAATGATCTCCTAAAATGGAAAAGGAAATCCTTGTCTTCGAGGATACGTGGGGAATGTTCATTGACTCATCAGTGTAACATGTGTAAACTGTGCAACATGAAACCAGTTCAACATCTATTTTCCCGGAATTTAACGCAGGGCACATGGGAAACGTTATCCATCTGCTGAAAAATCACCTTCGACTCTCTCTCCACATATGTTTCTTCACGTTTTAGATACTTGCAGTATGTTTGTTGATCAAGGAGTCATTGTCCAGAAAACGTTGTTTCTCAATCGACAAACACGGGTATTTTCCCATAAACTTAGCTTTGCTCAATATCACCTTCTGTCCGTATTCCTCAACACGACGACAAATTAAAGCTGCTCCATGTGAGGCTCAGAATTGAAACTTCTGCACAGCACACCCACTATACTGAAACAGAGATACAGTGCACTGGTCACCTTCAGCACAGGAGCAACACATTAATGCTTACCTCCACATTCCTGGTTTTACCTTAACGTTTGGGAAACCGAGTTTCTCTGATTCCATTGCTAGTAACGGGGATTATATGATCATCTTCACCAGTGGTTCAGTCCCTGAGTGAGGAAAGTGGTGAGGTACTCATTGTAAAGATGGGTAGATTGATGAAATGTACAATTTCATCTTTTGCCTTCACTAACCCATGAGCTTTTTATTTTGTTTTGCATCTGTAGAAATCTTAAAATCTTCATCTTGAACAGACTCAATGACAGATCTCCATTGTGTCTCTGGCATCGAATTTCAAAGTGTAAACCCCCTCTGAATTCTTCCACCACAGTCCGCTGTTTGGGAAGTGTTCCTGTTGTGGGAAATGCACTTCCCCGTGTGTCAACTGCTATTCCCAGCATGCGCTCTGACACTGCACTCATTTTCCTTCTGACACTTGCTCACTGTGTTGCTGTGATCATACAGTGACTTGGTGTCGCACGACCCAGGAAAATGATACAGCTCAAGGTTTTTGCATTGTTGAGTTCAATTGTCAGTTTAGCCTTATTTCGGATTTTGAAATTGTCTGTTCTGTTCACAAGTGCGTGTCAAAAACATCTGAGCCGAAATTAGGTGTTCCGAATAATGATATTGAGCACTATGCACTCTCCTCCAGTCTGGAAAACAATTCCTGACAGGCAGTTTAATAGACAATAGACAGCAGGTGCAGGAGTAGGCCATTCTGCCCTTCGAGCCAGCACCACCATTCATTATGATCATGGCTGAACATCCTCAATCTGTATCCTGTTCCTGCCTTATCCCCATAACCCTTGATTCCACTATCCTTAAGAGCTCTGTCCAACTCTTTATTGAAAGAACACCTCCTGCTGTCTCGGGTTCTTCATTCCGTTGACTTCAAATCTGCACAGAATTCAATAGACCTTGTTACATATTCATTTCCTCATTTTTGTTCAGATCACTGTGTGCATAGTGTGACAGTGGGAGTGCACTTGCCCCACAACCCAGGGGTCAGACCATCATCTTGGAACCGTACTGTGTTATTTCTCATTTCACCAACAATCGGGAGAAATGTCTGCTGCTCTGCATAATTTATGCATTTCAATTATTGATAAGGTCATAGCCTACCCGATGCCTCTGACGAGGTGGCTGAGAGGTTAAGGCGATGGACTGCTAATCCATTGTGCTCTGCACGCGTGGGTTCGAATCCCACTCTCGTCGCTGTCATCAACGGCTTTCAATGGTGCTGTTTTCAGATGATTGAAGGTGGAACTTCAATTGTTAGTTTATGTGCATTGACGCGATTACAAAATCTCAAAGAATAGTTTGTACCTTTTAACTAAACTGCGTTGAAATGGAGGTTGCTTTGGGATAATGAAACGAAACGCGATTTTCTTTTTCAAGTCAGTGCTGAGAACGTTTTTTCGTATGAAAGACATCCAGGAAAATCAAATACCGAGAGCTGCGAAGTGCATGTTTATGCAAAGGGATTCTTAATGAATGTTTTGTCAGATGAAATATGAAGGACGTTGAGGAGAAGTAATGCATCCTGGTGAGAAGAGCACAGCGAGACAGCACAAAATAATGGAGATATTTCAAAAGGGGCAGGGCGTGGGTTTAGGGGCACTGAGAACTAGCTGTAAACGCACAGTGGAGAATTGCCAATGTGGGTGCCGTGCATGGGCACGGAAAGACTTACACATTGGTCTCGCCCTCGCCCCTTGCTCTCGCCATTGATGAATGCTGGAAATAAGGCACAGATAAACACAAGATGTGGGAAACAAGCTCCCTCTCGTTATGCACACACTGGATGCATCACATTGAACCATGAACAACTGGAGAAATCAGCATGTTACCTGTAGGGAGTGAAAGTAAACTGTGGATCAATAACCGCAGATTCATGCAACATAAACATGAAAAATGATTTAAAATGTAGGGTGTAGGTTTGCTCGCTGAGCTGTAGCTTTGATATTCAGACGTTTCATTACTTGGCTAGGTGGCGACCTCCAAGTGAAGCGAAGCTGTCGTCTCCTGATTTCTATTTGTATCTTTCTCCTCGATGGGGTTCCTGGGGTTTGTGGTGATGTCATTTCCTGTTCGTCTTCTGAGGGGTTGACAGATGGCATGTATATCTATGTATTTATTTATGGCATTGTGGTTGGAGTGCCAGGCCTCTAGGAATTCTATGGGGTGTCTTTGCTTAGCCTGTCCCAGGATAGATGTGTTGTCCCAGTCGAAATGCTGGTATTTTTAATCCGTGTGTAGGGCTACGAGGGAGAGAAGGCCGTGTCTTTTTGTGGCTAGCTGGTGTTCGTATATCCTGGTGGCTAACTTTCTTCCTGTTGTCTTACGTCGTGTTTGTGGCAGTCCTTGCATGGAATTTTGTAGATGACGTTGTTTTTGTCCATGGGTTGTACTGGGTCTTTTAAGTTTGTTAGTTTTTGTTTGAGAGTCTTGGTCGGTTTGTGTGCGACTGAGATTCCGAGGGGTCTGAGTAGTCTGGCCGTCATTTCTGAAACTTCTTTGATGTATGGTAAGGTGGTTAGGGTTTCTGGCTGTGTTTGGTCTGCTTGTCGTGGTTTGTTCTTGAGGAATCTGCGCACTGTATTTTTTAAGTATCTGTTCTTCTCGAATACGTTGTATAGGTGGTTCGCCTGTGTCTTCAGAAGTTCGTCTGTGCTGCAGTGTGTGGTGGCTCGTTGGAATAGTGTTCTTATACAGCTTCGTTTGTGTGTGCTGGGATGGTTGCTGGTGTAGTTAAGTATTTGCTCAGTGTTTGTCGGTTTTCTGTATATGCAGGTTTGTAGTTCTCCGTTGTCCTTTCATTCTACTGTGACGTTCAGGAATGCGAGTTTGTTGTCGGTTTCTTCCTCCTTGGTGAACTTTATACCTGTGAGGGTGTTGTTGATGATGTAAAATGTCTTTACTATCTTGTTTCGTTTTGTGATGACAAAGGTGTCATCTATGTAGCGGACCCAGATTTTTGGTTTGATTGTTGGTAGGGCTGTTTGTTCTAGTCTTTGCATTACCGCTTCTGCTATGAATCCTGATAGCGGAGATTCCATGGGTGCGCCGTTGGTTTGTTTGTAGACTATGTTGTTGAAGATGAAGTGGGTGGTGAGGCACAATCCACTAACTTCATGATGTTTTCATTGGTAATGTGATTGATGGTTGTTGGTGCGTCTGTGATTGTCTCTTCTAAAAGTGTGGTAAGTGTTTCCTTTGCCAGGTCGATGTTGATGAAGGTGAACAGTGCTGTTATGTCGAATGAGATCATTGCTTCCTCTTCCTCCACTTTGGTGTTTTTGATGATTTTTAGGAATTCCTAGGTGGAGTGGATGGAGTGCTGCGACTCTTCTGTGAGGTATTTCAGACTTGCGTGTAGTTCTTTGGCCAGTCTGTATGTTGGTGTTCCAAGTAATGAGACTATGGGTCTGAGCGGGGCTGCCAGTTTATGGATTTTTGGTAGTCCGGTTCGACTTGGGCAACACATTGATCCTGGGACAGTCTAAGCAAAGACATGCCAGAGAATTCCAAAAGGCATGGCACTCCAAACACAATGCCATAAACAAACACATAGATCGAAATGCCATCGATCAACCCCGCAAAAAACAAACTGGAAATGGCATCACCACAAACCCGAGGAACCCCATCCAGGAGAAAGATATATAGAAAGCGCTAGACAACAGCTTCGATTCACTTGAAGGTCGCCACTGATGATGTTACCTCGCTACGTAATGAAACGTCTGGATATCAAACCTACAGCTCAGCGAGCAAACCTACACCCTAAACCTCAACCTGAGCTACAAACCTTCACAAACCTTGCGATTTAAAGTGTCTTTATACGGATATCATGAATAGACTTTTCGTTATAATAGCCGTCTGGTTGAAAGAAAAAGACACCACATTTCAAGATGGATGACAACGTTAGCAATTTAGTTTTGAAATTGAGATCTATTTTATCATTTTACACAGAGAACAAGTTCATTTTAAATAATGCTAACGACATTCTCTCACCTGGAATAAAAGTGTGATTTCAATATAAACATTGTCCTTGCATAGTCGCAGTTACTCAACATGAAAAATAGGATGTAATTTTTATTAAGCATACATCAATTAGCACCATTATCTTACTTCGGATTGACTGCAGTATGCACATGCTAAATAAGGTATAAGGAAGAATGACTTTTGGAAATAATGATTCGGTGGTGACTAAAAATAATATTATGTTCTCATGATGCGGATATTCCATCAATGGCTCCAGTGGTAGAAATGTTCAGTGGGCAGTATTTCTATGATGGTATAGAAGTATGTGAGGTGCCAGGGATGGGAGTTCCCACTTCATCTGGAACAGCGTCTTTTGATGTTACCAGGGAGCATTGTGACATCAGTCTGGGAGTTCCAACCACACATGGAGCAGCTTCTATTGACATGGAGCAGTAGGGAGCATTGGGAGATCCGAATGCAAGATCTAACCTCATTTGGAGCAGCTTCAGTTGGCATGGAGCAGGAAGCTTTGCGAGATCCATCTGGGATCTCCACTCTCACCTGGATCAGCTTTTAATGACATGTAGCAGCAGGGAGCATTGGGACATCAGAGTGATAGATCCAACCACAAATGGACTGCTTATATTGATATGGAGGAGGGAACATTGGGATATCAGACTGGGAGCTCCAACCTCACAAGGATCAGCGTTTAATGACATGTAGCCGCTGGGAGCATTGGGACATCAGAGTGGTAGGTCTAACCTGAACTGCACCACTTCTACTGACATGGAACAGGGAGCATTGGGACATCAGAGTGGTAGGTCTAACCTGAACTGCACCACTTCTACCGACATGGAGCAGGGAGCATTGGGACATCAGACTGGGAGCTCCAACTTCAAGTAGAGCCGCTTCTATTGACATGGAGCAGCAAGGAGCATTGGAACGTCAGGTTGGGAGCTCCAATATCACCTGGAACAGCTTGTATTTACATGGAGGAGGAGGGAGGATTGGGACATTGGGCTTTGGGAAAAGATATTCAACTATTTTAATCTAAAGTAAAATATGTTTCAACACCTCAGATGTTAATTGATTTATGAAGAATCTTTCCCGGAAAAATAATTAATTCTTTAGATAGTAAAGACAAGTCCTGAAAATATTCAACTGAGGAAAACGCATTGGTACAGAGAGAAATGGGAGTGTTGTTTCATGTCTTTGTCTTTTCTTTTCTGGCCGACTCTGGACTTGATTACATCACCGGAAGGACGTTTTCACTCATTTCCTGCAAGTACGGACAGGTCATTAACTTAATCTTAAACTGAAAATTAATGGGAATATGCGATGTTATGTTTAGGCTGGAGTTTACCTCAAATTATGGTGAAAACGCAGCAAAGTCAGTTGCAATTTCCAAGATCAGCAGTGACCTCATTGATTGGCTGATCAGATTGTGAATGGTCTTGTTTTTTAAGATAATTTGAAGTGAATGAATGATGGTGATTATCTTGGTTCTTTGTTCACCTTGAGACTGTTCCTGCTATTGCTCATGTCCTTGTTAACACCACAGCTCTGCCGCGTGTAAAATCTCAGCTGTGCATCTGGCCCGTGGTACAACCATTTGTATAGCTGGCTACGGATCAGGCGGTTGTAACTTCAACATTTACTTTGCGCAAGCGCATTGTGGAGATTCATCACACATCCAACCTACTCATTTTTGTTATGCTGAGGTGGGTAATATTTGAAATATCCATCTCCACGAACGAAAATTCTTTCACTGTCTTCGACCAGTTAAAAATTACCAAGAGCTGTCAAAGTAAAAATCACACAGCACCAGATTGTATCGAACAGAGTTATTTGGAAGCACCAGTGTTCCATGCACTGTTTCTTCATCAGGTGTTTGTCAACTGTTGGAATCTAAAATGGCTCTGTGTGATTATTAAATGTATCCACCCCAGTCGAACACCAATACCTCCAAGTCATGGGTACCGTCGACACCACGAACGGTCGGTTAAAGTCCAGATGATCTTCCAAAAGATCGCGCATGTTGACACACACACGAAGTTTCTGCAGAAAAACACCCACCTGATGAAGGAGCGGCTCTCCGAAAGCTAGTGCTTCCAAATAAACTCGCTCGACTCTGCTCAGATATTGTGTAATTTTTAACTTTGTCAACTTAACTCAAACACTGACACTTCCATATCATAGAGAACATCAGTCATGTCCCACGTTGTCAGAGAAGGCAATCCTGGAATAGCCCAATACATTGCTCATAGGCATGTTTCGTTTTCAGAAACCAGGCCACTCAGTTAAAGCGCAGAATACTAACCACTAGACCACCAGGGATGAGGGCAGAAGCAGTTGCACCGTTTCTTCATAACACAGTTTTTGGAATTATGTCACTGCAGATATGTTTCCCCTCAAAAATGAGTGAATTACCGTGTGTTTAGAGCACGGAAATGGGTCCCTTCATTTCATTTCCCAGTACTTGGTCTGTAAAACTGTAAGCTCTGCCGTTTCACCTGAATGCTAATTTCTCTGTAACGTTTTAATCTCGTAAAACATAATAAATGGGATTAAAGTTTGAGATGGGAACTGAACCCCATTTTTACCCATAGACTGAAGCACGCAGACACATTTCCCCAAGTGTGACACAGGCCTCTGGAGAAAACAAGGAGAAAGTAAGATTTCATCGACTGGTCTGATGTTGTCCCATTTCAGAGCTCAACACCAATGTCTGGTTACAGCAAAGAAAGGAAGCATTCAGACCCTCCCGTCCCAGTGTTCCTTGCCCATTGTTTCCCCATTACTCTGTAGTTTATACTAACTTGGTCACTGCTCACGCCCGCTATTTCCTGTCCAGCCGAACGGTTTGCCTCAAGTTCTTGGAATAAAAAACAGGAATGGCCTATTTCAAGCACTTTTCTAGTTTTCACGGACATTGATATCACCACTGAGCAAGCACATTGCCAGCTCAGGGAGAAGGTCTCATCCTTTAGAAACTGAAATACAAAGATGATTGGATAGCCTCAGTATTGTAAACCAACCAACAAGACCGGAATAGGGCCGAGGGGATCACGCACAGAAGGATGGGAGAATAGAATGGCGAATCTCATGGTGTCCAGGGTGATGTTAATAGAAATCTTCCCTGGTCGTATAGTGATGAGGATTCAGTGATTTCACTGTCATGGCTTGTTAAAGGTTAACGTTTACAGTAATCAATATGAAATACTGCCTGATATTTCGAAGTAGAATGATGTGCAGCAGACAGAATCGTTTCCCTGCATGAACTAATAAGAGAGTTCAGAAGAGCCGGGGAGGAGAAATGAGAGCCAGGAGGAGAAATTAGAAGTTGTTGGCGGATAGGATCAGGATTAACCCTAAGGCTTTCCATAGGTATGTCAGGAATAAAAGAATGGCGAGAGTTAAATTAGGGCCAATCAAGAATAATAGTGGGAAGTTGTGTGTGGAGTCAGAGGAGACATGGGAAACACTAAATAAATATTTGTCGACAGTGTTCACAATAGAAAATAAAAATGTTGGCGAGGAAGATATAGAGATACTTGCATCTAGACTCGAAGAGATTGAGGTTCACAAGGAAGAGGTATTAGAAATACTGCAGAGTGTGAAAATAGACAAGTCCTCTGGGCCGGATGGGATCTATTCTAGGATCCTCTGGGAAGCAAAGGAAGAGATTGCCGAGCCTGTGCCATTGATCTAGCAATCATTATTGTCTACAGGAATAGTGCCTGAGGACTGGAGGATAGCAAATGTGGTTCCCTTGTCAAGAAGGGTAGTGGAGACAACCCTGGTAATTACAGACCATGGAGTCTCACTTCAGTTGTTGGTAAAGCGTTGGAAAAGGTTCTAAGAGATAGGATTTATAATCATCTAGAAAAGAATAATCTGATCAGGGACAGTCAGCACGGATTTGTAAAGGATAGGTCGTGCCTAACGAATCTTATGGGTTTTTTGACAAAGTGACCAAGCAGGTGGAGGAGAGTAAGCAGGTTGATGTGCTGTACATGGATTTCAGCAAGGTTTTCGATAAGGTTCCCACAGTAGGCTATTATACAAAATACGGAGGAATGGAATTGTGGGAGACATAGCAGGTTGGATCAGTAATTGACTTGCTGAAAGAAAACAGAGTGTTGTAGTTGATGCAATATGTTCATCTTGGTGTCCAGTTACTAGCGGCATTCCGCAAGGTTCGCTGTGGGGTCCAGGGCTATTCGTCATTTTTATAAATGACCTGGATGAGGGCTTAGAAGGGTGGGTTAGTAAATTTGCGGACAACATTACGGTCGGTGGAGTTGTGCACAGTGACGAAGGATGTAGTAGGTTGCAGAGAGACATAGATAGGATGCAGAGCTGGGCTGAGTGTTGGCAAATGGAGTTTAATGTGGACAAGTGTGAGGTGATATACTTTGGACGGAGTAATCGCAATGCAAAGTACTGGGCTAATGGTAAGATTCTTGGGAGTGCAGATGAGCAGAGAGATCTCGGTGTCCATGTACACAGATCCCTGAAAGTTGCCACCCAGATTGACAGGGTTGTTAAGAAGGATAACAGTGCTTTGGCCTTTATTAATAGAGGGATTGAGTTCTGGAATCAGAAGGTTATGCTGCAGCTGTACAAAGATCTGGTACGGCCCCATTTGAAGTGTTGTCAACAGTTCTGGTCACCGCATTATAAGAAGGATGTTGATGCTTTGGAAAGGGTGCAGAGGGAATTTTCTAGCATGTTGCCTGATATGGAAGGAACGTATTACGAGGAAAGACTGAGGGCCTTGAGGCTGTCCTCGTTTGAGAGAAGACTGAAAGGTGACTTAATAGAGACATACAAGATAATCAGAGGTTTAGATAGGGCGGACAGGGAGAGTCTTTTTCCAAGTATGGAGACGGCAAACACGAGGGTCATAACTTTAAAGTGAGGGGAGGTAGGTACAAGACAGAAGTCAGAGGTAGTTCTTTACTCAGAGAGTAGTTAGGGCATGGAATGCTTTGCCTGTAACGGTGGTAGATTCGCCAAGATTAAGTGCATTTAAGTCGTCATTGGAGAGGCATATGGACGTACATGGAATAGTGTAGATGGGATGGGCTTCAGATTAGTATGACAGGGCGGCACAACATCGAGGGCCGAAGGGCCTGTACTACGCTCTAATGTTCTATATGCTGCAGATCCACATCAGCAATGTCATCTACAATTGCCTGACGTTCAATCAGTTTAAAACAAGAACGGAGGGGGCGTCAGGAAAACGGAAGGGGAATAGTGGTTTGTGAGAGTTAACTACATGCCTCGTGGAGCCAGGTTCAATGTAGATAATGAATATCGGTTTTCCTGTTTACCTTGGTATACTGATCACTACGGATCAATGACCCAATATTGTCTGCCCTTTGTGTGTTGTTCTTTGTACATTTCACCTCGGTTCAGTGCTCCGGGGGACCACGCTTTTTTAAATTTGGAACATTTTACACAGGTCGGTTTTGCAGCTTCATATTAAGGCCAACAATTTTAGGAACAGATAAACACCATTCAGACCATCAAGTCTGTTCCACTATTGAATGGTTTCATATCTGATCTGTTAACCTTGAACTGCACATTCTTGCGTTTCCCCATAACGCTTGATGTCTTTGCTGTTTGAAGATCTGCCGATCTCAGCCTCATTACACCTCATGACACTTCCTCAACAGCCTTCTGCTCCAAGAAAGTCCACTGATACAGAACTGTCTGAGAGAATAAATGCTTCTTCGTCTCTATTTTAATTGTGAGATCCGCATTCTTATACGAAGTTAAAAATTGCACAACACCAGGTCATAGTCCAACAGGTTTAATGGAAGCAATAGCATTTGGAGAGCTGCTCCTTCATCAGGTGGCTATGGAGTACACAGTGGTAAGGTACAGAATTTATAGCGAAAGGTTACAGTGTAATGTCACTGAAATTATACATTGGAAAAATACCTTGATTGCTTGTTAAGTCTTCCATCTGTTAGAATGACTATGTAAGGTTCATTTCTTTCTTATGTGCTTCGAAAAACTTTCTTTTGACAGTTACATTCTCAGGTGGACTTTACCAATTAGTGTCAGCACAGATAATATGTTGAAGGTGCTCGGCCCCTAGTGCTGCGTCTATACCATAATGTTTAGACTGATGCTCATCTTAAAAAAAAGAAGCTACAGGCAAAGGATGCCTTAAGACATGGTACATTGGTGAAGCTGAGCAGAGGCGACAGCAATGGAATGAGCGCTGCACATCAATCAACAGACAGGCGTTCCCCTTCCCAGTTAGAGAACACTTCAGTGATCCAGGACAGTCGACCTCGGATCTTCGGGTGACAATCCTCCAAGGCGGTCTTCGGAACAGGCAGCAGCTAAAAGTGCCCCCACAGAGACTGATAGCTAAATTCGGTACCCATGGTCATTGGGTTCATGTCACAGTACAGGTGATCCCATTGCCCTATCTACAAACAGAGACCCTCCTACACATGAGTGCGCACGCGCACGTGCAAGCACACACACACACACGCACACACACACACACACACACACACACACACACACACCCCTCCGTGGGGTGAATTTGTACTTGCAGAGTTACATTGTACTTTGCTCAAAAACTGCATGAATCCATGTAAGTCTCTGGGAACTCATTTTTATAAATTAGAATCATTCGAAACAATATGGAACGGACAGCAGCACATGGGGGTAGACACCAGTTGTTAAACTTCACCTGAGAATGAAACTTTAAAATAAAAAAGTTTTGCACTTTACGTATGAAAGAAGTGAAGCTCACATGGTCATTCTAACAGATCGGAGACTTAGCAAACAATCAAGGGAGTTTTCAATGTACAATTTCAGTTACGACACGATCCGAGTGAATCTCTGCTGCAACTTTCCCAGTGCGATCTCATCCCTGGACAATTCTAGCACTGAGCCGAATGAACATATTTCTATTCTGTAACAGCATCGGGGGTGGCTCTGCAGCATTTATTGCCTTCCGGTTTGGAGTCACGTGGACGCCAGATTAGATAAGGACGGTAGTTTCCTTCCCTCAAGGACGTCAGTGAAACACATGGGTTTTTCAGACAACGTATTCTTAATTCTAGGCATTTATTGCATTCATCTACTATCATCGTCGTGGTGTGGTGAGAATCCAACTCTTCTCCTCAGAATATTACCTGGCTTTGCTGTGTTAACAATCCAGTGATAATACCACTAGGCTATCGCAGAAAGCCCTCATGGGGGATCTTTTCCAATAGAGTCTCTTTTCCCCAATTATTCCTTATGCCCTTTTATTGAGCCTCACACTCCAATAATCTTTTGTCCATGTCAGTAAAAGCTGCTAAAAGAGAATTGATCTCACAGCCAAGGTATCCAAACGGATCGAATGATTTGAAGGTGCCAATGAAGAGATTGGGGCAACAGTGAGTGCAAAGGCACAGACTGGATGGTATCAACGTGAAAGTGTATGTTAGATTGTGCAATGCCTCAGTCAAATGGGATGAGGGACGGAAAAGAGAGTTAGGGAGAGTGCGAGGGAGAAACATCTTCGAGAACTTTTGGGTTTCAATCCTGATACATGAAACGTAGAAATATCAGAGAACAAAATTCGATGGAAAACAGATCATCACCTCGGGGAATATTATCTTGTAAAAACGATTAATTTCTGACCGTGTTACACCAAAAGTAAAACTTTGAGAGAACTGACCGCCATGCTGTGGATTTGAGCTGCGGTCGCTGCAATCACAACGCAGAATACGAACTACTAAACGGTTATAGCATTCCACAGACCACACTTGTAAACTGCAACCAGTATGGTAGCAGAGGAAATGTCAGGAAGAATGTACAATATCAGGACTTAGCGACAGGCATGTGGGAACGCAGAATGAACCGAATCTTTAACTTTAGCATCCCCAGAGACTGTGGAGATTCCATGAATGAGAGTACAGGAGAATGGGATGAACAAAACTCTCCAACTCTTGGCAGAGTGCAGAATATTGTTGAAACGTATGCTTCAATAGCATTATATTTGAACATCGGCTACTTCATCACTTTGCCCACACAAGGCAGGACCAATTGCTGCAGGCAATCACACATCATTCCAGTTCCAGAACCGGAATCAGAGAAACTGTGTGAAGCATGCACGAAGATCCAATTGGAAACTGGGATGGAATGACGGGAGAGAGGAGCATGTATTTCCAAGGTTGGGACAGCTCCTGGTCAAAAGCGGGGCGGAAGGGAATACTTGCCCCCATTTATAATATTATGACCATAAACAGTACATGTTGCTGAGACAGCCGATTGGCGCATCTTAAGCGTGTGGAGACTTTAACTTTGGGGTGACAATGTTCGAAATTTCATTTTCCTGTTTGGATCAGTGGTTTTGACATTGGCATCTGCTTTTGTTCGCATCAGCTCAGAATCAGCTTCTTGTTCCCAATAAATACTGCAACCTGGAGAAGGTGGTGTTGTGGTTATATAATAAACTACTCATCCCTGGGGACTCACACACGGAACTGGTAATGTTAAAGTTCGATGAATAAAACCTGGAATGAACGCCTGATCTCAGGAACAGAGAACACGCCTTTCATTTCCTGCAATCCCATTCATGCATGTCGCTTATAGGGGACGCTCCCATCTTTACCCAATCCTGCCTACTTGTGTCTCCAGGACCTGAACAAACTAGCTGACCCTTCATCCGAGAATGAAAACCGTGTGGGAAAGCAGGCCATTCAGCCCTTGCAGTCGACACAATCCCTCTGAAGCACATCCTATCAGACCCACACTCCATACCTATTCCATTCCCCTTCATTTCCAATGGCTGATCCCAGGAACCTTCACACCTACAGACTGTGGGAGGAAACTCAAACAAGCAAAGAGAGAATGTGCAAACTGCACACAGTCACACGAGACTGGGATCGAATCCATGTCCCTCGAGCAGCGAGGCAGCAGCGAATCAGGATGAACAACAAATGCTGTCCTGACCAGCGACATCCACACCCTGTGGGTGTATCAGGAAGAATAAAAACACATTCACAACATGGACAACGGGACTTACGTCTGCGTGGACATGATTTGAACCAATAGTTCATCCTGGGTAGATACAAGGACACCGATATCACACAGAAACCAGGGCAATGAGGAATTCAATAACCTGCTGAAGTGGAAACTCATTTACTCAGTCAAACTGGGGACAGATTGTTCAACAATGCCGTGTGTGGGAAGGGTTCAATGAGCATAAGAACCTCCAGAGTAACCAGCAAGATTACATATCCCAGAAGGAGATCAATTAAACTGTCAACGCTGCTGTTAATCCAAATCAGCTGCCAGTTTCATTTCGTCAAAGTCAGAGACACATACAGCCTTTCACTCCTACCAGCTCATACTGAATATAATAACAAACTAAACGAGTCGCATCTGATGGCTCTTGTAACTGCTGAGGGTTAATAATGCCCTTGTGATATTATTACTGCATTGTTAATATGAATGTCCAGATATAATTCTGTGGACACGGGTTCAAACCCTGGCGTGGCAGATGCTGGAATTTTATTTAAACAAATACCTAGAGTCTAATGATGATGTTGAATCAGTAGATCTGATTCACTAATGCTTGATAGGGAAGGAAACTGCCATACCTATCTGGTCTGGCTGGTATGTGATTCCAGATCCATAATATCGTGGTTGATTCTGAACTTCTCTCTGGGCAATAAATTATGTAATAAGCATGAATGAATAGCTTTTGTTAATCCCACTGATACTTTCCAATTCATTTATCGATTCAAATATCCTGTAAATATTGTAAATGTACTTTCATTCATCACTGCCTCAGGAAGTGAATTGCACACCTAAACCATCTTCTGTTAAAAAAAAAGCCTCTCATGTCTTATTTTAAATCCCTCTTTTCACTTTAAACATTTGCCCTCTCGTCTTGAAGTGCTCCCTCCTTGGAGAAAAGACAGTTACAGTTAACTCCAGCCGAACTCTCAATAATTTATAAATTTCTATCAGGTCGCCTTTCAAACTCCAGTGCTCGAGTGAAAATATTCTCAGCCTATCCAGCCTTTCGTTATAACACAAACCTTCCCCACTACCAATATGCTGATACACGTCTTCTAAACCTACTCCAGCTGAATAATTTCCTTGCTATTACTGGGCGGCAAGAACTGGACACAGTATTCCAGAAGAGGCATCACCCAATGTCCTATTCAACTTCAACATAACGTACCAACTCCTCCGCTCAAAGGACTGAGCAACGAAGGCAAGATGACATTTTTTAAACCATTCTGTCTATATATGAAGCAAATTAAAATGAATTATGTACTTGCAATCCTGGCCTCTGTGTTCCACAACACGATGCAATGCCCGATCATTAATTGTATAAGCATACTAATATTTGTTGTAGCAAAATGCAATACCTTCCATGTATCCAGATTGAACCTCATGTGACATTTTTCAGCCCAAAGACGCAATGGATTAAGATCCTTCTGGAACCTTCGATAACCTTCTTTACATCTCCAATTCTGCTGTCCTTTGCAAGCTTATGAACCATGGCTTCTATGAGTTCTATTGTTTTCTCATACAGGTCAACGATTTTTACTTATTTGTCGTGGCCATCATTTAGCTGTTTGCAAATCAGGTAACAATTATTCATGTAGTTAACCATGAGGAAGAAAGCCGTAGATTGCAGGGAGATTGGAAACAATTGGCAAGAAAATGTGCTGAAAGGAATTCAATCCAGTGAAGTGGGTGATAATGAATTTGAGGATGCACAATGAGAAAAGTGTGAAAACTGAGTGGTTTAAAGTAATAAAAGAGAAATTATAGAGGACATTCACGAATGTTTGAAGGTGACTGGATAAGGGATCAATTGGTCTCGATGATCTTGACCGCAGGTGGGAATATAAGAGCAGGAAAACGATGCTGGAACTTTAGCAACGGCCTATTCAAGATCAATAGACAGGGGAATCAGATGGACGGAAGTGCGTACTGCAGGTGCTGGAAATCAGAATCAAGATTAGAGTGGTGCTGAAGAAGCACAGCAGGTCAGGCAGCATCCGAGTTGCAGAAAAAAATAACGTTTCGGGCAAACGCCCTTCATCAGGAATAAAGGTGGGAGCCTCGTGGGTAGAGCGATAAACGGGAGGACTGGGTCTGGGAAGGATTTAGCTGATAGTGCAAGAGTTGGATAGAAATGGGGTTAAAGGAGCTAGGTCGGAGAAGAGGGTGGAACGGATAGGTGGAAAGGAAGATAGACAAGTGGGACAGGTCAGTAGGATGGTGCCAAGTTAGAAATTTGGAACACGGATAAGGTGGCCGTGGGGAGATGAGAAAACTGGTGAAGACCACGTTGATGCCCTGGGGTTGAGGGTCCCGAGGTGGAAGATCTGGCGTCTGGTGGTGAGTGAATGGCGGTGGAGAAGACCCAGGAACTGCATGTCGTTGGGAGAGTCGGGGGACGTGGTAATTGATGTTTTTGGTCATGGGGCGTTGGAGTTGAATGTTGCAGGTTCCCTGGAAATGTTCTCTGAAGCGCTCTCCGAGAATGTACCTGTTGGCCCCAATGTAAAGGAGACCGCATGGCGAGCCACAGATGCAATAAATGACATGTGTGGAAGTGCATACGGATATTTGATGGATGTGGAAGGCTCATTGGAGCCCTGCAAAGATGTGAGAGGGAAGATGTGGGTGCAGGTTTTCCAATCCTGTGGTGGCAGGGGAAGGTGCCGTGAGGGGAGGGTGGGTTTTTGGAGGGCGTGGACTTGACTAGGTCGTCGTGGAGGAAAGATTCTTTGTGAAAAGTGGATAGGGGTGGGGAGGGAAATATAATTTTCCCTGTCACTGCAGGAATTGCAAAACCTGCACCCACATCTACCTCCTCACCTCTGTCCAAGGCTCTCATGGAGGCTTCCACATCCATCAAAGTTTCGCCTGCACTTCCACACATTCCATTTCTTGTATACATTCCACCCGATGCGGTCTCCTCTAAGTTGGAGAGAGGAGATGTGTTCTCACACAATAATTCAGAGAATATCTCCAGGAAACCCGCAAGAATAAACCCCAGTGCCCCATGGCCAAACATTTCAACTCCTCTTCCAACTCTCCGGAGGACATGAAGGTCCTGGGCCTCCTGTATCGCCACTGCCTCACGACCCGATGCCTGGAGGAAGAAAACATCATCATCTGCCTCGGGACACTTCAACCCCTTTGCATCAATTCGGACTTCACCCGTTCCCTCATTTCTCCTCCCCCTACCGTACCCCAGTTCCCACCTTCCAGCTCAACTCCGTCCGCCTGACTTGTCCCACTGTGCATCTTCATTCCCACCTATCCACTCCACCTACTTCTCTGACATTTCATGTTCACCCCACACCCGCATCCACTTACAGCACTCTCAGCTACCTTCTCCCCAGCCCCACCCCCTTCCCATTTATCTCTCCATCCCATGTGCTCCCAGTCTCATTCCTGATGAAGGGCTTTTGACTGAAACGTCCATACTTCCTGATCCTCAAATGCTGCCGGACCTGTTGTGCTTCTCCAACACCACTCTAATCTTGAGGGGAGTCAGTTGATTGAGACGATTTTCAGATATTTTCTATTGTTAACCACAGGCTGTGGATGATAGCAGAACTTTAGCAACCACCAGTTTAGGGAACAGCTAAAGGAATGAGCACAAGTCTGGTCACCGCATACATCAACATTTTTCTTAAATTGGTAAGATAAAAGATGGAAGGCTGAAGTATGCAACTTTGCCCATCAAGGCCGTTTCACTAATGAGTTTCTCACTGATTCCTTTCCAAGTCAGGGTGCTATGGGCCTTGGAGGGGAACTTGAAAACGGTGGCGTTTTGTTGCATCTTCCAACCTTGTCCTTATCGTCAGTACAGCTGTGGAGCTTTGAATGTTGTCAAAAATGCCCGAATGACTTACTCCAGTGCATCTTATAGTTGGTGCACTCTGCTGCAATTGTGCCTTAGCGGTGAAGGGAATGAATATTGCAGGTGTTGAATAGGGTACACTCAAGTGACTGCATTGTCGTGGACGGTGTCCAGTTCCTTAAGTGTTATTGAAGTTACACCCATCTCGGCAAATGGAGAGAGTTATATTCCACGTCTCATTTGTGCCTTCCAAACGATGTAGGATTCACAGAACAATGAGTTGAGTTTATAATCAAAAAATGTCTCAAGAACATGTCATTGTTGTCAAAGTGTTTATGTAGCCAGTTTCTATAAGCTTTTCCCCCAAAATAATAGTTCTGTGGACGATTACACGGGGTAATTTGTTGACAGTAAAGTTATTGAATGTCAATGAGATATGATTAAATTATCATTTGTCAGAGTGATCATTACTCTATTTCGGCCTTGTGTGGACCAATCTGATTCCAGTCACTGTCTGATTTCAAGATCCAATTCCCGTCTGTGCTTGAAATTTCAACTGTTTCTTCTCATAAATGTCTCCACCTGCCTTAATAATATGGAAGGACGCTGCAGGGGACAAGAGAGATTAATGAACATGTTGTCAACACTGGAGAAAACGGAGCTTCGTGGAATGATTAGTTCGGCTGGGATTATTCTCCTTGAAACAAAGGAGAGGGAGGGGAGCTCTATAATCACATAGTAACATTTATAAAGGTTCAATACTCATGGGATCTTGACAGGGTAGATACGGGCATGTGGTTCACCCTCTGCTATGAGGAGAGCACCAGAGGACATGAACTCAGAATTAGATATTGCCTATTTAATTCAGAAATGAGGAGTAATTTCTTTGCTCAGGATCCAGTGAATCGGTGGAACTCCTTGCCGAAATGGTTGTTGAGGCTGAGTTGTTTTGTATTTTCAAACTGTGCCAGACAGATATTTAACCAGAAAGATGATGAAGCTTTGTCATGGCAATGCAGGAGAATGGAGTTGAGGATTATCAGATCAGCCATGAGTTCGTTGAATGGTGGAGCCGACTCAATGGGCTGAATGGCCGACTTCCAATCCTACGTCATTTGGTCTAACGCCTTATTTTATTGATGCCTTTAGAATTCTGAGGGGATGGGATGAGGTGATAGAAAAGGTTTCTCAAACTGATCAGACAGATCAGGAACGAAGCTCATAAGTTCATGAACGAGAAATGTGCTGTGGCCTGGAGACAACAAATGGCACTGTGCACACCACAGATGGGTATGTGCAGATGTTGTGATTGCTAAAGAAAATTGGTAGATCTAATATTGTTGCCAACTTGGTGATCACACCAGATGATGGATCGCGGTATGATTCACACAGCAAAAGGTTGTGAAAGAATGAATGATTCCTTTCATTGGAAAAGTTTTCTGTGGTTCCAATTCAATTGACTGTTTAAAATACTGATCAGAACTTTGTGTGGAGTATTACAGTAAAATTTACAAGCCCACTGGATAAACTATTGCAGCCGATCTCTCCTTATTTGTTCACCGTTCTTTCGATGTAAATTCATAGAAGGTCAAGATGGAATGAAAGGAGAATAGAAACACTTGCCCTCCTTTTCATTATCCCAATGTAACTTACAACAGAACCATATTGCTCTACTTCGACTTTGATGAGGTATCGATTTATCACAATTCTCCGGTGCAATGAAGGGCAAGAGCAAGATTCTCCATCCAAAGTATCCTAAAGATGCGAGGCACAAAGGGAAATCACAGCTGCGTTTCATAGAAGTAAAAGCCAGAGTCGGATTCAAATCCACACAAGCACAATGGAAGAGCAACCCGTCGCCTGAACCCCTGGGAGACTACAGCCCATTGCAAAGGCGCTCACATGTGACCCCGTCAAGATCACATATGGTGCACCGAGTGAATAAGAAATTCCCTGAGCGGAATCGAATCCACACCATTAAGTTTCTGCTTTCAGCAGAATAATAATACCAGCAAAATCCAAGGGATTGACCTCGTCCTTGGAAGTAATACCTTGTCCTTGATTTATTTCGAGTCAGAACTGTCTCAGAATGACCCAGCAAACATGAAATTCGCGTCACATTCACACGCACATTTCGTCGTGACGCATAATTTCTTCAGACAGTTCCTCTCTAACGTGAAGAAGTATATATGGAGAGAGAAGTGAAGGTGATGTTTGACCTCGATGGTCTTTCTCATATGGCTGAACCTGAAATGGGTAAAATTACCGGAAATGCAGTGTTGTTCGTTTCAGTTTATTAATTTTGCTGCAACTTCACTCTGTTCATTCTAATGATCGGAATTGAATTGGATTTATGTGATTGGAACGTTAAATGTTGCATTCAATTTTGCTCCGAATTTATTTCAGCTTAAAGAAAATACTGATGAGAAAAACAGAAGGTTAAACTACAAAACAGGATGCCAGTTTTGATGCTCAGTTTCTTTGGCAGATTTCAGTGGGTGTCAAATGAACCCAACATTATGGCGATTGTCCTCCCACCTTTAAGGCATGGGATTAAAGCAGGAAATCGATCTCTAAGAGACGGGTCACTTCCTATTCATTATCGAATAGCTTTCCTTGACAATATACCAAATCTGCTCAGTTCCATTTATAATGCTTCATGTGGAAAATTAATAGAAATCTTTCAAAACTCTGTGGTTTTTTTGCTGAATCTTACTCAGATGCAGACGTTTCCGATATTTCTTTGCATTTGAAGTCGTCCAAATTAGATATTGTTTCCTCGCACCTTCTACCCCCCACACCCCACTTTTACACTTTTACCTGGCCACAGGCTGTCTCTCTCCTGGTGAAACTCACTGCTTGTGCTCTCTAAATGTGCCTTTCCAAATATTTTGGAAACACATTCGCTGAGTGACAGAAATTCTGCTCCCATCATTTATTTGTCCTACATCTATGGTTTTGAATGCCTGACGTTCAGAAATATACGAACTTGAAAGAGTGAATTTACCACATATTTACTCTCGCCAAACCTCAAATACTCTGGAAATCTTCCATTCGGTTTTCCTTGGTTCAGTGTCAAATTTTCCAAAACACAAATAAATAAAATTCCATCCCCCATCCCCACGAAACGCCGTCAGCATGTCTCTAATGTCTTAACGGGCCAGTAAACGCTGGCAGTGTCCTCTCTGATAGAATCACAGATTCCCCCTACAATGCAGAAAGTGCAGTTCAGCCAATCGAGTCTGTAGGGAGACTCTGAACAGCATCTCAACCAGACCTAGCTCCTGTCTCTATCCCCGCAGGCCTCTGGCTTGTGATTTCAAATAAACCTGTTGGAATAAAACCTGGCATCGTGTGACTGCTGACGATATCACTGCGTTACCCATGGCTAATTCACTTAATTTACTGAATTCACTCCCTGGACACATCAGCGCAATTTAACATGGCCAATCTACCAATCCTACAGACTTAACAGCAGTTGGAGCCACTGAGCAAATGTGCCATCACATTGAACACTATCTGTATCACTTACACATTGGTAACACAGCCGAGTGAAAGCAAGCTGCGCCTATCAACCTGAATTCAATGCTTACAAACGCGGTTCTGCGCTGTTCAACCTCATTCGTGCTGCTGGAAATGTTTCTGCACTCAGATCTGAATGGGTTTGCTCTTTTCTTCCTCAGATTCCTGCTTTAAATAAACATATCAGTCAGGAACAACTCTATATAATGGTTTTCATTGCAACACAAACACAATGTGAAATTGGCTGAAGTTACGTGTTTGCACTTTCACTGACACTCTCTCTCCCCAGGAGCTGCAGACCTTCCCCACGCTGATTCAGACAAAACTGTCCTTCCTGAGACATGTCCCATTGAGACTGGAAGGCCAGGCATTAATAACCTTCACTGGGGAACAGAGCGACAGGTTTAAAACCTTTACAATGCCCCCAGCGGAGAATTGAGCCCTGTGACAGGTGGGAACACTAACCACGATACTGTGGAGGACAACAACATCGAAGGAGGCCCTTCAGCCTGTTGTGTCCACACTTGTCAATCACAACTGCTTAACGACCTGAATCAAGTATTCCATCGTTTAGCCCATAATCTTACATGTTTTGGCATCACAAATTAACATCTCAATTTTTTTAAAGGTTAGAATGGTTTCCGCCTCTCTGACCCTTTCCGCAAATATACTCAAACTTTTCTGCCTTTTCCCGAAATCTCTTGGCCGCAGTGTTCGATCTCTCCATCAATAAGAAACGCTTCTTTCAGTCTATCCTATCCATATCCTCAGTATTTAGTACATCTCAGTCATGTCTTCTCCAATCTCCTCTGCTCGGTGACAGACAACCCCAGTCTGTCCAATCTCTCCTCACAACTGAATCTCTTCAGCCCAGACAATATCCCAGTGAATCTCTACTGCAACGTTCCCAGTGCGATCACATCCATGCAGTACTCTGAATTGCAGAACTGCACACAGTAATCTAGCTAGAGCCAAATGAACTTATTTTCTATTCTGTTACAGTATTAGGGCGTCTCTGGCTCGGCAGTATTGATTGGTATCCCTAATTGCACAGCGGACAGTTGAAACTCAACCATATTGTAGTGAGTCTGGAGTCACATGGAGGCGCGAGCAGGTAAGAATGGCAGTTTCATTCCTTAAATGACGTCAGATGTTTTTTTCAACAATTGAACATGGATATATAGGAGTTATTAGATTCGTAATTCTAGATATTTATTGAATCCCAATTTTACCACCTATCATGGTCGGAGTCAAACCCAGGTCCCTGGTGTCTGAATCAACAGTTCAGTGTTCAGTGGTAATAGCGCTCGGGCATTGCAGAAAAGCAGTGAAACTGATCTTATCCAATGAAGTCGCTTTTCCCCGATACTGTTCTGTGCCATTTTCCTGAGCTTGACCCCACCCCCCCCAACCCCAATAATATCTGGTCCATATCAGTAAAAGCTGCTACATGAGTATTGATCTCCCAACAGTGGTAACCAAATGGATCAAATGGTCTGCAGATCCCGATGGTGGGGTTGGGGCACGTTAAACCAGCAACAGTGACCCCAGCCACACAGACAGATCGGTATCAATGGGAGAGTCTGTATTAGATTCTGCAATGCCTTAGTGAAGTAGGAAATGACTCCGTAAACACATGATGAAAGAGCAGCGCTCCTAAAGCTAGTGCTTCAATTAAACCTGTAAGACCATAACCTGGTGTTGGGTGATATTTAACTTTTACTCCATAGTCCAACACATGCATCTCCAAATTAATGAAATGGGGGTATGTGATGGAAAGTTCGGTTTGTGATCGTAGGAGGGAAGAAATCTCTGAGAACGGGTGGATTTGAATTCTGACATATGAAACGCAGAGATGTGAGCGAGCAGAGCTTGAAGGATAAAAATCACCTTGGAGAAAATCAAAACTTTAAAACAACTGATTCCTTTGTGTTTCACAAAAGACTGGGACACATAGAGTATTTGCTGCCATGACTCGGATTCGAGCTGCGGTTGCTGCGGCCACAATGCGGAATACTAACCACTATACAAACACGGCAACCCATAGATGAACACACTACCCTCATGCAATAAATACAGTATCATAAGGAATGTTCGGCAGAGCACCAAGTGCACGATATCAGTGCTTAGCGAACAGTAGCAGATATGTGGGAACTCAGAATGGTCTGACCGTTTAACATCGGTTTCCCCCAGTGGCTGTGTTGATTCCATCATTAATGTGTTGAGGGCTGAGAGAAAGAGATTTCTGCAAAACATCAAAGACTCCGGGGACAGTGCAGCTTTTGTTACCTGCACATTCGCCAATATCATTTATTCTATCCGTTGCTCCCAGTGCAGTCTCCTGTACATTCGGGAGACTGGGCGCCTCTTAGCAGAGCGCTTTATGGAACATCTCTGGGACACCCGCACCAATCAACCACAGCCCTGTGGCCCAACATTTCAACTCCCCCTCACACTCTGCCGAAGACATAGAGGTCCTCGGCCTCCTTCACCGCCGCTCCCTCACCACCAGACACCTGGAGGAAAAACGCCTCATCTTCCGCCTCGGAACACTTCAAACCCAGGGCATCAATGTGGACTTCAACAGTTTCCTCATTTCCCCTTCCCCACCTCACCCCATTTCCAAACTTCCAGCTCAGCACTGTCCCCATGACTTGTCCTGACTTGTCCTACCTGCCTATCATCTATTCCACCTATCCATTCCACTCTCCCCCCCGACCTATCACCTTCATCCCCTCCCACATTTAACTATTGTACTCTATGCTACTTTCGCCTCACCCCCACCCTCATCTCACTTATCTTTCCACCTTTCAGGCTCTCTGCCTGAATTCGTGATGAAGAGCTTTTGGCCGAAACGTCGATTTTACTGCTCCTCGGATGCTGCCTGAACTGCTGTGCTCTTCCAGCACCACTAATCCAGAATCTGGTTTCCAGCATCTGCAGTCATTGTTGTTACCAAGCTTTTGTTGAAATGTATACTTCAATAGCAATGCAGTTTAACATCGGTTACTTCACGAGTTTCCCCACACAAGGCAGTAACCACTGCTGCCACATAGTCCCAGTTCCCAGCCCCAGAATCAGAGGAACTGAGTGGCGCAGTCACAAATAACCAACTTGAAATCAAGATGGGAATGAGGTTGCAGAGATACTCGATGACTCAAGTGACTCAACCGGAGAATGCACGGTGTTTGTACGATGGTTGAGAGGTGCAAGCAATTCCGAGGTTGGGAGTGCCCCTGGTCAAAGGCGGGGCAGAAGGGAAAATCTGTTCCCGTTTATAATAACAGCAATCTACAGTGCATCTTACTCAGACAGCTGAGTGCCACAACTGGAGCGTGGGCAGCTGGTTTGAAGTTTAATTACCCACTTCCCTGGAATGAATTGCTTTCACCATTTTTATTTCCAATTGTTTAATATCTCCCTGCAGTCTGCGGCTTTCTTCCTCATGGTTAATTGTATGATCTGCACACTGGTAAATCACGGCCACTATAAGTAAATATGAATCATTGATCTATATGAGAGAACAGTGGAACTCACTGCAGGCATGCTTCGTAGGTTTGCAGACGACGCCAATATTTATAGACAGTGAGGAAGATTATCTTAGTTTCAAAAGGATCTCAATCCAATGAGTCGTTGGACTGAATAATGTAACATGGAGTTCAATCTGGATAAATGGAACGTATTGCATTTTGGTACAACAAAAAGAGTATGGCTTTGCGTATGTTGGAGAACAGGGAAGCTCGGTGAGCAGGTACATAATTGCTTGTAATTTGCATTACCAACAGACAAGATGGTTCAAAGGCATTTAACATACTTCTCTTCATTGCTCAGTCCTTTGTGTATAGTAGTTGGGACGTTATGTTGAAGTTTTGCAGGACATTGATGAGACCTCTTCTGGAATAGTATGTCCAGTTCGGGTCTCCCAGTTGTGGGAATGATATTATTCAGCTGTAGGATGTTCACAAAAGGTATGCACGCATGTTTGCCTGTGGAAGGTTTGAGTTATAATGAAAGGCTGGATAGGCTGAGACTTTGTTCAGACTCGAGATCGGGATGCTGGAAAACCACATCAGTTAAGGCAGCATCCGAGGAGCAGGAGAATAATTTTTTTTTGCGCAAGTGTCGTTCATCAGGCTCTTCCCCGAAACGTCGATTTTCCTGCTCCTCAAATGCTGCCTGATCTGCTGTGCTTTCCCAGCACAAGATTCTCGACTCTGATCCCTCATCTGAAGTTCTCACTTTCTCCTAGTTGAGACTGTTTTCACTCTAGGTTAGGGGTTTGAACGGCGACCTGACAGAAGTTTATGAATTGTTGAGAGACAAGTTTAGAGTAAACGATAGTGGCCTTTTCCCTGGAGGGGAATTTCAAGACGAGAGTGCATATGTTTAAGATGAAAAGAGAGAGATTTTTAAAAAAAGAGACATGTGCGGCATTGTTTTAGGGACGGTGTTTTACGTGTGTAATTAACTTGCTGAGGAAGTGATGGATGAGGGCATGTTTGCAACATTTAATGGACAATTGATTCCAAACATGAATGGGAAAGTGGGATCTTTAAAATAAATTTATTCATGCCGAGTACGTCAGTTATTTCCCAGAGGGCATTTCAAAGTCAACCACGGTATTATCCATCTGGAGTCTCCTCTGGGACAGAGCAGATGAATATGGCAGTTTGCTTCCCGAACTGGCATGAGTGAATCAGATGGGATTTTCCACACAACTGATTCAGGGCATCACGAGACTCTTCAATTCCAGGTGCTTATTGAATCCAAACTCCACCATCTGTCATGCCAGGACCTGAACTCTTTGTCCCCAAAATATTACCAGGGTTTTGGATTAACAACACAGTAATAAAACTACAAGGGCATTATCACCACTCAGCGGGTACAGGAGGGGCCAGACTGGAATGGGTTAGTTTGGCAGTATGTTCAGTATGGATCGGTTGGACTGACAGGCCTGTTTTCATGTTGTATGACTCTGATTGACGCTATGGAGCAGGCAGCTGGTTGGGATTAAATGCGCATTGACAGCATAATCGATCTCCTGATGGGATATGTAATCCTGCTGGAGTCTCCGGAGGTTGTTTTGCTCAGTGATCCCTTCCCACACACGGGACTGGTGAACGGTCTCGCTCCAGTCTTCCTGATTAAATGAGTTTCCATTTCTGTGTTTAATTGAATCCCTTCCAGCAGTTCCTACATTGCCTGCTTTCTCTGTGGTATCTGTGTCCCTTTTTCTACACAGGGTGAACGATCCTTTCAAATTGTGTCCACACAGATACAAATCCTGTTTTCCATGTTGTGAATGTGTTTTCATTCTTCCTCATTCACCCACAGGGTGTGAGTATCACTGGTCAGGACAACATTTATTCTTCGCTCCTCGTTCGTTCCTGTCTGGCTAGACCACAAACCCGGGTGTGATCCCAGCCTCGGGTGTTTGTTTGTGGGCAGTCCACACATTGTCTGTGTGTTTGCGATTTTAATTCTCCCTCTGACATAAGATGTGCCAGTTACAGGGATCAACAATGGGAAATGCAGGCTTATGGGACAGTGAATACCGTGGGGTCTGGTGGGATGCGCTTCGGATGTACTGTGTGGACTGGAAGGGCCGATTAGACTGCTTCCCCAGGCGGTGGAGATTCTTGAATTAAGGGTCAGCTCATGTTTTTCTGGTCCTGAGTATCTCGTAGGCAGGACTGGGTGAAGATTGTAGACTCCCCTGCATCAGGGATATGAATGAATGGGATTGCAGGAAATTAAAATAATTATCTCTGTTCCTGAGGTCAGGCATATATTTCATGTTTTATTCGCCGAACGTAAACATCGCCGTTTCCGTGTCCCAACCCCCAAAGATGACAAGTTTAAAATATCATCCCAACACCACCTTCACCAGGCTGAAGTCTTGACTGTGTGGAAGAAACTGATACTGAGCTGATACGAGCAAATGTAGCTGCCACCGCCAGTGTCGTAAACACAGATCCAAACAGCAAAATCATCTTTTCAACCCACCATTGCAAAGTTAAGGGGCCAACACGTTCCACTTGTGCCACTCAGCTGTCTTAGAAAGATGCGCCGGAAATCGCTATGATAGTATAAACGGGGAAAACCTTTCCTTTGAGCAGGAGCACACTCAACCGAGGAATTTCTTGCGCCACTATACCATCACAAAAGGACAGGACGCTCACCTGTTGCTTCACTGGAGCCAGTGAGTAACTCCGCGCACACATTCCCATCCCCATTTCCGGTTGGATCTGGGCGACTGTGCCGATGTTAAGCTAAAATGCTCTTGAAGCATATATTTCAACAATATCCTGTACTGTCCCCCCGAGTCTTTGATGTTTTGTCGAAATCAATCTCATCTTTCAACATTCTCATTCAAGGGATCTCCACAGCCTCTGAGGACATCGATCTGAAAGATTCAGCTCATTCTCAGTTCCCACATATCTGTCACTGCTCACTGAGTACTGATATTGTGCATTTGCTGTTCTTCCGAATATTTCCTCTGCTAGTATACTTATTGCTGCTTGCAAGCATCCTGTTCTGTGGTTCCTGTGATCGTGGTTGTCGGTATTTTTCATTGTGACCACAGCAACCACGATTTGAAACCAAATCATGGACTTAGTATTCTCTCCGTTGTCCGTTTTGTGACACATGCTAAGAAATTAATTGTTTTACCTTAATATTCCACTCTCTCACGTCTCTGCGTTTCATATATCAGGATTCAAACACACCCGTTGTCAGAGATTCCGGTCCTTCCCACGATCATTAAACCTCCTTTCCGTCCCTCCCCCCATTTCTCTGAGGCAATGCCCAATCTATCACTCTCTTTCACATTCATACTGTTCTGTCTGTGCTGCTGCTGCGGTTACTGTTGTTGGGTGAACGTGCCCCAATCCCATCATCGGGACCTTCAAACAAATCGATCCATTTGAATACCGCGGTTGTGAAATCAATCCCCATGTAGCAGTTTTTACTGACAAAGGCTAGAGACAATTGGAGCTTCAGGCTCATGGAAAATACCCAGGGCAGTTTCGGTGAAAAGACGTTTTGTTGGAAAAGATCAGCTTTTGTGGTTTTCTGTGTTGGTCTTGTGGTAATTTCATAGGACTGATAATCGAGAGACCGAGGTCATAGTCTGGGTACTCGGGCTTGAATCACACTATGTCATGATTGTCAAATTTAGATTCAAAAAATATCTGCAAGGAAGAATCTAATGACAACTATAGATCCATTGACAATTGTTGACAAAAAATCTGTTCCACTGATGTCATATCGGGATGGAATTTGCAATCCTTACTTGGTCTCGGCTGCATGTGACTTCAGACTCATAACAATATGGTTGAGGCTCAACTGCCCTCTGGGCAATTCGGAATGGGTAATAAATTCTGCTTAGCCAGAAGCGCCCTCATACTAATCCAGATATTTTAAAACAAATGCTCATTAGGCTCTAGCAAGATTGTGTGCAGTTTTGCAAGTCACATAACAGCAGGGATGTGATCACACTGAGAAAAATGCAGGAGATATTTACTGGGATACTGTTTGGGCTGAAGAGTTTCAGTTGTGAAGCCAGACAGGACAGAGCGGAGTGTTTGTCGCAGTGTAAAGGAGATGGAGACAAGACATGATGGAGTTAGGGTGTGGACAGGGTTGACTGAACGAGTTTCCCATTGATGGAAAGATGGATCAGCAGGGGCCAGAGACTTAAGGAGAAAGACAGAAAGGTTTGAGAAGATATGCGAAAAAGCTTTATCAACCAGTGGTTGGTTGGAATTTGGAATACACTGTCTGCATTTTTCAAATCGGCATAAACCCTTATAACTGAATAAATATTCAGATGTGCACTTTTGATGCCAAGACATATAAGGCTGTTGGGTCAGCATTCTGAAATGGGATTCAGTTCATTAGGCAGTTGTGTTTGACAAGTGTGGCCACATTTGGTTGAAGGGCCTCCTTTGACACTCTTGTCCTCGGTCGTATAATGGTTAGTGTCCCCACCTATCACAGGGCTCAATTTTACGCTCGGGACAGTGTAAACGTTTTAAAACTGTCGCTCCATTCCCAAGTGCGGGTATTGATACCTGTCCTTCCATTCTCGATGGGGCATGTCACACGAAGGAAATGCTGCCTGAATCAGTGTGGGAAAGGGCTGCAACTCTCAGGGAGGCAGTGTCAGTGAACGGCCAAACACGTGACTTCTGCAAACTTCACCTTGTGACTGTGTTGGAATGAAAAACATTTGACAGACTTGTTCCGGATTGAAGTATTTACTAGAAGCAGGAAGCTGAGGAAGAAACAACATAAACGCATTCAAATATGAGTGCAGAAACATTTCCCGCAGCACGAATGAAAGTGTAAAAGACAGAGTAGTGTTTCAATAAATTAAATTTGGGTTCATTTGTTTTGATCAGTTTTAACAGGTTATAAAACCATTAAAAAACATTACACCATTTGCTCAGTATGATGGAATATTGTCTCAGTAATTCGCACTGCTGTTCAGAGCGAGGGTTAGGTTGATTGGCAAAGTTACATTGCCCGCTCGTGTCCAGGGAGTGAATTAAGTAAGTTAGGTGAATTAGCCATGGGTAACGTGGGGATAAGGTCAGAAGTCACAGGACGTCAGGTTATACTCCAACAGGTTTATTTGAAATCATAAGGGGGAGGGATTCCCCTTTTTCAGGTGAAATATAAGGAAATAGGGAGGGGAGCTAGGTCTGGGTGAGATGCGCTTCAGAGAGTCAACACCGGCTCGATTGACTGAAATGCTCTTTCTGCACTGTAGGATTCTGTGATTCGATGAATTGATAATGACGGTGTTTACTGGGGTGTAAAGCCAGTAGATAAGATGCTGATGGGGGTGTACTGAGGATGAGATTTTATTCACTTGTCTTCTTGGAAAATTGAGAACAGTTATCCCTGAACCAAGGAAGGCTTAATGGGTTTTTTTTCAGGTTATGAAATGTTTGGACAGAGTAAATAGGTGGAACATTCCCACTTTTAAGTCAGTAAACATCTAGATGTCAGGCATTCAATACCTTTGATAAAACCTTTGAAGGACAAAAAATGATGAGAACAGAATCACTGTCAGTCCGAGAATCTGTTTTTGAAAATTTTGAAAGGCACATTTGATGACATACAAAGAATAAATTTCACAAGGAGAGAGACAGCGTGTAGCTAGGTAAAGGTGCAGAGGTGGGGTGTAGTCGGTCGGAAGTTGCCGGGAAACAATGTCTAAGTGGGTTGACTTTAAACGTAAAGAAATTACTTTAATGTGTGCAGCTGAATAAGATTCGGTTCCAAAACTCTGCATTTTGAAAGATTTGGCATAATATTCCACCTAAAGCATTATAAATGGAACTGAGTGGATTTTTATTTATTGTGAAGGGGAGATATTACATAATGAATAGGAAGTGACCAGTTGCTTGGAGATCGACTTCCTGCTTTCATCACATGCGTTAAGGATGTGAGAACAAACACCATGATGTTTGGTTCATTTAATAATCAGTGAAATCTGCCAAAGCAACGAGCAACATAACTTTTGGGTTTTCTTTTGCATTTTAACCCTCTGTTTTTTTAAGCAGTATTTTCCTTAAGCTGAAATAAATTTGCTGAGCAAATTTGAATACAACATTAATCGTTCCAATGAGATATATCTAATTCACTTCTGATTATTACAATGAACATTGTGAGGTTTTAGCAAAATTAAAATGAAACGAACAAATCAGCATTTCTTGCGATTTAATCCAATTCAGGTTCAGCCATATGAGAAAGGCCATTGAGCAACAATATTGCCTTTATTTCACTCACCATGGCTGCTTCTTCACGTGGAAGAGAAAGTGACTGAAGAAATTATGTGCCAAATGTAGGTGTAAATATGACGGAAAATTCTTGTCCTGTTTCATTCTGACTCAGTTCTGACTCAGACTGTATTAATGACAGCTATTCATTCTGACGAGCATGACTATTTATTGGAACTTGCTGTTATTATAATTCTAGTGAAAGCAGAAACACAATGGTTTGGATTCGATTCCGCTATGGAACTTTCTCATCCATGACTTTCACCACATGTAACCTGATGAGGTCACATGTCACCCCACTACAAAATGTGCAGAGGAGACCGAGAGATTATGGTGGTGGGTTATGACACCGCTGTGCTCCACATTCACGGGTTCGAGTCACATTCTGGTTGCTAACTTTACGCACCGATCTAGCAGTTTTCCTTTGCACCTCACACTCTGGTATACACGAGATCGAGAATCTTGTTCTTGCCCTTCACTGCACGGGAGATTCACAAATAATCGACACCACATTAAAGTCAAAATGAAGAGTGAGAGCAGTCATTCTATTCAATTGGAGATGAAATTGGTGTAATGAGAAGGAACACATTTTTCTTTCCGCCCTACATTCCATCTTGTCTTTCTATAAATTTACATCGGAACAAAGAGAAAAAATAACAAGAGATCGGGCGCACAAGTTTATCCAGTGGGGTTGTTCATGAGTATTTTAACCTAACACTTCACACAAAGATCTGATCAGTATTTCAAACAGTCACTCGGAATTGGAACCACAGAAAATTTCTCCAATGAAACGAACCTTTCATTCTTTCACCAATTTCTGCTGTGTGTGAGTTATGCAACGATCCATCATCCAACGTGATCACTGACTGAGAGCGTGCAAACTGTATAAGATCTAGTAACTTCCTTCAGCAATCACAGCTTCTGTACACAGCCACCTGTGCTGGGCCCAGTGTCATTTGTTGCCCCCAGGTCACAGCACATTTCTTTTTTCCTGTGTTTATGAGCTTTGTTCATAATCTGTCTGATCTGTTTAATAAACCTTTCCTGTCACTTCATCCCATCCCTTCACAATTCTGAATTTATGAATAAAATAAGGCGTTAGATGAAATGTTAAACCAAGTGGAAGTATGCTATTCAGCCCAAGGAGTCTGCTCAACCATTCAACGAACTCATGGTTGATCTGATTTGGAGATGCCGGTGTTGAACTAAGTAAAAAATCACACAACACGATGTTAGAGTCCAGCAGGTTTACGTGGAAGCTCTAGCTTTCTGAGCGATGCTCCTTCATCTTGAATTCCTTTCTGCTCACTTAGCTCAACAAAGTTTCATCACCTTTCTGATTAACTATCTGGCACAGTTTGAAAATACCCAACCACACAGTCTCAACAGCGGTTACTGGAAAATGCCAAAGTTTCTTAGACCCCTGAGCAAAGAACTTACTCCTCATTTCTGAATTAAATGGGCAATATCTAATTCTGAGATTATGTCCTCTGGTGCTCTCTTCAGAGCATAGGGCAAGCCAAATGCTCGTATCTACCCTGTCAAGATCCCACGAATATTGAACATTTATAATTGTTATTATGTAATTATAAAGTTCCCCTCCTCCTCCTTTGTTTGAAGGAGAATAATCCCAGCCTAACCAATCATTCCACGAAGTTCTACTGTATTCAGAGTTAGCAACATGTTAGTAAGTCTGCGCTGCCCCTGACAGCATCCTTACATATTATTAAGACAAGTGGAGAAATTTCGGCAAGGAAACGGGTTGAAATTTCAGGCGCAGACGGGAATTGAAACTTGAAATCAGAAAGCGATTAGAATCTGATTGACCCCCAGAAGGACCAAATACAGCAAAGTTATCTCTAACAAATGAGAATCTAATCATGTTTGATTGACATTCAATGGCTTCAATGTAACTGAATTCCTCCGTGTAGTCGTCCTGAGAGCTAGTATTTTGGAAAAATGGAACCTGACCGCCCGTATAAAGAAGTGAATGACAAAAACCTGTCCGTGGGTCAACTTTGTTTGATTATTAACTCAACTCTTGTCTCCGTGAAGCCTACATCGTCCGCAACGCACAAATTAGATGTTTAACAGAACTCTCTCCATTTGCCTAGGTGGGTGCAGCTTCAATATCACTGAAGGAACTGGACACCCTCCACGACAATGCAGTCACTTAACTGTATATTGTTCAACACCTGAATATTTATTCCCTTAACTGCTAAGGCACAATTGAAGCAGAGTGCACCACATAGAAGATTGGTTGGAGTTAGTTATCCAGGCTTTGTTGACAGAACCTTCAAAGCTCAAAAAGTGTACCGACCATAAGAACAAGTTTGAAGATGCACTGAACATTCACCATGTGCAAATTAGCGTCCAAGGCTCATACCAGCATGACTTGGAGAGGAATCAGTGGTAAATTCATTGAGTTCTGAAGTAGTTTGATGGGCAAAGATTTATACTTCAGCCCTCTATCTTTCATCTTTCAATGTTTAAAAATATAGATTATTGCAAGGACCAGACTTGTGCTCATTCCTTTAGCTGTTTCCTAAACTGGCAGTTGCGAAAGATCGAATATCATCCACAGTCTGTGGTCAACAATAGAAAATATCCAAAACCCTCTCGAACAAATGATCTCCCTGTCCATGTCTTCAGGGATCTGTGAATGCCCATTCCAAGATCTCTTTGTTCCTGTTCACCAATCAGAATCCTCACTGTTATTATTACAACTCCCCAAATTCACCACCACTCATTGGTCTGGATTCAATTCCATTCAGCATTTTGCCTTTCCACCTGATGGATACATCCCTGCGGTCCCTGACATTATTCATCAGAGTCTACTACACGACTATGTATCGTCAGTAAACTTCTAAATCATGACTCCTAATAAAAAAGTTTGAATTATTGATCGACATCAAGAAACAGTGGTACTTCACTGGGAAAAAGCATCCAAACATGGTTCCTTTCTGCATGGGATGAACAACTGCCATGTTCCAATCTCCAAGGGTTGCTAGCCCAGTATCTCACCACTACATTTGCAGATGACACAAAGATTGGTGGAGTAGCCAGAAAACATAGAGGACAGTCAAAGAATGAAGAGGAATACAGATAGACAGAAGAGTTGAGCAGAGAAGTGGCAAATGGATTTCCGTCCAAGTAAATGTGAGGTAATGATTTGGGGAAGTCTAATTCCAGAGCCAAGTATACAGTAAACGGAAGAGCCTTGGGTAAACTTGATGAGAAGAGAGATCTGGGAGTTCAGGTCCTTTGCACCCTGAAGGTGACTGCACAGGTGTATAGAGTGGTCAAGAAGGCATATGGCACGCTTGCCTTCACCGGATAGAGCATTGGGTATAAGAGCAGGCAAGTCCTGCAAAAATTGTACGAGAGTTTGTTTCGGCCGCGTTTCGAATACTCTATGCAGTTCTGGTCGCCAAACTACCAAAACTATGTGGATGTTAAGGAGAGAATGCGGAGAAGGTTTATGCAGATGTTGCCTGGTATGGAAGATGCAAGCTCTGAAGAGAGGTTGAGTAGATTACTTCTGCTTTCATGAGGAAAAAACGAGATTGAGGGGACCTGATTGAGGTCTACAATATCATGACGGGTACAGACAGGGTGGATAGAGATAAGCTTTTTCCAAAGATGAGGGATTCAATAATTAGAGGTCATGAGTTCAATGAGAGAAGTGAAACTTTTAAGGGAGATAGACATGGAAAGTATTTTACACACAGGGTGGTAGGTGCTGGAATGCATTGCCAGCAGAGGTAGGAGAGGCAGACATGGTAGATTCATTTCAGGTGCGCCTGGACAGATGCATGAGTAAGTGAGAAGCAGAGGGATACGGATGCTTAGAAATTGGGCGACGTGTTTAGTTAGTTGATTTGGACCGGCTCAGGTACAGCAAGGAAGAATCTAATGACTATTATATATCCATTGACAATTGTTGAAAAAAAATGTTCCAATGATGTCATTTCGGGATGGAATTTGCTATCCTTACTAGGTCTGGCCTGCATGTGGGTGAGATTGATCGATTTCGACAAAACATCAAAGACTCGGGGGACAGTACAGGATATTGTTGAAAAGTATGCTTCAATAGCATTTCAGCTGAACATTGGCACAGCCACCAATACCCAACCGGAAATGGGGGTGGGAATGTGAGCGCGGATTACTCTCTGGCTCCAGTGATGCAATAGGTGAGTGTCCTGTCCTTCTGTGATGGGAAAGAGGCGCAAGAAATTCCTCGGTTGAGTGTGCTCCCGCTCAAGGGAATGGTTGTCCCCGTTGATACTATCATAGCGATTTCTGTCGCATCTTATTAAGACAGCTGAGTGGCACAAGTGGAGCGTGTTGAGCCCTTAACTTTGCAGTGATGGCTTTAAAAGTGATTTTTCTGTTTGGATCTGTGTTTCAGACACTGGCGGTGGCAGCTACATTTGCTCGCATCAGCTCAGTATCAGTTTCTTCACCACAGTCAAGACGTCAACCAGGAGAAAGTGGTGTTGGGGTGATATTTTAAAGTAGTCATCCTTGGGGGTTGGGACACGGAAACGGTGATGTTTACGTTCGACGAATAAAACATGAAATAAAAGCCTGACCTCAGGAACAGAGATCATGACTTTAATTTCCTGCAATCCCATTCATTCATGTCCCTGATGCAGGGGATTCAACCATCTTCACCCAGTCCTGCCGACGAGAGACTCCAGGACCAGAAAACCATGAACTGATCCTTAATTCAAGATTCTCCACCATGTGGGGAAGCAGTCTAATCTGCCCTTCCAGTCCACACAGTACATCCGAAGCGCATTCCACAAGACCCCACGGCATTCCCTGTCCCAAAAGCCTGCATTCCCATTGTTGATCCCTGTAACTGGCACATCTTTGGTCAGAGGGAGAAATAAAAACGCAAACACACAGAGAATGTGCAGACTGCCCACAGACAGATACCCGAGGCTGGGATCACACCTGGGTTTGTGGTGTAGCCAGACAGCAACGAACGAGGGGCAAAGAATAAATGTTGTCCAGACCAGTGATACTCACACCCTGCGGGTGAATAAGGAAGAATGAAAACACATTCACAACATGGAAAACAGGATTTGTATCTGTGTGGACACAATTTGAAAGGATCGTTCACCCTGGGTTGTAAAAAGGACACTGATACCACAGAGAAAGCAGGGCAATGTGGGAACTGCTGGAAGCGATTCAATTAACCATAGAAATGGAATCTCATTTAATCAGTAACACTAGGGAGAGGCCGTTCACCAGTCCCGTGTGTGGGAAGGGATCACTGAGCAAAACAACCTCCGGAGACTGCAGCAGGACTACATATCCCATCAGGTGTTCGATGATGATGTCAATGCGCATTTAATCCCAACCAGCTGCCTGCTCCATAGCGTCAATCAGAGTCATACAACATGAAAACAGGCCTGTCAGTCCAACCGATCCATGCTGAACAGACTGCCAAACTAACCCATTCCCGTCTGCCTCCTCCTGTACCCGCTGAGTGGTGATAATGCCCTTGTAGTTTTATTACTGTGTTGTTAATCCAAAACCCTGGTAATATTTTGGGGACAAAGAGTTCAAGTCCTGGCATGACAGATGGTGGAGTTTGAATTCAATAAGCATCTGGAATTGAAGAGTCTTGTAATGCCCTGAATCAGTTGTGTGGAAAATCCCATCTGATTCAATCATGCCAGTTCTGGAAGCAAACTGCCATATTCATCTGCTCTGTCCCACAGGAGACTCCAGATGGATAATACCGTGGTTGACTCTAAAATGCCCTCTGGGAAATAACTAACGTACTCGGCATGAATAAATTTATTTTAAAAATCCGACTTTCCCATTCATGTTTGGAATTAATTGTCCATTAAATGTTGCAAACATACCCTCATCCATCACTTCCTCAGCAAGTTAATTACACACGTAAAACACATTCCCTATAACATTGCGGCACATGTCTTTTTTATAAAAAAAATCTCTCATTCATCTGAAACATATGCCCTCTAGTCTTGAAATCCCCATCCTGGGAAAAGGCCGGTATCGTTAACTCTAAACATGTCTCTCAATAATTCATAAACTTCTGTCAGGTCGCCGTTCAAACCCCTAACCTAGAGTGAAAACAGTCTCAACTTGGAGAAAGTGAGAACTTCAGATGAGGGATCAGAGTCGAGAATCTTGTGCTGGGAAAGCACAGCAGATCAGGCAGCATTTGAGGAGCAGGAGAATCAACGTTTCGGGGAAGAGCCTGATGAACGACACTTGCGTGAAAAAAAATATTCTCCTGCTCCTCGGATGCTGCCTTACCTGATGTGGTTTTCCAGCACCCCAATCTCGAATCTGAAAATAGTCTCAACCTATCCAGCCTTTCATTATAACTCAAAACTTCCACTGGCAACAAGCGTGCAAACCTTTTGTGAACATCCTACAGCTGAATAATATCATTCCCACAACTGGGCGACCAGAACTGGACATACTAATCCAGAACAGGCCTCATCAATGTCCTGCAAAACTTCAACATAACGTCCCAACTACTATACACAAAGGACTGAGCAATGAAGGGAAGTATGTTAAATGCCTTTGAACCATCTTGTCTGTTGGGAATGCAAATTACAAGGAATTATGTACCTGCACACCGAGCTTCCCTGTTCTCCAACATACGCAAAGCCATACTCTTTTTGTTGTACCAAAATGCAATACCTTCCATTTGTCCAGATTGAACTCCATGTTACATTTTTCAGTACAACGACTCATTGGATTAAGATCCTTTTGAAACTTCGATAATCTTCCTCACTGTCGACAATACTGGTCTCGCCTGCAAACCTATGAAGCATGCCTGCAGTGAGTTCCACTGTTCTCTCATATAGATCAATGATTCATATTTACTTATAGTGGCCGTGATTTAGCAGTGTGCAGATCACACAACAGTTAGTCATGCAATTAACCATGAGGAAGAAAGCCGCAGACTGCAGGGAGATATCAAACAATTGGAAATAAAACTGGTGAAAGCAATTCATTCCAGGGAAGTGCGTGATAGTGAAGCAAAATTAAACATCAAACCAGCTGCCCTCGCTCCAGTTGTGGCACTCAGCTGTCTCAGCAAGATGCACTGCAGATTGCTGTTATTATAAACTGGAACAGATTTTCCCTTCTGCCCCGCCTTTGACCAGGAGCACTCCCACCCTCGGAATTGCTTGCGCCTCTAAACCATCATAGAAACACCGTGCATTCTCCGGTTGCGTCACTTGAGCCATCGAGTATCTCTGCAACCTCATTCTCATCTTGATTTCAAGTTGGTTCTTCGCGACTGTGCCACTCAGTTCCTCTGAGTCTGGGGCTGGGAACCTGGACTATGTGGCAGCAGTGGTTACTGCCTTGTGTGGGGAAACTCGTGAAGTAACCGATGTTAAACTGCATTGCTATTGAAGTATACATTTCAACAAAAGCTTGGTATAAACAATGACTGCAGATGCTGGAAACCAGATTCTGGATTAGTGGTGCTGGAAGAGCACAGCAGTTTAGGCAGCATCCGAGGAGCAGGAAAATCGACGTTTCGGGCAGAAGCTCGTCATCAAGAATACCGGCAGAGACTCTGAAGGGTGGAGAGATAAGTGAGAGGAGGGTGGGAGTGGGGAGAAAGTAGCACAGAGTACAATAGGTGAGTGGGGGAGGGGATGAAGGTGATAGGTCGGGGGTGAGGGTGGAATGGATAGGTGGAATAGATGATCGGCATGTAGGACAAGTCAGGACAAGTCATGGGGACAGTGCTAAGCTGGAAGTTTGGAAATGTGGTGTGGTGGGGAAGGGGAAATGAGGAAACTGTCGAAGTCCATATTGATGCCCTGGGGTTGAAGTGTTCCGAGGCGGAAGATGAGGCGTTCTTCCTCCAGGTGTCTGGTAGTGAGGGAGCGGCGTTGAAGGAGGCCCAAGACCTCGATATCTTCGGCAGAGTGGGAGGGAGAGTTGAAATGTTGGGCCACAGGGCTGGGTGGTTGATTGGTGCGCGTGTCCCAGATATGTTCCCTAAAGCGCTCTGCTCGGTGGAGCCCAGTCTCCCCAATGTACAGGAGATCGCATCGGTAGCAACGGATACAATAAATGATATTGGTGGATGTGCAGGTAAGAAAAGCTGCACTGTCCCCGGAGTCTTTGATGTTTTGGAGAAATCTCTTTATCTCAGCCCTAAACACATTAATGATGAAATCAACACAGCCACTAGGGGAATCGATGTTAAACCGTCAAACCTTTCTGAGTTCCCAAATATATGCTACTGTTTCGCTTAGCACTGATATTGTGCATTTGGTGCTCTTCCTAACATTCCTTATGATACTGTACGTATTGGGAGGGCTTGCTGTTTTCATCTGTGGGTTGCTGTAATTGTTTAGTGGTTAGCCTTCTGCGTTGTGGCCGCAGCCACCTCGGTTCGTATCCGAGTCACGGCAGTCATTGCTCTATGTGTCCCAGTCTTTTGTGAAACACAAAGGAATCAGTTGTTTTAAAGTTTTGATTTTCTCCAAGGTGATTTTTTTTTTCCTTGAAGTTCTTCTCGCTCACATCTCTGTGTTTCATATGTCAGAATTCAAACCCACCCGTTCTCAGAGATTTCTTCCCTCCTACGATCACTAACCGAACTTTCCATCCCATACCCCCATTTCATTAATTTGGAGATGCCGGTGTTGGACTATGGAGTACAAAGTTAAAAATGACCCAACAGCAGGTTATGGTCTTACAGGTTTCATTGAAGCACTAGCTTTCGGAGCGCTGCTCTTTCATCATGTGTTTGCGGAGTCATTTCCTATTTCACTAAGGTATTGCAGAATCTAATACAGACTCTCCCATTGATACCGATCAGTCGATGGCTGGGGTCACTGTCGCTGGGTGAATGTGCCCCAACCCCACTATCGGGACCTGTAGACCATTTGATCCATTTGGTTACCACTGTTGTGAGATCAATATTCTTGTAGTAGCTTTTACTGATATGGACCAGATATTATTGGAGGTGGGCGGGGGTGGGGGGGGGGGGGGGGGGGGTCAGGGTCAGGAAAATGGCACAGGACAGTATCGGGGAAAAGCGACTTCATTGGATAAGATCAGATTCACTGCTTTTCTGCAATGCCCGAACACGATTCCCACTGAACACTGGTCTGTTTATTCAGACACCACGGACTGGGGTTTGATTCTGACCATGCTCGGTCGTCGAATTGGGATTCAATAAATATCTGGAATTACGAATCTAATAACTCCTATAAATCCACAGCCAATTGTTGAAAACAACAAACCCATCTGACGTCATTTAAGGAATGTAACTGCCATTCTGACCTGTTTGGGCCTCCATGTGACTTCAGACTCACTACAATATGGTTGAGTTTCAAATGCCCACTCTGCCATTCGGGATACCAATCAATACTGCCGACCCAGCGACGCCCTCATAATGTAACAGAAAAGAAAAAAAGTTCATTCGGCCCTAGCTAGATTACTGTGTCCAGTTCTGCAATTCAGAGTACTGCATGGATGTGATCGCACTGGGAACGTTGCAGTAGAGATTCACTGGGATATTGTCTGGGCTGAAGAGTTTCAGTTGTGAGGAGAGATTGGACAGACTGGGGTTGTTTGTCACCGAGCAGAGGAGATTAGAGAAGACATGACTGAGATGTGCTAAATACTGAGGGATATGGATAGGATAGACTGAAAGAAGCATTTCTTATTGATGGAGAGATCGAACACTGGGCCCAGGAGATTTCGGGAAAAGGCAGAAAGGTTTGAGTAGATTTGCAGAAAGGGTCAGAGAGGCGGAAATCATTCTAACCTGAAAAAAAATTGAGATGTTAATTTGTGATGCCAAAACATGTAAGATTATGGGCTAAACGATGGAATACATGATTCAGGTCGTTAAGCAGTTGTGTTTAACAAGTGAGGCCACAACAGGCTGAAGGGCCTCCTTCGATGTTGAAAGGGGAACAAATAAGAAGAGATCGGGTGCAATAGTTTATCCAGTGGGCTTGTCAATTTTAGTGTAATACTCCACACAAAGTTCTGATCAGTATTTTAAACAGTCAATTGAATTGGAACCGCAGAAAACTTTTCCAATGAAACGAACCTTTCATTCTTTCACAAACTTTTGCTGTGTGAATCATACCACAATCCATCATCCAGCGTGATCACCAAGTTGGCAACAATATTAGATCTACCAATTTTCTTTAGCAATCACAACATCTACACATACCCATCTGCGGTGTGCCCAGTGCCATTTGTTGTCTCCAGGCCACAGCACATTTCTTGTTTATGAACTTATGAGCCTAGTTCCTGATCTGCCTGATCAGTTTGAAAACCATTTCTATCACTTCATCCCATCCTTTCAGAATTCTAAAGATATCAATGAAATAAGGCGTTAGACCAAATGATGTAGGATTGGAAGTCGGCCATTCAGCCCCTCGAGTCTGCTCCACCATTCAACGAACTAATGGCTGATCTGATAATCCTCAACTCCATTCTCCAGCATTGCCTCGACAAAGCTTCATCGCCTTTCTGGTAAAATATCTATCTGGCACAGTTTGAAAATACACAACAACTCAGCCTCAAGAACAATTTCGGCAAGGAGTTCTACCGATTCATTAGCCCTTGAGCAAAGAAATTACCCCGCATTTCTGAATTAAATCGGCAATATCTAATTCTGAGTTCATGTCCTCTGGTGCTCTCCTCATACCAGAGGGTGAACCACCAGCCCGTAACTACCCTATCAATGAATATTGAACGTTTATAAATGTTATTATGTGATTATAGAGCTCCCCTCCCTCTCTTTGTTTCAAGGAGAATAGTCCCAGCCGAACCAATCATTCCAAGAAGATACATTTTCTCCAGTGTTGGTAACATGTCCGTAAATCTCTGCTGTCCCCTCTAGCGTCCTTACATATTATGAAGGCAGGTGGAGACATTTATGCGAGGAAACGGTTGAAATTTCAAGCACAGACGGGAATTGGATCTTGAAATCAGACAGCGACTGGAATCAGATTGGTCCACACAAGGACGAAATAGAGTAATGATCACTCTCACAAATGATAATCTAATCATATCGCATTGACATTCAATAACTTTACTGTAAACAAATTACCCCGTGTAATTGTCCACAGAGCTATTATTTCGGGGGAAAACGTATAGAATCTGGATACATAAACACTTTGACAACAACAACATGTTCTTGAGACATTCTTTTGACTATAACCTCAACTCATTGCTCCGTGAATCCTCCATCGTTGGCAAGGCACAAATGAGACGAGGAACATAACTCTCTCCATTTGCCGAGATGGGTGTAACTTCAATAACACTTAAGGAACTGGACACCGTCCAGGACAATGCAGTCACTTGAGTGTGCCCTCTTCAACACCTGCAATATTCATTCCCTTCACCGTTAAGGCGCAATTGCAGCAGAGTGCACCAACTGCAAGATGCACTGCAGTAAGTCATTCGGGCATGTTTGACAAAACCTTCAAAGCACAACAGCTGTACTGACGACAAGGACAAGTTTGGATGATGCAATTAAATGCCATCATTTGCAAGTTCCCTCCAAGGCCCATAGCACTCTGACTTGGAAAGGAATCAGTGATAAACTCATTGGCGAAACGGTCTTGATGGGCAAAGTTGCATACTTCAGCCTTCCATCTTTTATCTTACAATTTTAAGAAAAATGTTGATTTATGCGATGACCAGACTTGTGCTCAGTCATTTAGCTGTTCCCTAAACTGGTGGTTGCTAACGTTATGCTATCATCCACAGCCTGTGGTCAACAGTGTAAAATATCCGAAAACCCTCTCAAGCAACTGACTCCCCTCAAGATTAGAGTAGTGTTGCAGAAGCACAGCAGGTCCGGCATTTGAGGAGAAGGAAAAATGGAGGTTGTAGTTAAAAACCCTTCATCAGGAATGAGACTGGGAGCATATGGGATGGAGAGATAAATGGGAAGGGTGTGGGGCTGGGGAGAAGGTAACTGAGAGTGCTGTAAGTGGATGCAGGCTGGGGGTGAACATGAAACGTCAAAGAAGAAGGTGGAGTGGATAGGTGGGAATGAAGATGCACAGGTGGGGCAAGTCAGGCGGATAGTGTTGAGCTGGAAGGTGGGAACTGGGGTAAAGTAGGGGGAGAGCAAATGAGGCAACGGGTGAAGTCCAAATTGATGCCATAGGATTGAAAGGTCCCCAGGCGGATGATGAGGCTTTCTTCCTCCATGCATCGGGTCATGAGGCAGTGGCGATACAGGAAGCCAGGACCTGCATGTCCTCGGGAGAGTGGAAGGGGAGTTGAATTGTTTGGTCATGGGGCACTGGGGTTGAATCTTGCGGGTATCCTGTAAATATTCGCTGAAGTGCTCTGTGAGAGCACATCTCCTCTCTCCAACTAAGAGGAGACCACACCGGGAGGAACGTATACAAGAACTGACATGTGTGGAAGTGCAGGAGAAACTTTGATGGATGTGGAAGCCTCCATTAGAGCCTTGGACAGATGTGGGGAGGTAGATATGGGTGCAGGTCTTGCAATTGCTGCAGTGACAGGGGAAGTTGCCAAGCGGGAAGGGTAGGTCATTTGCTGGCGTGGAATTGACTAGGTAGTCACAGCGCGAATGGTCTTGGCGGAAAGGGGTGGGGAGGGGAACATATGTTGTGGTTCTGTTCACCAAGCTGGGAATTTGTCTTGCAAACGTTTCGTCCTCTGTCTAGGTGGCATCCTCAGTGCTTGGGAGCCCCCTGTGAAGCGCTTCTGTGCTGTTTCCTCCTGCATTTATAGTGGCCTGTCTCTGCCGCTTCCGGTTGTCAGTTCCAGCTGTCCACTGTAGTGGCCGGTATATTGGGTCCAGGTCGATGTGTTTGTTGATAGAGTCTGTGGATGAGTGCCATGCCTCGAGGAATTCCCTGGCTGTTCTCTGTTAGGCTTGCACTATAATGGTAGTGTTGTCCCAGTCGAATTCATGTTGCTTGTCGTCTGTGTGTGTGGCTACTTCAGATAGCTGGTCGTGTCGTTCCGTGGCTAGTTGGTGTTCATGACTACGGATCGTTAACTGTCTTCCTGTTTGTCCGATGTAGTGTTTTGTGCAGTCCTTGCATGGGATTTTGTACACTACATTAGTTTTGCTCATGTTGGGTATCGGGTCCTTCGTCCTGGTGAGTTGTTGTCTGAGCGTGGCTGTTGGTTTGTGTGCTGTTATGAGTCCTCGTGGTCGCAGTAGTCTGGCTGTCAGTTCAGAAATGCTCCTGATGTATGGTAGTGTGGCTAGTATTTTGGGTTGCGGCTTGTCCACGTTCCGTTGTCTTTCCCTTAGGCATCTGTTGATGAAATTGTGACGGTATCCGTTTTTGGCGAATACCTTGTATGGGTGTTCCTCTTCCACTTTTTGCAGTTCTGGTGTACTGCAGTGTGTTGTGGCCCTTTTGAATAGTGTCCTAATGCAACTTCGTTTGTGTGTGGTGGGGTGGTTGCATTCATAGTTTAGGAATTGGTCTGTGTGTGTGACTTTCGTGTAAACCTTTGTGGTGAATTATCCTTTCGTTGTTCTCTGTACCATCACGTCTAGGAATGGGAGAGACAACGGAAAGAGGACATGCCGCAACCCAAAGTACTAGCCACACTACCATACATCAGGAGCATTTATGAACTGACAGGCAGTCTACTGAGACCACTAGGACTCATAACAGCACACAAACCAACAGCCAGGCTCAGACAACAACTCACCAGAACGAAGGACCCGATACCCAACATGAGCAAAACGACTGTAGTGTACAAAATCCCATGCAAGGACTGCACAAAACACGACATCGGACAAACAGGAAGACAGTTAACGACCCGTATACATGAACACCAACTAGCCACAGAACGACACAACCAGATATCCTTAGTAGCCACACACACACGCACGACAAGCAACATAAATTCGACTGGGACAACACTACCATTATAGTGCAAGCCAAACAGAGAACAGCCAGGGAATTCCTCGAGGCATGGCACTCATCCACAGACTCTATCAACAAACACATCGACCTGGACCCAATATACCGGCCACAATAGCGGTCAGCTCGAACTGACAACCGGAAGCGGCAGAGACAGGCCACTATAAATGCCGGAGGAAACAGCACAGAAGCGCTTCACAGGAGGCTCCCAAGCACTGAGGATGTCACCTAGACAGGGGACGAAACGTTTGCAAGACAAATTCCCAGCTCGGCGAACAGAACCACAACAACAAGCACCTGAGCTACAAATCTTCTCCCAAACTTTGAAGGGGAACATATCCCTGGTGGTGGAATCCGTTTCGAGGTGGTGAAACTGTCAGTGGATGGTGTGACTTATGCAGAGGTTGGAGGGCTAGAAGATGAGGACCAGGGAGGTTCTGTCCTTGTTGTGGTTGGAGGTGTGGGGTTCATGGGCGGAGGTACGGGAAATGGATGAGATGTGTTGGAGGGCATCTTCAACCACATCGGAGGGGAATTTCCGGTCTTTAAAGAAGGAGGCTATCTGGTGTGTTCTGTGGTGGAGCTGGACCTTTGGGAGCAGATGCGATTAAGGTGGAGGAATTGGGAATACAGGATAACATTTGCTCAAGAGGTGGTGTGGGAGGAGGTATAATCCAGATAGCTGTGGGGATCAGTGGGTTTGTAAAAAGTGTCAGCAACACTGACCTTCAGGGATATATTTCCCGCCCCACCCCTATCCACTTTTCACAAAAACTGCTTCCTCCACGACTACCTAGTCAAGTCCAAGCCCTCCAATGACCCATCCTCCCCTCGTTGCACCTTCCCCTGCCACCACAGGAATTGCAAAACCTGTACCAACATCTTCCCTTTCACATCCTTCTAAGGCTCCAATGAGCCTTCCACGTTCATCAAATGTGCACTTCCACACGTGTCATTTTTGCATCTGTTCCTTGCGATGCGGTCTCCTCTACATTGGGGCCAACAGACACCTTCTCGCAGAGCGCTTCAGAGAACATTTCCAGGGCACCTTCAACATTCAATCCCAATGCCCCATGACCAAAAACATCAACTACCATCCCCCCCCACCGACTCTCCCAAGGACATGCAGTTCCTGGGTCTCCTCCACGGACATTCCCTCACCACTGGACGCCAGATCTTCCACCTCGGGACCTTTCAACACCAGGGCATCAACTTGGTCATCACCAGTTTCCTCATCTCCCCACGCCCACCTTATCCGAGTTCCAACTTTCTAACTTGGCACCATCCTACTGACCTGTCCCACCTGTCTGTCTTCCTTCGTACCTATCCGCTCCACCCTCTTCTCCGACCTATCACCTTTTACCCCATCTCCATCCACCTCTTGCACTCTCAGCTAAATTCTTCCCAGACCCATCCTCCCGTTTATCTCTCCACCCTCGAGGCTCCCAGCTTTATTCCTGATGAAGGGCTTTTTCCTGAAACGTTATTTTTTTTCTGCAACTCGGATGGTGCCTGACCTGCTGTGCTTCTTCAGCACCCCTCCAATCTAGATTCTGATTTCCAGCACCTGCAGTACGCACTTCAACTGGTTCCCCTGTTCATTGATCTTGAATAGGCCATTGAATAGGCCTTTGCTAAAGTTTCCCTGCTTTTATATTCCCACCTGCGGTCAAGAACAGAAAGTATCTCCAACCCCTTGAGACCACTTGATCCCTTGTCCAATCATCTTCAAAGATTGTTGAATGTCTACTCCAATTTCTCTTTTATTACTTTAAACCACTCAGTATTCACACATTTATCATTGTTCCTCCCCAAATTCATTATCACCCACTTCCCTGGATTGAACTCCTTTCAGCACATTTTCTTGCCAATTGTTTCCAATTTCCCTGCAGTCTATGGCTTTCTTCATCATGGTTAACGACATGACTAATTGTTACCTGATTTGCAAACTGCGAAATTATGGCCACGACAAATAAGTATAAATCATTGACCTGTATGAGAAAACAATCGAACTCATAGAAGCCATGGTTCATAAGCTTGTAGAGGACACCAGAATTGGAGACTGTAAAGAAGGTGATCTAAGTTTCCAGAAGGATCTTAATCCAATGCGTCTTTGGGCTGAAATATTTTACATGGAGTTCAATCTGGATAAATGGAAGGTATTGCGTTTTGCCTCATCAAATAAGAGAAGGGTTTATACAATTAGTGCTAGGGCGTTGCATAATGTTGTGGAAAACGGAGGCCAGGGATGCAGTTAAATATTTCTTTTTAGTTTGCTTCACATATAGACAGAATGGTTAATAAAAAATTGTCATCCTGCCTGCGTTGCACAGTCCTTTGAGCGTCGGAGTTGGTACGTCATGTTGAATGGAATAGGGCATTGTGTGAGGCCTCTTCTGGAGTACTGTGCCCAGTTCTTATCGCCCAGTAATAGCAAGGACATTATTCAGCTGGAGTAGGTTTAGAAGACGTGTATCAGCATATTGGTAGTGGGGAAGGTTTGAGTTACAATGAAAGGCTGGATAGGCTGAGAATATTTTCACACGAGAACCGGAGTTTGAAAGGCGACCTGATAGAAATTTATAAATTATTGAGAGTTCGAATAGAATTAACTTTAACTGTCTTTTCTTCAAGCAGTGACACTTCAAGACGAGAGGGTAAATGTTTCAGATGAAAAGAGGGATATTTAAAATAAGACATGTGAGGCTGTTTTTAACAGAGGATGGTTTATATGTGCAATTCACTTCCTGAGGCAGTGATGAATGAAAGTACATTTACAATATTTACAGGATATTTGGATCGATAAATGCATTGGAAAGTTTCCGTGTGATTAGAAAAAAGCTATTCATTTATGCCTAGTCCATTATTTATTGCCCAGAGGGGAGTTCAGGATCAACCACGATATTATGAATCTGGAGCCAGAAACCAGACCATATAAGTATGGCAGTTTCCTTCCCTATCAGGCATTAGTGAATCAGATTTACAACAACTGGTTCAACATCATCATTAGACTCTTCAACTCGAGGTATTTATTGTAATAAAATTCCAGCATTTGCCATGCCAGGATTTGAACCGGTGTCCATAGAAGTATATCTGGACATTCATATTAACAATGCAGTAATATTATTACAAGGGCATTATTAACACTCAGCAATTATAAGAGCCGTCAGTTGCGACTCGTTTAGTTTGGCATTATGTTCAGTATGAGCTGGTAGGAGTGAAAGGCCTGTTTCATGCTGCGTGAGTCTATGACTTTGACGCTATGAAACCGGCAGCTGGTTGGAATTAACAGAAGCGTTGACAGTTTAATTGATCTCCTTCTGGGATATGTAATCTTGCTGGTTACTCTGGAGTTTTTATTGCTCATTGAGCCCTCCCAACACACGGGACTGTTGAACAGACTGTCCCCTGTTTGACTGAGTAAATGAGTTTCTACTGCAACAGGTAATTGAATCCCGCATTGCGCTGGTTTCTCTGTGATATCGGTGTCCTTGTATCTACCCAGGATGAATGATTGGCTCAAATCATGCCCACGCAGACGTAAGTCCCTTTGTCCATTTGTGAACGTGTTTTTATTCTTCCTGATATACCAACAGCGTGTGGATGTCGCTGGTCAGGACAGCATTTGTTGTTCATTCTGATTCGCTGCTGCCTCTCTGCACGAGAGACATGGATTCGATCCCAGTCTTGTGTGACTGTGTGCAGTTTGCACATTCTCTCTTTGATTGTGTGAGTTTCCTCCCACAGTCTGAAGGTGTGCAGGTTACTTGGATCAGCCATGGGAAATGAAGGGGAACGGAATCAGTATGGAGTGTGGGTCTGATAGGATGTGCTTCGAAGGGATGGTGTCGACTGGAATGGGCCGAATGTCCAGCCTACCTACAGCGTCGACATTCTCGGATTAAGGGTCAGCTATGTTGTTCTGCACCTGGAATCACAAGTAGGCAGGATTGGGTAAAGATGGTAGCACCCCTGCATACGGGTCATGCATGGATGGGATTGCAGGAAATTAAAGGCATGTTCTCTGTTCCTGAGGTCAGTCTTTCATTTCAGGTTTTATTCGTCGAACTTTAACATTATCAGTTCCGTGTGTGAGTCCCCAAGGATGACTCATTTATTATATAACCACAACACAACCTTCTCCAGGTTGCAGTATTTACTGGGAAGAAGAAACTGAACCTGAGCTGATGCAAGCATAAGCAGCTGCTACTGCCAATGTCAAGAACACTGATCCAAATAGGAAAATGAAATTTCGAACATTGTCACCCCAAAGTTAAATGTTCAACAAGCTTTCGATACACCAGTTGGTTGCGCCAACAACATGTACTGCTTATGGCTATAATATTATAAATGGGGTATTCCCTTCCACCTCGTTTTTGACCAGGAGCAGTCCCAACCTCGGAAATACACGCGCCACTCTCCCGTCATTCCATCCCAACTTCCAATTGGATCTTCATGCCTGCTTCAGTCGAGAACTGGAATGAAGTGTGATTGCGTGCAGCAGTTGGTATTGCCTTGTGTGGGCAAAGTGATGAAGTAGGCGATGTTAAACTATAATGCTATTGAAGCGTATCCTGTACTGTCCCATGAGTTTGGAGAGTTTCATAAATCCCATTCTCCAACACTCTCATTCATGGAATCTCCACAGACTCTGGGGACGTTAAAGTTAAAGACTCAGCCCATTCTGAGTTCCCACATGCCTGTCATTAAGTCCTGATATTGTATATTCTTCCTGACATTTCCTCTGCTACCATACTGGCTGCAGTTTACAAGCGTAGTCTGTGGAGTGCTGTAACCATTTAGTATTTTGTTTTCTGCGTTGTGGTTGCCGCGACTTCGTACCAAATCCACTTCATAGCGGTCAGTTCTCTCAAAATTTTACTTTTGCGGAAATACGGTAAGAAATAACTCCTTTTTGCATGATAATGATCTCCGAGGTGATGATTTGTTTTCCATCGAATTTCGTTCTCTGATAATTCAGTGTTTCATGTATCAGCATTTCAACCCAAAAGTTCTGGAAGATGTCTCTTCCTCCCACTCGCCCTAACTCTCTTTCCTGTCCCTCGTCCCATTTGACTGAGGCATTGCACAATCTAACATACACTTACACGTTGATACCGTCCAGTCTGTGGCGTTGCACTCACTGTTACTTGGTGACCATGCCTCAATCTTTTCATTGGCACCTTCAAATCATTCGATCCGTTTGGATATCGTGGCTGTGCAATCAATTCTCTTTTAGCAGCTTTTACTGACATGGACCAGAGATCATTGGAGCGTGAGGCTCAATAAGTGGACACAGAGAATAATAGGGGAGAAGAGACTCTATTGGAAAAGATCAGCCATGACGGCTTTCTGCAATAGCCTACTGGTATTATCGCTGGATTGTTCATACAAAAGGCCAGGTCACGTTCTGTGGAGACGGGTTCGATTCTCACCATGCCACGACGACGATAGAATATAAATGCAAGAAATACTTCCAATTAAGAATGCGCTAAATCCGTTGTCCGAAAATCCCATCTGTTTCACTGAAGGCCTTGATGGAAGGAATCAACCGTCCTTAACTGCTCTGGACTCCATGTGACTCCAGACCGCTTGGCAATATATGCTGCAGAGACGCACCGCATGCTGATGCAAAATGTTAAAAAAAAGGTTCATTTGACTCTACCGAGACAATTGTCTGCAATTCGCATAAGTCCAGGGATGTGATCACACTGGGAAAGGTGCAGGAGATATTCACTTGGACAGTGTCGAGGCTGAAGAGATTCAGTCAGGAAGAGAGACAGGTAAGACCAGAGTTATTTGTCACCGTGCAGGGGCATTTCAGAGAAGGCATAGTTCAGATATACAAAATAATGAGGGGTGTGGATCAGGTAGACTGAACGTAACGTTTCCCATCGACGGATAGATCGATCACAGGGGGGCACAAATGTAATGAGAAAGACTGAAAGTTTTAAGTAGATGTGTGGAAAAGCGTTATAGGCCGGCAGGTTTTGGAATTTGCAGCAATGTGTCTGTAAGGGTCACAGAGGCAGGGACCCTTTTAACCTGAAGTAATATTCAGATATGAATATGTTCTGCCAATACCTATAAGGCTATGAGCTAAACGATTCGAGTCGTTAAGCAGTTGATTTTGACAAATGGAGATACAACGGGCTGAAGGGTCTCCTTTGAAACTGTTGTCCTCGGTAATATAGTTGTTAGTGTCGCCGCATGTTATGTGGGAGATAGGAGCTCAATTCCTCGCTGGGGCAGTGCAAATGTTTTAAAACTGTCGCTACATTCCGAAGTGCGGGTTATTAATGCCTGTCCTTCCATTCGCCATGGGACATGTCACAGGAAGGACAGTGCTGTCTGAATCAGCGTGGGGAAGATCTGCAGCTCCCGCTGAGACAGAGTGTCAGTGAAAGCACAAACACGTGACTTCCGCAACCTGCAGCTTATATCTGTACTGGAACCTAAACCATTTAATAGAAAGAAAAAGGAAGCTGAAAAACACCAATTCATATGTGAGCGCAGAAACATTTTCCGCAGCATCATGAGGAAAACTGACAAACGGCTCTGAGAAAGAGTTTGTCTTTCAGAACTGTTAGTTCACAGAGATGTTTTTGTTCCACTTAAGCCCTTAAGAAATTGAATAACAATTTAACTGAAGACTTGAATGTTTACAAGCCAGATGTTTGATGACTGATGATGATGCTGAATGGCTGAAGGGTCATTCGCCATGTTTTAAAAAACTCAATGAGTGTCATTTTTCAACTGAACCAATAAGGTAAAAATAAAGTTACCAAGAAAATTTGCAAGCATTGCATCTGTCTTCCTTGTTGCGAAAGTGTTGAAATTCAGCTGTCTCACTGCTATTTCCCAATGTTTATTTCCAGTCAGGGAAAAAATATTTTTTGTTCCTTATGAAAGTCGGAAATTGAACATGGATTCCTGACATTACAAAACAGCAAAGGTATCAGTGCTGTCAGAGTCAGTGAGAATTTCATATCGGAGATGAATGCAAATGGGAATAAACGTTAAAAGCAGTTGCCTTTGCCTGCTTTGACTCAGTGCTACAAAAATGATCATTACTGAAACATTCAGTTCTTTTCAAGGATTTAATAAGTTGAATGCACAAAGGTTGGATCTGTGACCAGAGTGCCTCGGATTGAAAGACTTGGAGATGCAGGTTTTGCACTGGGGTGTGCAAATTTGAAAATAACACAACACCAGGTTATATTCCAACAGGCTAAATTGGAAATACTAGCTTTTGGACCACTGTTCATTCATCAGGTGGTTGTGGAGTACACAATTGTAAGACACAGATTTTATAGCACAAGTTTACAGTGTGATGTAACTGAAATTATATATTGAAAATTACCTTGAATGTTTGCTAAGTCTCCGATCTGTTAGAATGACCATTTTAGCTTCACTTCTTTCATATGTAAAGCGCAAAACTTTTTATTTCAAAGTTACATTCTCAGGTGAACTTTAACAATTGGTGTCAGCCCCCGTGTGCTGCTGTCTGTTCCATAATGTTTAGAATGATTCTAATTTTATAAATTGAGTTAACAGAGACTTACATGGATTCATGCAGTTTTTGAGCAAATTACGATGTAACTCTGCAAGTGCAAATTCACTCCACAAACATATATGTGTGTGTGTGTGTGTGTGTGTGTGTGTGTAGGAGGGTCTGTTTGTGTAGATAAGTAATGGGATCACCTGTACATTGACATGAGCCCAAGGTCCCTGTCGAGGCCATCACCATGGGTACCGAACTGAGCTATCAGCCTATGCTCAGGCACATTCAGCTGCTGCTTGCTCCGAAGTCCGCCTTGGAGGATGGTCACCCGAAGGTCCGAGGACGAATGTCCTGGACCACTGAAGTGCTCCCCAACTGCGAAGGGGCATACCTGCCTGTTGATTGATGTGCAGTCGCCATTCATCCGTTCTGTAGCCTCTGCTCGGTTTCACCAATGTATCATGCCTCAAAGCATCTTTGCCTGCAGCGTGTTGTTTTTTTTTAGGATTAGCGTCAGTCTAAACATTATGGCACGGACACAGCACACAGGGACTAACACCTTCAACATATTAGCTGGGTTGACATTAATTGTTAAAGTTCACCTGAGAATGTAACTATTAAAGGAAAGTTTTGCGATTTACATAAGAAAGAAGTGAACCGAACGTAGTCATTCTAACAAATGGAAGATTTAACAAACAATCAAGTTATTTTTCAATGTAAAATTTCAGTTACGTCGCACTGTAACCTTTTGCAATAAATTCTGTATCTTACAAGTGTGTAGTCCACAACCACCTGATGAAGGAGCAGCCCTCCAAATACTAATGCTTCCGATTAAACCTGTTGGACTATGACCTGGTGTTGTGCGATTTTTAACTTCTTGACTTCCTAAATCAGGACTTCTTGTTTCTGAGGCAGAGAAAGCAGCTCTACCAGGAATCTGTTTAATATCTTAGATTAGTCAATACCCCAGCCCTTGAAAGAATGGAAAAGTGTCTTCCCTCTCCCTGCACAGTCGGAAAGTTCATCATTCTCATCTGATTCCACTTCGAAAGAGTTTCAAAAAACTGTCAAAACTGAGTCTCAGCGATTGAGTGGGTTGGTTTCTGAAAACGAAACGTACCTATGAACAATGTGTGGGGTTTTCCAGGATTGCCTTCTCTGACAGCGCTGCGACATGACTGATGTTCTCTATGATATGGAATTGCCAGTGTTTGAGTTGGGGAGACAAAGTTAAAAAAAATACACAACATCAGGGCATTGTCCAGCAGGTTTGTTTGGAAACACTAGCTTTAGGAGAGCCGCTCCTTCATCAGCTGGGTGTCTTTCTTCAGAAAATTGATGTGTGTGTCAACATGCGCGATCTTTTGGAAGATCATCTGGACTTTAACCAACCGTTCGTGGTGTCGATATTACCCATGACTTGGAGGTGTTGGTATTGGACTGGGGTGGACAAATTTATTAATCACACAAAGCCAGGTTAGAGTCCCACAGTTGACAACCACCTGATGAAGAAGCAGCGTATAGAATACTGGTGTTTCCAAATACACCTATTCGATACAATCTGGTGTTGTATAATCTTTAACTCTGATTGTTCTTGGTAATGTTTAACTGATCGAAGACAGTGAAATCATTTTCGTTCGTAGAGATGAAAATTTCAAATATACACCATCTCAGTGAAGCAAGAAAGATGAGTTTGGATGTGTGATGAATCTCCACAATGCGACGGCGCCAAGTAAAAGTCGAACCTACACCAACTGATAAGTAGCCAGCTTTACGAATGGTTGTACCACTGGCCCGCTGCACAGCTGAGATTTTACACGCTGCAGAGCTGTGGTGAAAACAAGGACATGAGCCAATAGCAGTAACATTCACAAGGTGAACAAAGAACAAAGAAAATCAACATCGTTGATTCACTTCAAATTGTCCTTAAAAAAAACTACCATTCACAATCTGATCAGCCAATTAGTGAGGTCACTGCTGATCGAGGAAATTACAACTGACTTTGCTCCGTTTCCACCATAATTAGAGGTAAACGCCAGCCTAATCACAATATTTTATATTCCCATTAATTTTCAGCTTTATATTACGTTAATGACCTTTCCGTATTTGCAGAAAACTGAATAACATGAAATGAGTGAAAAAGTAATTCCGGTGATGTTATCCAATGCAGAGTCGACCAGAAAAGAAGTCAAAGACTTGAAACATCATTCCCATTTCTCTCTGTAGCAATGTATTTTTCTGAGTTGAACATTTGCAGGACTTGTCTTTAATATCTACAAAATTAATTATTATCCCGGGACAGATTCTTCATAAATCAATTAACATCTGAGGTGTTGAAACCTATTTTACTTCAGATTAAAATAGTTGAATATCCTTTCCCCAGCCTAATGTCCCAATATTCCCTCCTCTTCCATGTAAATACAAGCTGCTCCAGGTTAGGTTGGAGATCCCGACCTGACGTTCCATTGCTCTTTGCTGCTCCATGTCAATAGAAGCTGCTCTAGGTGACGTTGTAGCTCCCAGTCTGGTGTCCCAAAGCTCCCTACCCCATGTCAATAGAAGCGGTCCAGTTGAGGTTGGATCTACCAGTCTGATATCCCAATGCTCCCTGATGCTTCATGTCAATAAAAACTAGTCCAGTTGTGCTTGGAACTCCCAGACTGAGCTCCCTGGTCTATGTCAGCAGACGCTGCTCCAGATGAGGTGGGAGCTCTTATCGCTGGAAGAACACACACCTCTACATCATCGTAGAAATACTGCCCACTGACCATTTCTACTACTGGAACCATTGGTGGAATATCCACATCATGAGAACCTAATCTTATTCTTAATCACCACCGAATCTTTATTTCCAAAAGACTTTCTTTCTTAAACGTTAGTTAGCATGTGCATACTGCAGTCAATCCGAAGTAAGATAATGGTGCTAATTGACGTATGTTCAATAAAAATTGCATCCTATTTTTCATGTTGAGTAACTGCTACTTAGCAAGGACAATGTTTGTAATGAAATCACACTTTTATTCCAGGTGAGGGAATGTGATTTGTATTATTTAAATTGAACTTGTTTACTGTGTGAAATTATCAAATAGATCTCAATTTCAAGACAAAATTGCTAGTGTTGTCATCCACCTTGAAATGTGGTGTCTTCTTCTTTCCACCACACAGGTATTAGAATGAAACATCTGTTAATGACATGCGTATAAAGATATTGAAATCATTTTTAAGTTTATGTTGCATTGATCTACGGTTATTGAAACACAGTTTAGGTTCATTCCCTGCAGTTAACATGCTGACTTCTCCAGTTGTTCATAGTTCAATGTGATGCATGCAGTGTGTGCATAACGAGAGGGACCTTGCTTACCACATATTGCCTTTATCTGTATCTTATGTCCATCATTCATCAATGCCACGACCAAGGGGAAAGGGCGAGACCAATGTTTAAGTCTGTCTATGCCCATGCACGGCACCCACAACGGCAATTCTCGACTGTGCATTTGCAGCCAGTTCTCTGTGCCCCTACACACATCCCCTGCCCTTTTTGAAATATCTCCATTATTTTGTGCTGTCTCACTGTGCTCTTCTCACCAAGATGATTCACTTCCACCCAACCTGCTCCAGATTTCATCGGACAAAACACTCATTAAGAATTGCATTGCATAAACATGCACTTCGCATCTCTCGTTATTTCGTTTTCCTGAATTTCTTTCATATGATAAAAGTTCACAGCAACTTGACTTTGAAAAGAGAAACGCGTACCTTTTCATTATCCCAATTAAATTCACATTTCAATGCACTTTCGCCAAAAGGCTCAAATTATTCTTTGAGATTTTATAATGGCGTAATGCATAGAAACTGACCATTGGAGTTCCAATTTCAAAAAGTCAGTTGTGGTCATCCAAAAATGGCAACAACAAAAACCGTCGGTAATAGGGGGATTTGAACACCCTACTGTAGAACATAATGGGTTAGTAGTGCACCACCTTTACCTCGCCGTCACATCGTCAGACATGCTTAGTGGTATGTGACCCTATGAGTAATTGAGTTGCTTATATTATGCAGCGCGGCAGATATTTCTCCGTGGTGTTGGCGAAATGATAATTAGCGCAGTGCAGTTCCAAGTGTATGGACTGACCTCTGGGTTGTGGGGAAGCGCACTCCCACTGTGATACTCTGCTCGCAATGATTTGAACACAATTGAAGAAATGACTATGTAACAAGGTCTGTTGAATTCTGTGGCGATTTGAAGTCAACAAGATGAAGAGCCCGTGACAGCAGAAGGTGTAAAATTGTCTGAGGAATTGTTTTCCAGACTGGAGGTGAGTGCATAGTGCTCAATGACATTATTCGGAACACCTTACTTCCGTTCAGATATTTTTGACACGAACTTGTGTACAGAACTGACAATTTCAAAATCCGAAATAAGGCTAAACTGACAATTGAACTCAACAATGCAAAAACCTTGATGTGTATCATTTTCCTGGGCCGTGCGACACCAAGTCACTGTATGATCACAGCAACACAGTGAGCAAGTGTCTGAAGGAAAATGAGTGCAGTGCCAGAGCGTATACTGGGAGCAGCACGTGACACACGGGGAAGTGCATTTCCCAAAACAGGAACACATCCCAAACAGCGGACTGCGGTGGAAGAATTCAGAGGGAGTTTACACTTTGGAATTTGATGCCAGAGACACAATGGAGACCTGTCATTGAGTGTGTTTAAGATGAAGATTTTAAGATTTCTACATTTGAAAAACAAAATAAAAAGCTCATGGGTTAGTGAAGGAAAATGTTGAAGTTGTATATTTTATCAATCTACCCATCTTTGCAATAAGAAGCTCACCACTTGCCTCACTCGGGGTCAAAACCATTGGTGAAGATGATCGTGTAATCGCAGTTACCAGCCATGGAATCAGAGAAACTCGGTTTCCCAACCGTTAAGGTACAACCAGGAATGTGGAGGTAAGCATTAATGTGTTTCTCAAAGTGCTGCAGATGACCAGTGCATGGTATCTCTGTGCCAGTATAGTGGGCTGTGCTGTGCCGAAGATTTAGGTCAGAGCTTCACATGGAGCAGCTTCAATTTGTCGTCGGGTCGAGGGGTAAGGATGGAAGGTGATATTGAGCAAAGCCAAGTTTATGGGAAACTACCAGTTTTTGTGGATTGAATAACGACCTTTTCTGGATAATGACTCCTTGATCAACAAACATACTGCAAATATTTAAAACGTTAAGAGACATGTGTGGAGAAAGATCCGAAGGTGATTTTTCAGCAGATGGTGACGTTTCCAATGTGCACTGCGTTAAATTCCGGGAAAGTAGATGTTGAGCTGGTTTCATGTTATGCTGTTTGTTGCAAACTCGCAAAGGTCATTGTAATAATCAACAAAAAAAAAGATTGGTACCATAGGACCGTCTGAATATTGTATTCAATTTTAGTCTGAGCATCTTTCCGATGAAGTGGTGTGCTGTTGAAAAACACAAAAAAAGACAGAGTAAAGTTTTTGGTGGAGATAAGAAAGCATGAAATACACCTGATATCATGTGAATGTGGTCAAATCTTTAAAGTAGGTGTTGCGTCTCCAAGTGACGATTCAATTGCTACTCATTTGGATGTCACTTCTGTCTGCAGTTATTTTAGGACATCAGCCCCATTTTCAATGCTTCACCTTGAATAATACGCTGCACCTTTCAATCCATGAACTTTTTATACTCAATCTTATTCAGCTGTGCGTGTTCGTGAAATGCCTTTGTGTCTGAAAAAAAACAAATTCGATATTAATCCACACCCACACTTTTCCTTTCTTTCAATGGTAAATTCCCTCCTTGTATGTTAGTTCGTGCGTCTTTTAAAATACTCTGAAATCAGAAATCTACGTTTTATTTCCGGAAAGTCATCCAGGATTTCAATAACTTTATTGAATGGAAGAAACACTCATCCAATCATTCCTTAATCATTCACTAGTCGTTTTGAAGCCCTAACTGAATTGGTAGATTCACTCGAAAGAGGGAGCTTCCCCGATTTAGTCACTTCAATCCTCACATTATGTGAAAATCTCTTTTGTTTCCGTTTAAGCTTGCGTGTTTCTGATGCAGCAATTCCACATCTCGTGAATAAACTCCTTCATTCTCTATCATACCGATGAAACCATTTATATCCTTGCTGATGATTTTATGTCTCAGTAAACCCCGTCCCTGGGATTCCTAATATCTTGCTATCCAGGAAGCAGCGTTTGTGCCCTTTATAAACTCTTCACATGTCTTTGGTGGAGAATGAAGTCAAGGATTACACTGAGGGTGACTGATTTCACAGTTACACGATGAACTCTTTGCTTTTCAAATATGATTTCACTCAATCTCCATGACCTGAGTGAGTCTCAGCTAATTCTAAAGGTAACTGAAGTTCAAATACATCATAGTAGGGTTATAGATATTCCAGTGCAGACTAGTCCTTGACAGTAAATATCATTACCAAAGGCCACCGCGGATCTGAATTCAATACTTTTCACACAGTAATTATCGTAGCTACTGTGTATCGTATTTATGTGTTCTTGCCCACTTTGTCCATCACTACATGTGTCCTTGTATTGGGTTCTACTGAATGATTAATTTGTGAATGGAGACTTTCCCTTCAACTCGTTTTCGAAACTCCATGGATCATTTAATAATTGTACTCATATGCTTGCAGAGGACAGTCCTGCCATTACAGGGATGAATCAGTGAACTTTCCCCCGTATCCTCGAAGGCAAGGATTTCCTTCTACAGTTTAGGAGATCATTACAGCACTGAATCCCATGTGTGTGTTCATTAAAACTAAAACAGTTGCAGAAAGACTAAGATTTTCAGACTAAGGTTTTGCAATCTGCTTGCATTGCTTGTACCAAAAGTTACATTCCACATTGAGCTATGTTTGTGAATGATAGCATTTCCTGAATCCTCAGCAATGATATTTAAATTTTGTCAGAACACTATCATTCACTGTTCTCTCTTTCCCTTCCGGTTCCCCATTTAATATCCTGTATTTTCTCAGTTTATCTTACTTTTTCAACAATTCAAACAATCTCGCTCCTGATTACCAATCCAAGAGAGTACTATAAATTTGTCAATTTATATGCAATGCAGATGTAGGGCACGGTGACCAAGTGGAAAGGCATTGGTCACATGAACTAAGTAGCAGAAGCGGGTGGTGGTGTTTATCCCATCCCCGCGGACTGAGCTGTCTCCATTGGTAGATTATCACACATTAACAGTGAAGATCGTTTGATGTCATCCTCGAAGGTACATGCTACAAAAAGCTGAAGACTGCGGGATAATGATGTGGTCAGCGCTAACTCAGAGGCCCAGCGGGAGACTGGTGGGCCCATAAACCAGAAATTAATGGATTAAAAGATTATTCTTCTTAGAAGATTCCGATTGAGACCATCATCTTAACACTTTCTGAGGAGAAAATGGACGTGGGTGAGCGGAGAGTCTCAACTGGTTCCAGCATTTACAATCTTGGTCCGTGTGACAACAAAAGCAGAAACCTGAAATTGTTTATCTTGCTTCTGAAAAACAGGTGAGTAAATATTTAAGAGCTTAGATATTTCTTCCTGGTGTTCATGAAATGAGCAAGAGCAGAGTACGGTTCCCTGAGTATGGTCTGGTTTCTGGGTTATGGGCCCAGGGCCCTCCACTGTGATATTCTGATCACATGATCTGAAAACACACAAATAAATGACTCAGTGAAAAGATCTGCTGAATCGGATTCGGTGAAGAACAGAAGTCGATTGAATGAAAAGAGCCATAAGAGTGGGAATGGAGCAAATTATTTTCCAGACTCGAGGAGAGTGCATCGTGCTGTTTCCAGGTGTCAATATCTGTACAAGTAGACTGAATCAGCCTTGGGTGTTATTGTACTGCATCTTTTGTATAATTTTGCAAAAGCACGAAACTTTTATATAGGGGGACAACTTCAAAATGCTCAATGAGGCAAAACACACAAATGAGGTAAACAACAGAGTAACCACACAAACTGGTTTACATCACGTGGTAAGCTTTCCTGCTCAAATTTCGCTCAAAATCGAATTCCTGAGTATCAGATTCGAACAGTGAATGGTGTATGTCAATACAAACTGCTCTGATCTCACAACTTCAGCATTTCACACGCCCCCTTATGTACGTCTGCCAACTGTAATTGATCACTCACTGTGTTACTTCTACACATGTAGAGAAGAAATAATTATAAGAACAACAGCCATGTAAGTGACTGGGATTTGACACCTGCGACTCCACTTTCAAGGAGCTAAGTACCTGGACCTTACCATTAAGTGTATAAGTCCTGCTAAGGTTTGCTTTCTCAAAATGCAGCACCTCGCATTAATCTGAATTTAACTCCATCACTTTTCTTTAATCATGTTTAGTTAGCTTATCAGAATGCCCAACTGTGTTGGTCAGAATTACCTCACTCCAACTATACAATAAACCAATGGTGTTCGTTTCCGTTGTTGTTCTACTTCTGTCACAATGTATTTTATCTAATTCTACTTAATATTATTCTACTGTCACTATTAGGAATTCTACTGCTACCTGTGCTACAATGATCTTCCATCCCAGACTAACCTGTCATGATTAGTTATTCAGCTACCCTATCTGTCACAATGTTTTCCTGTCCAAAGCTGACTCAACTAACCGCTGATTATGTATATAATGTCATATCCTGCTACAAGCGTCTCAAGCAGGCTGACTCTACTATCAATTAATTATTTAAAGTCATACCCTTCCTATTTATTGTCACGACTTGTCCCAACCTACCATGAGGATATTTAGTAGGGAGTCTGACTTGACTAATTGTTATATCTCAGCCTGCCATTGTAACCTTTCAGCCTCAGTCTGACTCTGGGAATTGGTGTAGGAGCATTCCACTGTTCTTATCCCATCCTGCCACAGCGGCCCCATCCTGCCCAATGACCTTTTGACGCGTGTAGCATTCCTCAGACCACTTGTAACAGATTGCACGTAGTTTCCATGCCTTTAAACTTCCCATGCTTTCATGCTCTGTATTTTCTGTGCGGTGTTCGGATCTTTCATCAGACATCTGTTTATCTTCACCCGATTTTCCAGTACTGGTCCTTATCCATATGTGCTCTAGTTTCTCAACTATTCGGCTAAATACTCCTGAAATATTTTGATGACTCATTGCTTTACCACACGTTCAAACAGTGAGTTCCAATTATACAATACTCTCAGAGTGAAAACGTTCTTCCTAAATCTCCTCTGAACATCCTGTCACTTGCGTTTAACGGAGATCCCTGGTTGTTAACTCTTCCCATAAGAAGTTCATTCCTATCACACATACCGATCCCCTTAATGTGCCCCTTAATCACTTCCTCACTCAGCCTTCTCCGCTCTCAGATACAGAGCCTGAGCTGAGCCCTCATGATGATAGTGTCGTGCTGGAAAAGTACCGCAGGTCAGGCAGCATCCGAGCAGCGGGAGAATCGACGGTTCTGGCATAAGTCTTTAATCAGGAATGAGTCTTGTGGGTGGGGACTGAGAGATAAATGGGAGGGGGTTGGGGTTGGGTGCAAGGTAGCTGGGAAAGCGAATGGTGGATGGAGACGGGGAGAAGGTGATAAGTCAGAGGGGGAGAGATGAAGTTGGCAGAGTAGTGAACAAAGAAGAACAAAGAACACAGAAAATTTACAGCGCAGGAACAGGCCCTTCGGACGTCGAAGCGTGAGCTGATCGAAATCCACTGTCTAAACCTATCACCCAATTGCTCAGCATCAGTATCCTTCTGCATCCCACTTACTCATGCATCTGTCCAGACGCATCTGAAATGAATCTACTGTGCTAGCCTCTACCACCTCTGCTGGCAACACGTTCCAGGCACCTACCACCCTCGGTGTAAAATACTTCCAACGTCTATCTCTCTAAAGCTTTTCACCTTTCACCTAGAACGCGTGACCTCTGAGCATTGAATCCCTCAACTTGGGAGAAAGCTTACCTCTATCCACCCTGGCTCTTTCCTTCATGATTCTGTAGACGTTGATCAGGTCCCCCTCAATCTCTTTTTTTTAATGAAAACAAACGTAACCAACTCAACCTCTCTTCAGAGTTAGCATCGTCCACACCAGGCAACATCCTCATAAACCTTCTCTGCACCCTCTCCTAAACGTTCATATCGTTTTGGTAATTTGGCGACAAGAACTGTACACAGCATTCTAAATGCGGTTGAACCAAAATCTTGTATTTTTTCACATGATCTGTCAGCTCTTACAATCAATGCCCCGTCTGGTGAAAGCAAGCAGGCCATGTGCCTTCTTGTCCACTCGATCCAGCTGTGCAGCCACCTTCAGGGTACAAAGAACCTGAACTCCCAGATCTCTCTGCTCATCAACTTTACCCAAGGCTCTTCCGTTTACAGTATCCTTGTCTCTCAAATTAGACTTCCCAAAATGCATAACCTCACATTTGCCTGGATTCAACTCCATCTACCAATTCTCCGCTCAACTCTCTTGTCTATCTATATTCTTCTTCATTCTTTGACAGTCCCTACGCTTCCTGCTACTCCACCAAATCTTCGTGTCATCTGCAAATGTAATGACGATATTTGGGCCTGCAACCCTTGGAGACTGGAGCATTGCAGCTGGTAGTAATTAGATTTGATGAATGAAATCTGGAATATAAACCCGCTCATGGAAGAGTGACAAAAAGTTTTAATTTGCTGAAAACCCATTCATTCATGTCCCTTCAAATGGGAAATCTGCCTTCCTTAAAGAGACCTGCCAACATATAACTCCAGACCCACAATAGTACGGTTCACCCATACATTCCCTCTGACTCAGTTCAAGGAGAGTTAAAGATGAACAACAAATGCTGTTCAGACTATGATGGCCACAGTCCTGGGGAGTATAAGGAAGGATAAAAAAGATACATGGATGACGGGGAAAATTGGGAGTCGTCTCAGCGTGGTCTCAAATTCAGCTGATTATCCAAACTAAATAGTCACAAGGATACCCACGCCTCCATGAAGTCAGGTCCATGGGGGCGGGGTCTGTAGGAAGGGATTCAATTACCCGCTGAAATGTAAACTCACTTCTTCAGTCACAATGTGGGCAGTTCATTCACCACTCCCACATGTGAGAAGGAATCAGTCAGGAGTCCAACCTGCAGAGTCACCATCAGGTTTACAAATGGTAGCAAGGGTCTGATTCTGCTGTTATTGCAGGTGTTCATCCCATCCAGCAATGAACCATGCTTGGATGCCTGATTCCAGTGGAGTACCACTGTTTCCTGATGTAGATCAATAATTCAAACTTAGTTGTAGGAGTCATGTTTAGAAGTTTACACACGATGCAACAATTGGTCGTGTAGGTGACTGTGCTGAATAATACCAGGGACCGCAGGGATGTTTCAATCAGGTGGAAAGGAAAAAAAGAAATTGAGAATGGAATTGAATCCAGACCAGTAAGTGCAATGAATTCGTGGAGTTGAAACAATAACAGTGAGGATTCTGAGTGGTGAACAGGAACAAAGAGATCTTGGAGTAGATATTCACTGATCTCTGAAGATTGTTGGACAGGGAGATCAGTTGTTCGAGAGGCTTTTTGGATATTTTCTATTGTTGACCACAGTCTGAGAATGATATTCGATCTTTAGCAACCGCCAGTTTAGGAAACACCCAAAGGAATGAGCACAAGTCTGGTCATTGCAATAATCAATATATTTTAAAATTGTAATATAAAAGGTGGAGGGCTCAAGTATAACTCTTTGGCCATCAAGACCGCTTCACCACTCAATTAATTTACCACTGCTTCCTCTCCAAGTCCTGCTGGTACGTGCCTTGGAGGGTAATTCATAAATGGTGACGTTTCAGTGCATCTTCAACCTTGTCCTTATGGTCGGTACAGTCTTTGAGCTTTGAAGGTTCTGTCAACAAAGCCTGGTTGACTTACTTCAGTGAATTTTCTAAATGGCGTACTCTGCTGCAATTGTGCCTCAGCAGTTAAGGGAATAAATATTCAGGCGTTTTACAATGTACAGTTAAGTGACTGTATTGTCGTGGAGGGTGTCCTAGTCCTTCAGTGATATTGCAGCGGCACGCACCGAGGCAAATGGAGAGAGTCCTGTTAAACATCTAACGTGTGCGTTGCGGACGATGTAGGCTTCACGGAGCCATGAGTTGAGTTAATAATCAAACAAAAACGACTGACAGACATGTTTTTGTCATCAATTTCTTTATATGGGTGGTCAGGTTCCAATTCTCCTCAATACTGGCTCTCAGGACGATTACACGTAGGAATTCAGTTACAATGAAGCCATTGAATGTCAATCGAATATGATTAGATTATCATTTGTCAGAGTTATCATTGCTGCATTTGGTCCTTCTGTGGATCAATCCGATTCCAATCACTTTCTGATTTCAAGTTCCAATTCCCGTCTGCACCTGATATTTCAACCCGTTTCCTCACATAAATTTCTCCACCTGCCTTCATTATATGTAAGGACGCTGCAGAGGACAGCAGAGGTTTACGAGGATGTTGCCAACTCTGTATAAAATGGAGCTTTGTGAAATGGTTGGTTAGGCTGGGATTATTCTCCTCGAAACAAAGGAGGTGAAGAGGAGCTCTATAATCGTATAACACCAATCATAAACGTTCAATATTCATGGAATCTTGACAGGGTAGATACGGGCAGGTGGTTTGCCCTAGGCTGTGAGGAGAGCACCAGAGGACATAATTTCAGAATTACATAATGCCCATTTAATTCAGAATTGAGGAGTAATTTCTTTGTTCAGGGGCCAAACAATATGTGCCACCTGTGCTGTTGGGTATTTCCAAACTGTGCTAGATAGTTAATCAGAAAGATGATGAAAATTTGTCGAGTTAAGTGAGCAGAAAGGAGTTACAGATTATTGGGGCAGCACGGTGGTTCAATGGTTAGCACTGCTGCCTCACAGCACCAGGGTCCCAGGTTTAACTGTAGCCTCGGGTAGCTGTCACTGTGGAGTTTGCACATCATTCCCGCGTTTCCGTGGGTTTCCTCCTACAGTCCAAAGATGCGCGTTCATGTGAATTGGCCGTGTTAAATTGCCCGTAGTCAGAGGGGAATGGGTCTGGGTGGGTTTCTCTTCTGAGGGTTGGTGTGGACTTGTTGGGCCGAAGGGCCTGTTTCCATGCTGTAGCGAATCTAATCTAGATCAATCATGAGTTCGTTGAATGGTGGGGCAGACCCCATGGGCTGAATGGCAAACTTCCACTTGTTTAACATTTGGTCGAACGCCTTATTTTATTCATAAGTTCAGAATTGTGGGGGGATGGGATGAAGTGATAGAAAAGGTTTATTAAACAGATGAGACAGATCAGGAACAAGATTCATAAACTCAGGAAGACGAAATGTGCTGTGACGTGGGGATAACAAATGACTCTGGGCACAGCACAGGTGGCTGTTTACAGAAGCTGTGAATACTAAAGAAAGTTGGTAGAGCTTAGACAGTTGGCAAGTCAGTGATCACGCTGGATGATGGATCGTTGTATGATTCACACACAGCAGAAATTTGTGAAAGAATGAAAGGTTCATTTTAGTGGAGAAGTTTTCTGCGGTTCCAATTCCGAGTGACTGTTTTAAATACTGATCAGATCTTTGTGTGAAGTGTCAGGTTAAAATACTCATGAACAACCCCACTGGATAAACTTGTGCTCCCGATCACTTGTTATTTGTTTCTCTTTCTTTCGATGCAAATTCATAGAAAGACAAGATGGAATGTGGGGCAGAAAGAAAAATGCGTTCCTTCTCATTACACGAATTTAATGTACAATTGAATAGAATGACTGCTCTAACTCTTCATTTTGACTTTAATGTGGTGTCGATTATTCCTGAATCTCCCGTGCAGTCAAGGGCAAAAACAAGATTCTCAATCCAGTGTATACCAGAGGTGTGAGGTGCAAAGAAAATCTGCTGGAGCGGTTTGTGAAGTTAGCAACCAGAGTATGACTCGAACTCGTGAATGTGGAGCACAGCGGTATAATAACACAACACCATAATCGTTCAGTCTCCTCTGCACATTTTGTAGAGGGGTGACATGTGACCTCATCAGGGTACATGTGGTGAAAGTAAAGGATGAGAAATTTGCAGAGCTGAATCAAATCCACACCATTGTGTTTCTGCTTGCATCGGAATTATAAAAACAGCAAATTCCAATAAATAGCCATGTTCGTCACAATGAATACCTGTCATTGATACATTCTGATCAGAACTGTGTCAGGATGAATCAGAGAACAAGAATTTTCCGTCATATTCACACCTACATTTGACGCATAATTTCTTCAGTCACTTTCTCTCTCACGTGAAGAAGGAGCCATGGAGAGGGAAATAAAGGCGATGTTGTTGCTCAATGGCCTTTCTGATATGGCTGAACCTGAAATTGGATTAAACTGCAAGAAACGCTGTTTTGTTCGTTTCATTTTAACTTTGCTGCAACCTCACAATGTTCATTGTAATAATCGGAAGGGAATTAGATTTATCTCATTGGAACGATTGATGTTGTATTCAAACTTGCTCCGACTTTATTTCAGCTTAAGGAAAATACTGCTTAGAAAATCAGAGTGTTAAAATGCAAAATAAAACCCACCAGTTTTGTTGCTCGTTGCTTTGGCAGTATTCACCGAGTATAAAATGGACCAAACATCACGGTGTTTGTCCTCACAGCTTTAACGCAAGTGATTAAAGCAGGACGTCGATCTCAACTTGTCACTTCTTATTCATTATGTAATATCATTCCTTCACAATAAGAAAAATCCACTCAGTTCCATTTACAATGCTTCAGGCAGAATATTATGCCAAATCTTTGAAAATCCAGAGTTTTTGGAACCGAATCTTATTCAGCTGCACACGTTCACAAAATTTCTTTACATTTAAAGTCAACCCACTTAGACATTGTTTCCCCGAAACTTCTGACCGACTACGCCCCACCCCTACACCTTTACCGAGACACACGCTGTCGCCCTCTTGTGAAATGTATTCCTTGTATGTCAACAAATGTGCCTTTCCAAATATTTTGGAAAACAGATTCTCGGAGTGACAGCGATTCTGCTCTCATCTTTTCTTTGTCCTTCAAAGGTTTTATCAAAGGGTTTGAATGTCTGACGTCTAGATGTTTACTCACTTGAAATAGGGAATTTTCCACCTATTTACTCTGTCCAAACTTTTCATAACATGAAAACCCCCAATTAGGTCTTTCTTGGTTCAGGGATAACTGTTCTAAATTTTCGAAGACAACAAGTGAATAAAATCTCATCCTCAGTAAACCCCGTCAGCATCGACTCTAGTGGCTTTACCCCCAGTAAACACCATCATTACCCTGTCCGATAGAATCACAGAATCCTACAGTGCAGAAAGGCATTTCAGTCAATCGAGCCGGTGTCGACTCTCTGAAAAGCATCTCACCAAGACCTAGTTCTCCTCCCTATTCCCGTATATTTCACCAGAAGAAGGGGCAACCCTCCCCATTATGATGTCAAATAAACCTGTGGGACTATAACCTGGTGTCCTGCGACTTCCGACCGTGTTCCCGCTTTACTCAATTCACTTAATTTACTGAAATCATTTCCTGGATACGACAGGGCAATTTAACTTGACCAATCAACATAGCCCTCAGACCGAACAGCAGTGCGAATTACTGAGCCAATGTTCCATTATAGTGAGCAAAACCTGAATCATTTTTAATGCTTTTATACACTGGTAACTCAGCCACATCAAAGCAAATCAACCCAATTTCAACACTTCAATCCGGAACAAGTCTGCCAAATGTTTTTTCCTTTCCAACACTGTAACAAGGTGCATTTTGCCGAAGTCACATGTTTGCATTTTCACTGACACTCTGCCTCCCTGAGAGCAGCAGCCCTTTCCCACACTGATTCATGCAGCACTGTCCGTCCTTTGACATGCCCCATCGAGAATGGAAGGACAGGTATCAATACCCGCAATTGGGAATGGAGCGACAGTTTTAAAATATTTACACTGTCCCCAGTGGAGACTTGAGCCCTGTGACAGACGGGGACACGAACCACTATACTACCGAGACCAAGAGACTCAAAGGAGGCCCTTCAACCAATTGTGATGACAGTTGTCAAAAACAACTGCCTAATGAACTGAATCCCATTTCACAATATTTATCCCACAGCCTTATATGTCATGGCATCACAAGTTCACATCTGAATGTTTATTCAGGTTCTAAGGGTTTCTGCCATTCTGAACAATGCAGACAGTGTATTCCAAATTCCAACCACTCACTGGCTTATAAAGCACTTTTGCACATCTTCTCAAACCATTCTGACTTTCTTCTTAAATCTCTGACCCCTGCTAATCCTCCATTAATGGGAAACTCGTTCAGTCAACCCTGTCCATACCTAACCCAATCATGTCTCCTCTACATCTCCTTTACACTGAGACAAACACTCCACTCTGTCCTGTCTTTCTTCACAACTGAAACTCTTCATCCCAAACAATATCCCGGTAAATATCTCCTACGATTTTCTCAGTGTGATCACATCCCTGCTACTTGCAAAACTGCAATCAACACTCTTGCTTGAGCCTAATGAGCATTTGCTTTAAAATTTCTGGATTAGTATGAGGGCGATTCTGGCGAAGCCGAATTTATTACCCATACTGAATAACTCAGAGGGAAATTGAGACTCAACCATATTGTTCTGAGTCTGAAGTCACATGCAGGCCAGACCAAGTAAGGACAGCAGATTCCTTCCTGAAATGACATCAGTGAACCAAATGGTTTTTTATTCAACAATTGTCAATGGATCTATAGTAACGAGTCGATTCTTCATTGCAGATATTTGCTGAATCCAAATTTTACAATCTGGCATGGTGGGATTCAAGCCCGAGTACCCAGACTATTACTTGGGTCTCTGGATTATTAGTCCTATGAAATTACCACAAGTCCAACACAGAAAACCACAAAAGCTGATCTTTTCCAATAAAATGTCTTTTCACCAAAACTGCCCTGGGTATTTTCCATGAGCCTGACGCTCCAATTGTCTCTGGCCTATGTCAGTAAAAGCTGCTGCATGTGGATTGATTTCACAACCGCGGTATCCAAATGGATCGATTTGTTTGAAGGCCCCGTTGGTGGGATTGGGGCACGTTCACCCAACAACAGTAACCGCAGCAGCAGCACAGACAGAACAGTATGAATGTGAAAGAGATTGATAGATTGGGCATTGCCTCAGAGAAATGGGGGGAGGGACGGAAAGGAGGTTTAATGATCGTGGGAAGGAGAGAAACCTCCGACAACGGGTGTGTTTCAATCCTGATATATGACACGCAGAGATGTAAGAGAGCGGAATTTGAAGGTAAAATAATTAATTTCTTAGCTTGTGTCACAAAAAGGACAACGGAGAGAACACTTAGTGCCGTGATTTGGTTTCAAATCGTGGTTGCTGTGGTCACAATGCAAAATACCGACAACCACGATCACAGTAACCACAGAACAGGATGCTTGCAAGCAGCAATAAGTATACTAGCAGAGGAAATGTTCTTAAGAACAGCAAATGTACAATATCCGTACTCAGCAAACAGTGACAGACATGTGGGACCTGAGAATGAGCTGAATCTTTCAGTTCGATGTCCTCAGAGGCTGTAGAGATCACTTGAATAAGAACGTTGAAAGATGGGATTGATCGATTTCGACAAAACATCAAAGACTCGGGGGACAGGACAGTATATTGTTGAAATGCATGCTTCAATAGCATTTTAGCTTAACATCGGCACAGCCGCCCAGATCCAACCGGAAATAGGGATGGGAATCAGTGCGCAGAGTTACCAGTGATGCAATAGGTGAGCGTGTGATGGTACAGAGGCTCAAGAAATTCCTCGGTTGAATGTGCTCCTGCTCAAAGGAATGGTTGTCCCCGTTTATACGATCATAGCGATTTCCGGTGCATCTTTCTAAGACAGCTGAGTGGCACAAGTGGTGCGTGTTGAGTCCTTAACTTTGCAATGGTGGGTTTAAAAGATGATTTTGCTGTTTGGATCTGTGTTTCCGACACTGGCGGTGGCAGCAACATTTGCTCGCATCAGCTCAGTATCAGTTTCTTCCACACAGTCAAGCCTTCAACCAGGAGAAGTTGGTGTTGGATGATATTTTGAACTAGTCATCCTTGGGGGTTGGGACACGGAAACGGTGATGTTTACGTTCGACTAATAAAACTTGAAATACAAGCCTGACCTCAGGAACAGAGATCATGACTTTAAGCCATACTCTTTATGTTGTACCAAAATGCAATACCTTCCATTTATCCAGATTGAACTCCATGTTACATTTTTCAGTACAACGACTCATTGGATTAAGATCCTTTTGAAACTTAGATAATCTTCATCACTGTCTACAATTCTGGTGTCGCCTGCAAACCTATGAAGCATGCCAGCTGTGAGTTCCAGTGTTTTCTCATATAGATCAATGATTCCTATTTACTTGTAGTGGCCGTGATTTAGCAGTGTGCAGATCATACAACAGTTCGTCATGCAATTAACCATGAGGAAGAAAGCTGCAGACTACAGGGAGATACCAAACAATTGGAAATAAAAATGGTGAAAGCAATTCATTCCAGGGAAGTGGGTGATAGTGAAGCAAAATTAAACTTCAAACCAGCTGCCCCCGCTCCAGTTGCAGCACTCAGCTGTCTCAGCAAGATGCACTGTAGATTGCTGTTATTATAAACGGGAACAGATTTTCCCTTCTGCCCCGCCTTTGACCAGAAGCACTCCCAACCTCGGAATTGCTTGCGCCTATAAACCATCATAGAAACCGTGCATTCTCCGTTGATTCACTTGAACCATCGAGTATCTGTGCGACCTCATTCCCATCTCGATTTCAAGTTGCACCTTCGTGACTGCGCCACTCAGTTCCTCTGATTCTGGGGCTGGGATCTGGGACTATGTGTCAGCAGTGGTTACTGCCTTGTGTGGGGAAACTCGTGAAGTAACCGATGTTAAACTGCATTGCTATTGAAATATGCCTTTCAACAAAAGCTTGGTATAAACAATGACTGCAGATGCTGGAAACCAGATTCTGGATTAGTGGTGCTGGAAGAGCACAGCAGTTCAGGCAGCATCCGAGGAACAGTAAAATTGACGTTTCGGGCAAAAGCTCTTCATCAGGAATACAGGCAGAGAGCCTGAAGGGTGGAGAGATAAGTGAGAGGAGGTTGGGGGTGGGGAGAAAGTAGCATAGAGTACAATCGGTAAATGTGGGAGGGGATGAAAGTGATAGGTCTGGTGGGAGGGTGGAATGGGTTGGTGGAATAGATGATAGGCAGGTAGGACAACACAGGAGAAGTCATGGGGACAGTGCTGAGCTGGAAGTTTGGAACTATGGTGAGGTAGGGGAAGGGGAAATGAGGAAACTGTTGAAGTCCACATTGATAACCTGGGTTGAAGTGTTCCGAGGTGGAAGATGAGGCATTCTTCCTCCAGGTTTCTGTTGGTGAGGGAGCGGCGGTGAAGTAGGCCCAGGACCTCCATGTCTTCGGCAGAGTGGGAGGGAGATGTGAAATGTTGGGCCACAGGGCTGTGTGGTTCGTTGGTGCGGGTGTCCCAGAGATGTTCCCTAAAGCGCTCTGCTAGGAGGCGCCCAGTCCCCAAATGTACAGGAGACTGCACCGGGAGCAACAGATACAATAAATGATATTGGTGGATGTGCAGGTAACAAAAGCTGCACTGTCCCCGGAGTCCTTGTTGTTTTGGAGAAATATATTTATCTCAGCCCTCAACACATTAATGATGGAATTAACACAGCCACTGGGGAACCGATGTTAAACAGTCAGACCATTCTGAGTTCCCACATATCTGCTACTGTTCGCTAAGCACCGATAGTATGCATTTGGTGCTCTGCCTAACATTCCTTATAATACTGTACTTAGAGCATGCACTCGTTGCGTTCGTCTGTGGTGTGCTGTGATCGTATAGCAGTTAGTACTCTGCGTTGTGGCCGCAGTAACCTCGGTTCGAATCCGAGTCACGGCACTAATAGCTCTGTGTGTCCCTGTCTTTTGTGAAATACAAAGGAATCAGTTGTTTCAAAGTTTTGATTTTCTCCAATGTGATTTTTTTCCTCCAAGTTCTGCTCGCTCACATCTCTGTGTTTCATATGTCAGAATTCAAATCCACCCGTTCTCAGAGATTTCTTCCCTCCTACGATCACTAACCGAACTTTCCATCCCATACCGCCATTTCATTAATTTGGAGATGCCGGTGTTGGACTATGGAGTACAAAGTTAAAAATGACCCAACACCAGTTTATGGTCTTACAGGTTTAATTGAAGCACTAGCTTTCAGAGCGCTGCTCTTTCCTCATGTGTTTGCGGAGTCATTTCCTATTTCATTGAGGCATTGCAGAATCTAATACAGACTCTCCCATTGATACCGATCAGTCTGTGTGGCTGGGGTCACTGTTGCTGGGTGAACATGCCCCAAACCCACCATCGGGAACTGCAGACCATTTGATCCATTTAGTTACCACTGCTGTGAGATCAATACTCATGTAGCAGCTTTTACTGATACGGACCAGATATTATTGGGGTTGGGGGTGGGGGCAAGCTCAGGAAAATGGCACAGAACAGTATCGGGGAAAAGCGACTTCATTGGATAAGATCAGTTTCACTGCTTTTCTGCAATGGCTGAGCGCTATTACCACTGAACACTGAACTGTTAATTCAGACACCAGGTACCTGGGTTTCACTCCGACCATGCTCGGTGGTAGAATTGGGATTCAATAAATATCTGGAATTAAGA